>NC_092336.1:437522500-438122500 GCF_046630445.1 Rutidosis leptorrhynchoides
ATTAGTATTAATATCATTTCTTGCAATCAGTAGTATTACTATTATTATTATTAACAAAAGTATCACTTCTAACAATATAGTCATTATAATAAGTATTTTCAATATCAAAGGAGATTATCATTATTAGTAAGTCATTATTATCGAAAACTATCACTATTGCTACAAATATATATTTTGTACTTAAATCATATATTATAATTATAATAATAGTTTATATACCATAAATCAAACATAATAATATTAATTATATAAATACTTATATATAACAAACTAATGATATATTTTTATAATACTAACCATATATATATATATATATATATATATATATATATATATATATATATATATATATATATATATATATATATATATATATATATATATATATATATATATATATATATATATATATAGATATATTAATATAATTAAGAAGATAGATATTAAACATTTTAAATATAAACACTAGCTAAATAAGTACAATATATAATTTAAGAAATAATATATAGATTCGTTCGATTACGTTTACACATTTTAATTTATATACAAATGATATAGGTTCGTGAATCCGAGGCCAACCCTGCATTGTTCAAATGTCGTCATATGTATTTTTACTACAAAATACAGTACTGTGAGTTTCATTAATCCCTTTTTAAATGCTTTTGCAATATATATTTTTGGGACTGAGAGTACATGCGCTGTTTTTATAAATGCTTTACGAAATAGACACAAGTGATCAAAACTACATTCTATGGTTGGATTATCTAATCGAATATGCCCTTTTTATTAAGTCTGGTAATCTAAGAATTAGGGAACAGACACCCTAATTGACGCGAACTCTAAAGATAGATCTATCAGGCCCAACAAGCCCTATCCAAAGTACCGGATGCTTTAGTACTTCGAAATTTATATCATGTCCGATGGAGGATCCCAGAATGATGTAGATATTCTTATATGTATATTGTGAATGTCGGTTACCAGGTGTTCAATCCATATGAATGATATTTTTGTCTCTATGCATGGGACGTATGTTTATGAGAAATGGAAATTATGAAATCTTGTGGTCTATTAAAATTATGAAATAATTATTTATGTTAAACTAATGAACTCACCAACCTTTTGGTTGACACTTTAAAGCATGTTTATTCTCAGGTACGAATGAAATCTTCCGCTGTGTAATTGCACATTTTAAAGATATTACTTGGTGTCATTTATGACATATTTCAAAAGACGTTGCATTCGAGTCGTTGAGATCATCAAGATTATTATTAAATCGGTTATAGTTAGATATATTATAAAATGGTATGCATGCCGTCAACTTTCTTTGAAATGAAAGATTGTCTTTTCAAAAACGAATGCAGTGTTTGTAAAATGTATCATATAGAGGTCAAATACCTCGCGATGTAATCAACTGTTGTGAATCGTTTATAATCAATATGGACTTCATCCGGATGGATTAGGACGGGTCCTTTCAGTTGGTATCAGAGCGGTGGTCTTAGCGAACCAGATCTTGCATTAGTGTGTCTAACTGATAGTTATTTAGATGCGTTAGTGAGTCTGGACTTCGACCGTGTCTACATGTCAAAAGTTTTGCTTATCAATTCGTGTCGAAAATTACCTGCTTATCATTCTTAGAGAATCACTTGCTTATCATTCTTAGTCTAGACACGTTTTACTGCATTGACTGCATGAATAGTGTAAAGACAAAATTCATATCTTAGCGTATCTGCTACTTCATATCTTAGCGTATCTGTTACTGTAACTTTGTCTGACATATCCCGTAAATTCCTCCGTAACTTATGGGATTTTAGTATTATATATGTATATGTAAATTATGTATTTCAGGGTACTAATTTACATCCTATAATCTATTTCTTATCGAAAATCCTTCATCTAATTGTACAAGATGAATCCCTCAACCAGTTCGAGTCCCTCAGATTTCGATAACTATTTGGATAGTTATTCCGACAGCTATTCCGACATGGATATTCACCTAAGCTCCGGAAGCAATGTCACCAGAATGAATCAATCAATCAGCCATCCCTAATTCATCTGATGAGTTTGTAGTCTACTCAATCATTGGAGACAAGAAAAAGGCGATCCTTTCCACCAACCGAATTCACCTCTTGACGAAGAACCTGAAGCACTCACCAACGAATCAATTCGAAACACCATTTTCACCCTCATTTTCCGAATATCTCGCTATGATTATATACTATCTCAAATTCTAAACCTTATTCATCCGTTCGTTTTGACCGACAATCATTCCGGAATAATAGAAGGAGTCAACGAGCTTCGCGCTCAAGTAATCAATTTAGAAAACATAGTGCAAAATTTACCAGCTTCAGCAACATCATCGGCACCAACAGTACCATTAGTAACAGCACCAGTACCATCAACAATCCATGCCTCAACATCTCATTATGTACCTCGAGTATAATCATCGTTCTACGTATCGTTCTACATCGATTATCTTCGTTCTTCATGACGATTAAGTAATCTCTAAATGTTTTAGAGATTATGTATTCTAGTTATAATGGTAAACCAAATGAGTTTAATATCACATTGACTCATTAAATCCATAATTACGTCTGAAGAAAAAATATATATATATATATATATATATATATATATATATATATATATATATATATATATATATATATATATATATATATATATATATATATATATATATGTTTTCATAAAGATTGTAATTAAAATTGTTATTGTACAAACTGTTAATGGTGAAAATATTTTAACGGGCAGGTAATACCCGAGGAATATTTAGATTTCGCATTAATAAGTTAAACTGTACATTTTTCGAATCTGATTCAACAGTCATTTACTATCCTACTTACAACCACCGTTATACGTATCCGTTCACTGCAGAATAACCATTTTCATTCAATTTTATATTTGGATTTTGACCTATCAGAACCCCACAAGTGGCATAATGAAGAAATAATGGACACAATAACAATTGATTAGAAACAGACTAATTAATAATATGAAAATTTTTGTTAAGAATCCACGCTAACTGTTTCCAGCTAACTGTTTCTAGCTAACTGTTAATTCCGTATTATATTTTATTTATCGCAATTTAATTATCGTAATTTACATTCTCGCAATTTCATTTATCATCATTTAATTTCTGTTATTTACTTTACGCACTTTATTTATCGTTATTTAATTTTTGTTATTTATTTTACGCACTTTAAATATCGGGACACGTATACAAGGTTTTGACATATCATATCGACGCATTTATATATATTATTTGGAATAACCATAGACACTCTATATGCAATAATGAACGAGTTCTCTATACAGGGTTGAGGTTGATTCTACAATAATATATATAATTTGAGTTGTGATCGAGTCTGAGACATGTACACGGGTCACGATACTTATTAATTAATTCAAATATTATATATTAAACTATATATGAATTATTGGACTATTATTAGTGTACTATCGACTGTGGACTAATAACATTGGACAATTAAAATGAATTAAAATATTGATTATAACATATGAAACTAAACAATTCTTTAAGTTTGCCAATTGATTTCATCTTAAACCTCATTTGTATCTTGACGATTAAAAATCTGCGTTCAAACCTTTCATGATTCTTGAAAACACCTCAATCGAGAGGATGAACCAACCGCACTTCATCTACGAGAAGAAAGATTTATGTATATAGTTATGCATCTGAAAACTCTCGGAAACTGAGTAAATGTTTAACACATATCTGTGCTAGCTCCTTTGGCATTGTTATTACCGAAAATAACTTTGCAATTCCTTTTCAAATTAACCAATTTTGTCACAGCTCCATTAAGTCAACTTCGACTTTTCGTTCGAAACAACCTTATTATAACCTTGATATATATGCGTGCTCTTTTATTGTTACCGGGGAACCGTTTATATTCCACTACATTAGCAGTAAACTTACCAGTAACTTCATTACTCAATGACTTAAGTTTCTCCGTAGAATCATTATAGTTGTTCATTAAAACTCTAGCATATACTCATCCGCATCTTGTAACGAGAACTGACATACTAATTACGGGAATTAGCAATCAGTACTTTGAAAACTCACCGCATATCTACATCAACCGTTATATGTATAACATTTATCTCTTAGAATTATGATCTTTCATTCTGAAATTCTGGAAAGCACTCAGTCTACAAATCAATACTCTGAATGTTGAAAAAGCTGAACGAAGCAGCAGAAACCGTAGACAACCGTAAACGACCATAATCATCGAAAATTTGATGATAAAGAATAATATGTTAGAAAAGCTCAGAAACTTTGGAACTGGAAAACGGATAGAGTTAACCATGAAAGAGACCAAGGACAAATACAAGGACCATACCCTATATTCAAAGAATCCAGATAATTCCAGATTCGTTGAAATCTTTAGTGAATATCTTGCTCCGAAGTCATGTTAAAATCTTGCGGAAAATCTTTCTCCATCAACCATCGAACTTAGAAATTCCAAAATATCATCATCAATATCTTTGGTATTTCTGAGGATATTTTTATAAATATTCTCGTCCGAAATTATATACCTCTTCGTGCTTCCTGTGTATCATTATATTCGAAACATTCAATAGAAAATTTCGTACCAAAAAGCAAATTATGCGAAACTATAAAGAAAGCCGTGGACAAATCACAAAGAATAAGTTTGACTTCAAAGAATCCAAATGATTCAATGCCTGCTAAACTCTTTAGCGAATATCTTGCTCTTTACTCTAAACCCTTACAGACAATAGTTTCTATCATCCTCTGATCTTAGATATTCCGAGATATTATCGTATCTTTCATTATAAATATCCTCCATATTTCTAGAGATATTTTTATAACTATTCTTATCTGAAATCATTAATCTCTTCGTGGTATCAGTATTACATCATATAGAAACTGTTAGTTTCTATATTCTGTAAACTTTCGAGCTTAAAATATGAATATTATTGAAGTAAGGTTGGAAACTGATGCATGAGTTAGTATAATATAATGACACTTGATCAACGTGATTATATTACAGTAAGTCATGCTGAGCTTCTAATGGAACGTGATGATTCACAGATCATACCGTCATCACGTGCCATGTTACATAAATCTTTCATTCAAATTAACTTCTGAACATATCAAGAAAGTATATTCTTGATAGTTCTATTCTCAGTGAATCTGGTAATTTGACAAATCAAATCGTGCTATTAGGTTCTTTCTTTCTTAGAAAATTAAGTTCATTCATGACTCCATACCTACAAATTCTGGACCAATACTTGCGAAAAGAAAACAAAAGCATGAAGTTCCGAAAGAGAAAGGGGGTATAAATCGCAGAAAATAAGAGAGCACATTAATTGTGGATGACAATAATTTTAGGAGATAGAAAGGGAGACATTGAAATATAAGGAGAGATATAAAGCCCAATAACAACGCATAAATTACAAACCGTGCATATCAATGTTTATCGCAACATAAAGACACGAGAGAATTAAAAGCACTATAACCCCAAGAGCAAAGTAGAAGTAAGCAGATTCCTCGGGTGGAAGTTGGAAAAGGAGAATGATTGTTACGATAGTAAGGATAAGGACAAGGATTAGAACTGGATTAAGCATATCCACAATCTTTTGAATGTATGAACTAAGGAAGAGAGTATGGGAATGGTGAGAATAATGGAACGGAATAGCTTAATTTATAATGGAAATATCAGACAGAGTAATCGAGGCAGACCACCGTATTTAATTATAGAGATCTTAATTTCCTTACTCGCCGAAGAATCAAATCTTTTAGATTTCGAAGATTTTCTCTAAATCCCTTGAATTCCGGAATTCAACCAAAACAACGTCAAAAGTTAAGACGCATCCTGTTTTCTAAATTCAATCGTGACTACGTCAAAAGTTAAGATGCATCTTACTTTCAAAAATTCAACCCTGACTCTGTCAAAAGTTATGACGAATCTTTACTTATCCTATTTCAATCTTTTGTGATAATTTCACTCGTACGCTTCAAATAATTGAGTTTTTTTATTCAAATCACCTGATGGTGATAAAACTTTAATTATTGACTCATATTCGTCATGAAAACATTTTTATTGTTGGCCATGACCACTTCACTCAAATTTCGGGACGAAATTTCTTTAACGGGTAGGTACTGTGATGACCCGGGAATTTCCGACCAAATTTAAACTTAATCTTTATATGATTTTTACATGATAAGCAAAGTCTATAAAGTTAAGTCTCGAAAGTTTTAAAATCTGTAGTCATGTCAACAATTACCCTTCGACTATGCACGACGATTCACGAACAATGGTGTGTAAAGATATATATATATATATATATATATATATATATATATATATATATATATATATATATATGTATATATATATATATATATGTATATATGTATATATGTATATGTATATATATATATATATATATAATCAGATATAGATATATAAATTTAAATGTAAATGTATATATATATATATATATATATATATATATATATATATATATATATATATATATATATATATATATATATATATATATATATATATGAATATAGCAATATATGTAATTTATAGATATTATGCATTTAGAAATGTTAATATTTCATTTTGTGTAAATAATTATGTACTAATATTAATAGATTATATTAATATTATTTTTATTGTTAATAACATTATCATTACCAGTAACTATTATTAATATTAATATTATTATTAATTGTAAAATTATGATTATCAAAATAAAGACTTTATATATATATATATATATATATATATATATATATATATATATATATATATATATATATATATATATATATATATATATATATATATATATATATATATATATATATATTATTATTATAAGAACAATTAAATGTATAACTTAGTTGTAATGTTATTAATTATTATTATTATTACCTTGTTATTAATAATTATCATATTTCTTGTTATTAATATTATTTAATCATTATCATTATTTTTATAAGTGTTATTATAAACACTATCATTTATATTGTTATTATTACAATCTTGATTATTAATATGAATAATATTACTATTAGTATTATTTTGATATTATTAATTTATGTCCTTAATATTAGTTATCTTATTATTAATAATAAATTAATTGTGTTATAATTATTAGGAATTAATTACTAAAAATTAAATTAATTTATATAAAAACAGATATGGAACAAGTCCAGTAACCATCTCCATCGAACTGTAGGGGATTTTTGTTTTGGTCCTGTATCTATTACCCGTCCATATCCAATTCTAAAAAGAATCCAAAAATCCAGTACAATTTGTTAGGAGTTATATCTGCTTTTTATAATTATTTTATATATTTCTGTACTTACTGAATATCTACCTGTCGACCTCGATTCATTTCACAAAACCGATTACAACAAGCTGTAAGGGTTCATTCACCCTTCTGTCATCCATTATCAAATATACACTATTGTTAACTACTGCATTTGTCGAATTAATTAAAGAGTTCTGAGAAAAACCAGACACGTTACCCCTGTTTTATTTTTATTTTCAAAAACTTCAAATTCGAACGAGTTAGCAAAATGTAGAAATGAAGTTCTGTTAGGAATCTTCAATTACAGCTATCTGCAAAATATCACAGGTCAATTCTTCATATCGAATCTTAATTGTGGAGTCAAAGTGATTTTTTTAAAAGTCAACATATCTGTTCAACGTGAAATCCGAACTTGTTTGGATGTCTTATGTTTAATTGATGTTTCAAAAAGTTTTCATGAACGATTTACAACTTATTTTATGTAGAAACAATGAGCTAAAACCGTTTAAATTTTAAAATCAGTGATGGAGTTCTTTGTGTTCTTCGCGTATGCAGCTACTGCTTGTTTTAATTCTTTTTTTCTTCTTCTCTCCTTCTGTCAATTAAATTGTATCACAGGCGAATGATTCTGTTCCATGTGCAAATTAAATCACACTCCTAATTAGATGTTAGGGTTGTATTTTAGTCGTTTGATTATTTTTGAAGATGATGAAGATGGTGCAAACAGGAAACGAGTTTAAATATTTATGGTATAAGAGTATAATCAGAAATACAAAAACGGGGCAATGGTTAAGTGTGGGTGCGGGTATTCGAGAGGTCGCGGGTTCGAGTCCCGACTTGAGCAATTCTTTTTAGCACGATTTTAAAAAGGGTATATACTTTAAACTTTATTTCTATTATAATTTTTATGATTTTTATTGTGGTTATTATTATTATGATAAGTTATTATTAATATGATTATTATTGTTATTAGTGTTAAATTAATTATTATTACTATCATTACTATGATTTATGTTATTATTATCCTTAGGAAGTATTATGAACATAAAAAATTATTATCATTACATAACTAATATTGTTATTATTATCATCGCTATTATTATTATTATGAAAATGATAATTGTTATTACTCATAATAATTATAAATATCCGTAGTTTAATCAAATTAAGAGTATTATCAATTCCAATAACATTAGTATAGGTATCATAATTATAATTAGGACTATTGTTGTTATTAATATTATTATTATTATTATTATTATTATTATTATTATTATTATTATTATCATTATTATTATTGTTATTGTTATTAGTGATATTACTATGATTAATATTATTGTTGTGTTATTATTATTTTTATTTTATTTTTAGAAGTAGTATAATAATTACTATTAGTATCATAATAAGTGATATAACAATTATTATTATTATCGCTACAAGTAGTAATAATGTTATCCTTATTATTGAATTATTATTTTAGGACTACTAATATTATTATAATTATGATTAGGATTATTATTGTTGTTACTATAAAAATAATACAAGTTATTATTATTTTCGCTAATATTAGTATTAATATCATTTCTTGCAATCAGTAGTATTACTATTATTATTATTAACAAAAGTATCACTTCTAACAATATAGTCATTATAATCAGTATTTTCAATATCAAAGGAGATTATCATTATTAGTAAGTCATTATTATCGAAAACTATCACTATTGCTACAAATATATATTTTGTACTTAAATCATATATTATAATTATAATAATAGTTTATATACCATAAATCAAACATAATAATATTAATTATATAAATACTTATATATAACAAACTAATGATATATTTTTATAATACTAACCATATATATATATATATAGATATTAATATAATTAAGAAGATAGATATTAAACATTTTAAATATATACACTAGCTAAATAAGTACAATATATAATTTAAGAAATAATATATAGATTCGTTCGATTACGTTTACACATTTTAATTTATATACAAATAATATAGGTTCGTGAATCCGAGGCCAACCCTGCATTGTTCAAATGTCGTCATATGTATTTTTACTACAAAATACAGTACTGTAAGTTTCATTAATCCCTTTTTAAATGCTTTTGCAATATATATTTTTGGGACTGAGAGTACATGCGCTGTTTTTATAAATGCTTTACGAAATAGACACAAGTGATCGAAACTACATTCTATGGTTGGATTATCTAATCGAATATGCCCTTTTTATTAAGTCTGGTAATCTAAGAATTAGGGAACAGACACCCTAATTGACGCGAACTCTAAAGATAGATCTATCGGGCCCAACAAGCCCCATCCAAAGTACCGGATGCTTTAGTACTTTGAAATTTATATCATGTCCGATGGAGGATCCCAGAATGATGGGGATATTCTTATATGTATATTGTGAATGTCGGTTACCAGGTGTTCAATCCATATGAATGATATTTTTGTCTCTATGCATGGGACGTATGTTTATGAGAAATGGAAATTATGAAATCGTGTGGTCTATTAAAATTATGAAATAATTATTTATATTAAACTAATGAACTCACCAACCTTTTGGTTGACACTTTAAAGCATGTTTATTCTCAGGTACGAAAGAAATCTTTCGCTGTGTAATTGCTCATTTTAAAGATATTACTTGGAGTCATTCATGACATATTTCAAAAGACGTTACATTCGAGTCGTTGAGATCATCAAGATTATTATTAAATCAGTTATAGTTAGATATATTATAAAATGGTATGCATGCCGTCAACTTTCATTGAAATGAAAGATTGTCTTTTCAAAAATGAATGCAATGTTTGTAAAATGTATCATATAGAGGTCAAATACCTCGCGATGTAATCAACTGTTGTGAATCGTTTATAATCAATATGGACTTCGTCCGGATGGATTAGGACGGGTCCTTTCATTGTTGTACGTTGTGCTTTACAAATTGTACATTTTTAATTTAACTTCGTTTCTTAAAAATTACAAAAATTATATCATAAAAATAAAACGACTTAACACGTAAAATTTTTAATTTGAAATAGCATCGTTTAATAGTAAATTTTTTATCATTTCATATATAAATATTATAAAATTTAGTTTTCTAGAACTTATTATATTCAAAATCATTTTATTAAGAGGATATAATAATAGAAATTATTATATCATAAAACGTTTTCATTTAAGAAAGTAAAATCATATATAAATCATGACGGGTTCGAGTTTTAAATTATAGGTTGTTCGTGAATCGTAGGGTAAAGTCTAATGGTTAATTAAATGTATGAAAAAATATTTTAATGCAACACATCAATTTTCTTATCTTGTCGGAGTTATCAGAGTTTAAATTTGACCGAAATTTTTGGGTCATGACAATAACAGCCGCTTGGAATAAGCCTACTGCAGATCACAGACCAGACACTTTATTCAGACTCAAACTCAAGCAGGTTAAAGATTGCTTAAAGGAGTGGAGTAAAACAACTTTTGGGAAAATAGATAAGGAAATCAAGCAGCTGGGGAGTGAAAGTTTATACTGGGAATTAGAAGCTGAATGTAGGAACATAAGTGTTGATGAAAGACAAATATGGATCGATACACGAGGTAAATGGTTAGAAAAGGATTTAGATAAACGAAATATGTTAAGACAAAAGGCGAGAATTAAATGGGCTATTGAGGGAGACGAGAATTCAAATTATTTCCACACGATAATTAAAAGAAGGGCCAATAAAAACAACATCTGTGGTCTTCACATCAACGGAAAATTGGAGGAAAGTCTGGAAAAAATAAAAGAAGAAATCCATAGGTACAACTAACTGTTTCTGTTTTAGGGGTTTTGTGACTTCCAAAATCACACAAGAGTAAGTAAACAGGCTCGAAATTCCCTTCAGTGATTCGGAAGTATGGGGTGCAATTAAAGACTGTGACGCATCGAAAGCGCCGGGACCGGATGGGTTTAATTTCAGCTTCTACAGGAAATATTGGTGGCTTGTAAAAGAAGATTTGATGAAGGAATTAGGTTGGTTTTGGGAACGAGGTGAGATATCGATGGGTTGTAACGCGTCTTTTATCACTTTAATCCCAAAGAAAAAAGATCCAATCTCGTTAAAATACTATCGGCCAATAAGTCTCATCAACAGCTGTTACAAGATTCTATCAAAAGTATTGGCCAATCGACTACGCAATGTAATAAATAAGCTCATTGGCACTAAACAAAGTGCATTCATGAAAGGTAGATCAATCCTCGATAGCATTCTCATTTCCAACGAACTTGTTGATGATGTCAAAAGGAGAAAATCGAAAAGCTTCATATTTAAAGCCGATTTCCTGAAGGCTTTCGATTGTATGTGTTGGGAATTTCTATTTAACATTATGACAAACATAGGCTTCGAGGTTAAATGGAGGAAATGGATCGAAGCTTGTTCCAAATCGGCATCTATATCGATGTTAGTCAACGGATCTCCCACTAAGGAATTCAACATACAAAAGGGTTTTCGCCAAGGTGATCTACTATCCCCCTTTCTTTTCATTATAGCTAGTGAAGGTTTAAATATCCTAGCCAACATTGCAATAAGAGATAGCATGCTGAGGGGTGTAAGATTTGGTGAGGAAAAAAAATTCACATTTCACATCTTCAGTTCGCGGATGACACGGTATTCTTCGGGGAGTGAGAAACAGTAAACATCAGTAATGTTCTCAAAACACTCTCCTGTTTCGAAAAAACTTTAGGCTTCAAAATTAACATGAACAAAAGTCAGTTAATTGGTATTGGGGTCCCGTGGTATGATGTAGAAACCATGGCAACTCGATTTAAATGCAGTGCGGGTAAATTACCTTTTGTGTATATGGGAATGCGTATCGGACAAAACTCACATAGAAAAGAGGCATGGGGTACGGTTGTGGATAAGTTCAATAAAAGGTTATCGGACTAGAAAGCTAAAACAATGTCTTTTGGTGGTCGATTAACACTCATCAAATTGGTCTTTAGTAGTTTACCGCTCTACTTCTTCTTGTTGTTTCGTGAACCCTCAAACATTATCAACCTTCTCGAGAGTGTAACATCCCGTTTTTCCCATACGTGAATTAAGGTACATATTTAACCGTTAGTACGCTTATATTTCGTGTGTTTATCTGATTAAATGAAATAAAGTGTTAATTTGATGTGTATATATATATATGTGTATATGTACTTGAGAAAGTGTATGAGTGTGGGTATACACATGGTTTAGGAGTCTATTAAGTCATGTGAGGCTTTATGATGAAGTCTAGGCGTATATAGGAAGCGAGAATGAAATGTACGAGTCATGTAAATGATAGTTGGTTTAAGTTGTCAAAAATTGATCAGACGTAGCCTAATGTCGCGCCGCGGTTGGGAAGGTCGCGCCGCAACACATAACTTGAATCAGGATCAGGAGTGATTTTAAACAGCTCGAAAACATTGTGAAATGCCGCGCCGCGGCAAAGTGGGTCGCACCGCGACCTTAGAAAAGAGGCATGGTGTGGTTCAAGGGTACTTTCATCTTTTCGCTTGTGGATCTGATTGGAACTCTAAATCTCAGCCACTTATCTCACTTATTCATTTTCTTTTCCATTTTCTTTCTCTATTTCCTTTCAAAACACAAAACTCACTTACATATATATTAAGATTTGAAGGTAAAGAATTGGGAATCGATCTTAGGAGCAAGAAGTAATATTGTTCCCCTCGTTCTTAGCTACGTCGTGATAGTGTTGGTAAGTCTTAACTCCATATTTTGAGTTTTAGTTAATTTATGGCTAGGGTTTGGTCATTTGAGACTTGTAAGACCCATTTGGGGATTTAATGGGTGAATTTGGGTTAATTTGGTGTAAGGAAAACCCTAATGGTGTTAATCTAGGGTTTGGTCATGTAAATTGAGAATTTGTAAGAGTTAATTGTGTTGTTAGTCACTAATACACTTGTTAAATGATGAAGGATTTGTTAATGGGTTAAGTTTGACCAAATTTGTAAATCTAAGTGTTAAAATGGGTCAAATGGGTAATGTTGACCTAGTTTGGGCAAGATGGGTATGAAAATACCCTAAATAGTGTTGGTTGTTGATATTGGACTATAATCACTAGCTTTTAGTAATTTATGATGAGTCTTGGCCATTGATGGGTGGTTTGGTGTAAATGAGTCATTTAATGCAATCGGGTCATTAAATGCTCAAGTGTTAAATGTTGGTGTCTAGTCCAACTAGTTTGTGTATTAAATGTGTACTTAATAAATTAGGTACTTGCTTTGAAGCTTGCGGACTTTAATCATCACCTTGGCGTTAAGGTAAGTGGGATATTTATGCATGTATGTATATTGTATATTTATTTGTATGCTATGGCACGATCCACGGAGCCGGAAGTGCCATAGTGTGTGCGAGTGTGCTATGATGTGAACCACGGAGCCGGTGGCATCATGGAGCCGGTAGCACTATAAAATGAGGTGTGAACCACGGAGTCGGTAACACCGAAGTGTGAACCATGGAGCCGGTAGCACTATAAAAGAGTATGACTCGAATGCGTAGTGATGTGAACTATGGAGCCGGTAGCGTCATAGCATTACGTATGGTGTGAACCACAGATCCGGTAGCACCATGACGCGTGTATGGTTAACCATATAGTTGTGCATGTATTGTAGTGTAGCATTTTATATTTTGGAGTACATGCTATTGTTTATGATAGTTGCGGTATTGGAGGTTGTTAGCTTAATATTTGGAGTTCGTATGCTAATATTATATTGCTAGCATGTTTGTGGAATGTGTGTAGGTGGTTGCAAGTAGGTATATTATATATGCATGTGTATACTTATTGCACTCACTAAGCGTTAGCTTACCCCTCTCGTTGTTTATCTTTTTAGATGTAGGTGCGGAGAAGGGGAAGGAGGTTGTTGGGCACTAGTTACCCCTTGTTGGATGCTTGGTGAAGCTTTTTGAAGTCGGCCTAGTGTTTTGGGTAGTTTAGCCCCAAACCATGCTCAAGTGTTGTTTGGATTAAAACTATCATTTTTAACGGGTTGAACTTGTATTACATTCGTTTAAAGGCCTTTGTGCCTAAATTGTAAACATTTAACTTGTAATATTGTTTTAATGAGTTAAATGGGACGATTCACGTTATGTAACCATCTAATCGGGCGTTAATGGTTTAATCATTTAAAAAAAATGGTCGTGTTGAATACGGGTTGGGTTGTTTCAAGTGGTATCAGAGCATGGTCTAAGGGATTTAGGCGACTTGAGATAGGTGCCTAGACTTAGACTTTATTGTGTGTGCGCTTTATGTGGGACTTGTAGGAGATGGGTCAGACCGGGTTTGGTTAGTGCATAGGTTTATTTGAACTAACCTTGCGCTATTTGTTTTGTGTTGTATTTGAAATCCATCAAGCGATATAGACGTTGTACTAGCAATTTAATGCGAGATGCTCGCGTAACAATGACTAGCTACCATTTTTACGGGTGCAAATCATGTCAAACTAGCGATGTACGACGATTGTTGAGCAAGATGGGGCGGTAAGGTGTATATGTGTGTGTGTGTATATATATATATATATATATATATATATATATATATATATATATATATGTGTGTGTGTGTGTGTGTGTGTGTTATTTCTTTTCGTTTCGATGTTTAACCTCTTCCGTTTTATAGAATGAAGATGAGAAACGGACACGACACTGATAATGGGGGCACTAGCGAGGACCCCCAGATCACGGCCATAGTTGAGGCCATTTTGAAAAGTCATCATGCGGCTTTCCTAGAAGATGTTAAGAAGATGTTTCTAGGTACAATTGACGAACAATTAGTCAATGTAGTAAAGGAACAAATAAAGGTTGTTCTTCAAGAGGATAACGTTGGAAGGCGGGACTTTTCTACAAGAATTTCAAAGATGCTCAACCTCCCACTTTTGAGGGCGAACGGGACCCACTTAAGAGTGCCCGATGGATCTCCGATATGGAGGGGGCTTTTCATACTTGTGAATGCCCTCTTGAAAAAAAGACGAGGTATGGTTGTAGCATGTTGAGGGGCGATGCTAAGTTGTGGTGGGATGCGAAAATCCAACTTTATGGTGAAGAACAATGTATGGATTTTAATTGGGACGAGTTCAAGGCGGAGTTTTTCCAAGAGTACCGAACTTCGGCCGATCTTACTAGACTTAAGTACGAGTTATGTGCCTTGAGGCAAGGGTCGATAGATTTGAACACTCTCAAATCCATTTTCTTGTCAAAGACTCAATTTTGCCTGGAGTATGTCGGGAATGATAAAATGTTGAAAGAAGACTTATACCGAACCTTGAACGATAGCTATCAAGAGAAGATTAGTGTAAACATGGTGAAAAGTTTTGATGAGTTGTTCGATATGGCCAAAGGTTTTGAGGCGCTCGTGTTGAGGAAGAGTAGCTTTACTTTTGGCAAAAGAAAGTTTGAAGCTACTAGTCATTCTAACAAGAAAAGTAAGGGTGCGAGTGAGAGTGTTGGTAGTGTGAAGAAGGGTGTGTCCGGGGGTTATGGACCCAAATGTTATAATTTTGGACGACAAGGACACATGGCTCGTGATTGTACAAACTCATCCTCAACACCAAAGCTCACTTGTTACAATTGTCAAAAGGAGGGGCACCGGAGGACAGAATGTCCCGAGTTTCGGGGTGATCATGTTAAGAAGTTGGAGAAAGCGGCGGGTACGGCTCGGGGGCAAAATTATTTGATGACCAATGATGAGGCCAAGCAATCCAATGAAGTTGTCTCAGGTAATTTCATGGTTAACTCTAATCCGGTAAGGATATTATTTGATAGCGGTGCTAATTTGTCTTTTGTATCGCTTCGATTTGTGTCTAAGCTTAAAAAACAGCTAGCTAAGATGGTGCTAGGGGTTGATGTGTGTAAGGATTGTAATGTTGTGTTTGGTACCGAAACGTTTAAAATTGATCTCATTCCGATGACCTTGGGTAAGTTTGATATTGTTGTTGGTATGGATTGGCTCGATCGTTATTGAGCCAATATTGCATGCCATGAAAAGTTCATTCGTGTAAAGACCCCAAGTGGGGGAGAGTTGATTATTCATGGCGATAAACGAAGAAGACTCGTACCATTATGCACTTATGCACGGGCGCAACGTTTTCTTAAGAGTGGTGGTATGGTTTTTCTTGCCCATGTAGTTGATACTCGTGATGTGCCACCACTCATACGTGAAATTCCGGTGGTTAATGAATTTGAAGATGTTTTTCCGAATTAGTTACCGGGTGTTTCGGCGAAAAGATAAGTCGAATTTCGCATTGAGTTGGTTCCGGGAGCTACTCCCATTTCTAAAACTCCTTATCGCTTAGCGCCGATGGAAATGCAAGAATTTTTAAATCAAACCCAAGAGTTGCTCGAAAAGGGTTTCATTCGACCGAGTGCTTCGCCATGGGGTGCTCCGGTTTTATATGTGAAAAAGAAAGATGGTAGTATGCGGATGTGCATCGATTATCGGGAGTTGAACAAAGTGACGATCAAGAATCATTATCGATTTCCTCGGATTGACGATTTGTTTGACCAACTCCAAGGTGCAACGTATTTTTCTAAGATTGACTTACGGTCCGGCTATCATCAAGTACGGGTCCGTGAGGAAGATATAGAGAAAACGTCTTTCCGAACTCGTTACGGGCATTTTGAGTTTGTAGTTATGCCTTTTGTTCTTACGAATGCACCGGCGGCATTCATGGATCTTATGAACCGGGTGTGCCAACCTATGTTGGACAAGTCGGTAATTGTGTTCATTGATGATATATTTGTTTATTCTTAGAGTATGAAGGAACATGAACACCATTTGCGTGAAGTGTCGAAGACGTTGCGGTAGGAGAAGTTGTATGTTAAATTCTCCAAATGTGAATTTTGGCTAAGGGAAGTTCAATTCCTCGGCCATGTGGTGAATAAAGAAGGTATTCAAGTAGATCCGGGGAAGATAGAGACGGTGAAGAATTGGGGAAAACCGACTACGCCTACGGAAATCCGAAGTTTTCTCAGATTGGCTGGTTATTATCGTCGGTTTATCCAAGACTTTTCTAAAATTGCTTCTCCTTTGACAAAGTTGAAAAGGAAGAACGTGAGGTTTAATTGGGAAAACGAGCAAGAAATTGCTTTCCAATTGTTAAAGGAGAAATTGTGTCAAGCTCCGGTGTTGGTATTACCAGATGGAATCGAAGATATGACGGTTTATTGTGATGCTTCATTAAATGGAATCGGGTGTGTTCTAATGCAAAGAGGTAAAGTCATCGCTTACGCCTCTCGACAATTAAAGGAACACGAAAAGAGATACCCGACTCATGATCTTGAATTGGCGGAGGTGGTACATGCGTTGAAAATTTGGCGCCACTACTTGTATGATGTCAAGTGTACAATTTATTCGGATCATAAGAGTTTAAAAAATCTATTTAATCAACGAGATTTGAATTATCGTCAATGTAGGTGGATGGATGTGGTAAAGGATTATGATTGTGAGATAGTCTATCATCTGGGTAAGGCGTACGTGGTCGCGGATGCGTTGAGTCGAAAGAGTCAACATCCGGCGATACGAGTAGGATCGTTACACATGATTATTACTAACAATTTTCTTGTTAAGCTTGGTGAGATTCAAATTGAAGCTTTTGTTAACAACAATCATGAAGAACGAATCGTGGGGCAAAAGGAGCCCATTACCTTGGGCCCGCATGGTTTGTTGTCCTTTCAAGGTAGAGTGTGGGTACCCAATATGGGCGATTACCGAAAGGTGCTACTTGATGAAGCACATAAGTCAAAGTATTCCATTCATCCGGGTGCAACAAAGATGTACTACGATTTGAAGAAAGAGTATTGGTGGCCTGACATGAAACGTGATATTGTTAAGTATGTTGAGCAATGCGTCACATGTTTGCAAGTTAAATCCGAACACCAAAAGCCGTATGGTATGTTACAACCGTTGAAAGTTCCAAAGTGGAAATGGGAGCACATTACCATGGACTTCATTACCAAGTTACCAAGGACGGCGAGAACCCAATTTGATACGATTTGGGTGATAGTAGATCGAGTGACGAAGAGTGCCTTGTTTCTTCCCATTCGGGAAACAATATCGTCGGAGACTTTGTCCAAGTTATTTATCAAGGAGGTGATATCGAGGCATGGGGTTCCTATATCTATTGTTTCGGATCGAGATACTCGTTTCACGTCTCGATTTTGGAACAAGTTTCATGAAGATATGGGTACTCAATTGAAGATGAGCACGACGTATCATCCTCAAACGGACGGTCAAACCGAGCGTACGAATCAAACGTTGAAGGATATGTTAAGGGCGTGTGTTATTGATTTCGGTGGTAGTTTGGATGAGCACTTACCATTGGTGGAATTCTTGTACAATAATAGTTACCACACTAGTAATGGAATGCCACCTTATGAGATGCTTTATGGGCATAGATGTCGAACTCCTATTTGTTGGGGTGAAGTGGGTCAACGAGAAATTGGGAGTACCGATTTGGTCTTAGAGACGAATAGTGAGATTGGGATGATTCGGGCTCGACTTATGGTGGTGTAAGATAGACAAAAATCTTATGCCGACAAAGGAAGGTGATGTGTGCAGCAGCGTATACGAAATAGTTATATTTTTATTACGAAATACTATTAAATACGATACAATTTTACACAAGTTATTTATTTATTTATAGAGTGGATATACCTAAACCTTGCTACAACACTTATAGGTAGTGTACCTAATCGTACAGTAGTGTAGTTTTTAGTAAGTCCGGTTCATTCCGCAGGGATCTAGCCAGGTTTAACGCTATATTTTTAAACTATATTTGAATAAATAAATATATATATATATATATATATATATATATATATATATATATATATATATATATATATATATATATATATATATATATATATATATATATAAGTAGTATTATTATTATTATTATAAAAGGGGGTTTTTTACCGTTTAATGACCAGTTTGTCGATTTTAAAACTTAAATCACAATTAAAACCTAATGTAAAATATTAAAAATAAATATAACTTAATTTAAAGCGTAAAGTAAATGACGATAATAAAATTGCGATAATTAAAAGTGCGATAAATAAAATGACAGTAAATAAAAGTTGCGATAATTAAAAAGTACAATAATTCAAAGTGCGATAAATAAAATGACAGTAAATAAAAGTGCGATGAGATATAAAATAAAGGAATTATGCTTATTTAAACTTCCGTAATCATGATGTTTGACGTGTTGATTTTAATTTATTACCATGAGTTAATTGTCCTTTATCCTGGATTATTCGATATGTCCATCTGGTTTTTGTCCATAACAGTCCATCAGTCATAAATATAAAGTTCGAGTGTCCTCGTCAAATTATCCTTATATCCGAAGTCAAATATTCTAAATAATTGGGGACTTAAACTGTAATAAGGTTTTAATACATTGTTAATGATTACACCAGGTTATCGACTGTGTGCAATCCAAGGTTTTAATACTTTATTATCAATTACACCAAGTGTCCTTGTATGTAATCTACCCCTGTTTTAATGAGTCCATTGACTATTAATCCATTCCCATGTCCGGTTAAATGAACGATTATTAGTATTTATTAATATCCCGCCAATCGTGTCCGATCGAGTGTATATGGTTATTTATAGATACGTCAAATTGTAAATCTCTATATTAAATTAACGAACTATCATTCAGTTAAACAAATATAAAGCCCATTAATAGTCCATAGTCCAATTTCTACAAGTGTCGTTCTTTTGTCCAAACCCCAATTATGGTCCAAAGCCCAATTATCCCGTCTTTAATATTTAGCCCAACATCATGATTACTTCGATTTAAATAAGCATAATAATAACTTAGCTACGAGACATTTAATTTAAAAAGGTTGAACATAACTTACAATGATTAATAATAGCGTAGCGTTACACGGACATAATTTTGACTTACACAGTTACAACATTCGCTAACATAACCTTATTATTATTATTATTAATCTTAAACTAAAATTAAAATTATAATATATATATATATATATATATATATATATATATATATATATATATATATATATATATATATATATATATATATATATATATATCCTACAGAGTGAAAGAGATTGAATATTGTGTGATATATCGGCCAGAAAACGTTGCCTTTTAAAGAATGTGGCCTGCTACAGTACACCATGCGACCCCATGGTTTTTGTTCTTCCAGGCCATGCGATCGCATGTCCAGCTGGATCACACCATGTTCACTTGTTTGCTAGTTTGTTGACGGTTTTTAATATATATATATATATATATATATATATATATATATATATATATATATATATATATAATTTTAAGAATTATTTATATATTATATTATATTCATGTGCATAGTTGACTTGTCATTTTAGCTCCGTTGCGTCGCGCGTTGATAGTTGGTTCATGTCCCGGTTCCGGATTTTCGAACGTCCTTTCGTACTATTTAATATCTTGTACTTTACGTTTCGCGGCTCGCACTCTTGTAACTTTTAGATGTTTCTCATCAATAATTTGAACCACTTTGATTGTACTTTGTACTTTTTAGCTTTTTGGTCGTTTGCGTCTTCAAATCGTCGAATCTGTCTTTTGTCTTCACCCATTAATATTTAAACGAATATCAGTTGTAAATAGAACAATTGCAACTAAAATCTTGTCTTTCTTGAGGGATAATGCTTTGAAATATATGTTCATTTTTAGCATTATCAGAAGGCGATCAATTGAGTTTCAAGAAGGTGACATGGTAATGCTTAAAGTTTCACCATGGAAGGGCGTTATTCGGTTTCGAAAAAGAGGTAAGTTAGCTCCTCGGTTTATCGGTCCTTTCAAGGTTTTGGCACGTGTTGGTGAGGTTACGTATAGACTAGAGTTGCCCGAAGAACTTGCTGGAATCTGATGTCGTAGCGTGGGGGTACGAAATACTATTAAATTTTAGCAGGAAATACTATTAAATACTATACAATTTTACACAAGATATTTATTTATTTATATAATGGATATACTTAAACCTTGCTACAACACTTATAGGCAATGTACCTAATCATACAGTAGTGTAGTTTTTAGTAAGTCCAGTTCGTTCCACAGGGAAAATCTTTAAACAAAGCTTAACGCTATATTAGTTTACTTTTATAAAAATACAAATATATATATAAGTAATATTATTATTATAAAGGGGGGTTTTTACCGTTTAATGACCGGTTTGTCGATTTTAAAACTTTAGTCGCAGTTAAAACAAAATACAAAATATTAAATAAATAAAAGACTTAATTTAAAGCATAAAGTAAATAACGATAATGAAATTGCGAATAATAAAAGTGCGATAAAATAAACTTGCGATAATTAAAAAGTACGATAATTTAAAGTGCAATTAAATACAATAACAATAAAAATGCGATAATTAGAAGTGCAATTAAATATAAAATAAAGGAAATTAAATATGAAATAAAAGAATTATGCTTATTTAAACTTCCGTAATCATGATGTTTAACGTGTTGATTTTAGTTTTATGCCCATGGGTTAATTGTCCTTTGTCCTGTATTATTTAATATGTCCGTCTGGTTTTTGTCCATAACAGTCTATCAGTCATAAATATAAAGTGCGAGTGTCCTCGTCAAATTATCCTTATACCCGAAGTCAAATATTTCAACTAATTGGGGACTTAAACTGTAACAAGATTTTAATACTTTGTTTAATAATTACACCAGGATGTCGACTGAGTGTAACCCAAGGTTTTAATACTTTGTT
The DNA here is from genome assembly GCF_046630445.1 of Rutidosis leptorrhynchoides. Taxonomy (NCBI): domain Eukaryota; kingdom Viridiplantae; phylum Streptophyta; class Magnoliopsida; order Asterales; family Asteraceae; genus Rutidosis; species Rutidosis leptorrhynchoides. The sequence goes on from NC_092336.1 coordinate 437,544,609, forward strand.
ATCAATTATGCCAAGTGTCCTTGTACATAATTTCACCCCTGTTTTAATAATTCTAGTGGCTATTAATCCATTCCCGTGTCCGGTTAAATGAACGATTATTCGTACATATAAATACCCCGCCCATCGTGTTCGATCGAGTGTAAATGGTTATTTATAGGGACGCCCAATTGTAAATCTTTATATTAAAATTAACAAACTATCATTTAGTTAAACAAATATAAAGCCCATTAATAGCCCATAGTCTAATTTCCACAAGTGTTGTTCTTTTGTCCAAACCCCAATTATGGTACAAAGCCCAATTACCCAAATTTAGTAATTAGCCCAACATCATGATTACTTCGTTTTAAATAAGCATAATAATAACTTAGCTACGAGACATTAAATTAAAATGGTTGAACATAACTTACAATGATTAAAAATAGCGTAGCGTTACACGGACAGAATTTCGACTTACACCCTTACAACATTCGCTAACATACCCTTATTATTAGGATTAAAATTAAAATATAAATTATAAATATAAATATTACGCATAGATAGATGGATGGATATATATTGATATTTTTTTTACGATCAGAATGCGCGAGCTTTATAGGCAGTTTCAACATTTGGGGCTCCGCGACTCGCGTAATTTTTGCACTGCAAACTCCGCAACTCGCGGAGTTTGCTTTTACAGCTCACACAAGTTTGGAGCCTTTCTTGCCGACGGTTTATAATATATTATATAATATATAAATAATTATAAGAATTATTTAAATATTATATTATATTTATGTGCATAGTTGACTTGTAATTTTTAGTCCGGTGCGTCGAGCGTTGAGAGTTGACTCTGGTCCCGGTTCCGGATTTTCGAACGTCCTTGCGTACAATTTAATATCTCGTACTTTGCGTTTTGAATCTTGTACTCTTGTAATTTTGAGACGTTTCTTATCAATAATTGGAACCTCATTGATTGTATTTTGTACTTTTGAGCTTTTTGGTCGTTTGCGTCTTCAATTCGTCGAATCTGTCTTTTGTCTTCACCTTTTATTATTTAAACGAATATCACTTTTAAATAGAACAATTGCAACTAAAAGCTTGTCTTTCTTGAGGAATAATGCTATGAAATATATGTTCGTTTTTAGCATTATCAAATATTCCCACACTTGAGCATTGCTTGTCCTCAAGCAATATAGTCTTGAAATACTAGAATCACTTCTTTATCTTCACACTTTGTACATCAGTGATTTCTATACGGTGGTATAAACAATGGTAGTAACGATATGGTTTACAGTCCAACATGAATATAAAATTTAGATCCATTAAGGAAATTGGATCTTTATGAAAACATTTGATCTTTTGAAAATTAAATCTAGTTTTTACCCTAGATAAGTTTTCTGGAATAACCCTTCACCGGTGTTTGCAAAATATTTTTGTGGGTTTGGTGGGTTTCAGATTTGAAAATTTTAGCTCAAAACTTGCGGTTTTGTGTCACCCACTTGCTAACCTTGTATTAGGAAAGCAACACGTCCAGTATACTTGCTTCGTATATTACCTTTCGGTAAACTACCGTCCGGTTGTAAAGGAAAGCATTGAACAACCAACTGTTAAGGCAATGTCCCCTGACATGCTTTTAATTATGGTCTATAACGTGTCGGACGCAATTACTATCCTTGGTAGGAGCAATAGTAAAGCTCACCCTTATGATTTTTCGGTCTGGCACAAGGTCCTGTCTTTGACCATGCTATGCAACCACTGTTCTTACGGTTGACACCCGATTTGGTTCAGGTGACCTAATGAATTCCAGGTGAATTCCTAGGATTTTACGTTCAATGGTAATGAACGCATTGAAAATGGGTTTTCAGAAAACAAATCAGTTTATAATTTGATCAAAAAATTTTCTCGTTCAAGCTCGAGTTTAGATATCATTGAATTCCATGAGTTTGAATTCTCAATCTTTATGGTCAATCTCTAGGATTGAGTAATATCAGGCTTAAAAGCTAATTTTTGATCTTTTAAGGAGATTATCCTTTCTGGGGATCTGATTCATTAGTCTTATCCAGCTAATTTGCACGGTGCCCCCCATTTTACGAGATAAATCCTTCTCATGGTTAGGATAAATCTGACCACTTGGCGACCCTGTTTTATGCTGAGGTCCGTGGATTTCCTGCTAATTTTAGTGATGACTTTTCTAGATTTTTCGTCAACCTACAGCTGGTCTGAACGACAACTTCCTGACCTAAATCAAGAAGCGCGTTTCTTTTTCGGAAGACTTCAATTCCTTTTAATGATGGAATTGATTCATCGTGTAGATCCATCTCTTCTTTTCTTTCATCGGGTAAAACAGTTTAGTTTAGTCCAAAGCAAAAGTATTTTCAGTTATTTGTTACAGAAATATGTGACATATGTTTAAAATATCTTGGTAAATTTTCTCACACTTGGCTTTTATTTTCCTTTTTATTGCCCTCTATTCCATTTTAAATGAATTTTAACACTTTGGTTAGTTTCTCAATTTATGTCCTTTCCGAGGTAACAATAATTTTTTTGTTAAAACCTAGTTTTATCGTTCATAAATATGTATAAACATGATTTTGAGTTCATTTAATTGAAAATTTTAAAAAATTTTACTAGAATTGGGTAGTCAGTATATAAGACTAGGGCTGTTCTTTATTATCAGAGAGTACTAGATTCTAATACAACTACTACTTTACTAGTATTTCTAATGGTAACCAAGTGTATAAAGTAAAAATTTTAAAATCCGAAAGAATTTAACCCCTTCCCATACTTAAGATCTTGCAATGCCCTCATTTGCAAGAAATCAGTAACAATTTGAATTATTGAGGGTGATTTGTGCGAAAATGATTAAATTTTACCAAAGTTTCCAAACATATTGCCGTTTGTTTGCTGAATGATAAATGGTGCATATCATTTGTTCATTCCGTCTTGTTGTTATATCATATTTATTTTGCATCTTGTCGTCAAAATTAGTTGCTTTTGCTGAACTTAATGCCAGTCTTTGAAAATGCGTTGTTTTACCCTGTTGTGTACATAAGATAAACTGCAAACATATATACATATTTTTGAAGTTTGGTATATTACCCCACATTCAAAAATTATTAAAATCTAAAAATAAAAATTTGTAAATTATAAAAACTAATACAATTCCAACATAAGTATTAAATGTATCAATATTACAAATTTTAAAATAAATAAAACTAAGTAGACTAAGGATGATACTGATACCAGTAGGGGTTCCATACATAACCATATGTGTTATAAAATGCTTCGGCTGGGTTATACATAGGATACGGTGGTTGGATCTCTATAGACCAGGGAGGAAATACGGGCGATGGAGTAGGAATATAGTTTCTACCTATTTGTTGGCAATAAGCTATGATTTAGATGAACTTGCCAATCTTCAAATGCTGGATGTCTAGCATTTTCGTACTCTTGTGAAGCTATAAACCTTTACATTTCTGTCATTTCATTTCCCCCTCCCACATTACCTGGCTGTTGGTTTCTCTCAACCTGTGGATGTCTACCATTATATCGTACTGCGGCGTTATTTCGCCTCTTCAAAACCTTCACACCATGGTATACATTTAAACCTATAGTATCGCGGGGTTCTGGTTCTTCGACTAATAATCCCCCCCGACTTATATCCACACCGAGATATTCAGCAATCAAAGTAATAAATATACCACCTCCTATTATGCTATGCGGTCTCATCCCCCTAACCATAGCTGATAAATAATAACTCACACAATAAGGTATACTTACAGCGCTTTGTGGGTCTCGAATACACATGTGGTAAAACAAAACCTGTTCATTTACCTTTTCCTTGTTCTTACCTCGTTGTGTAATCGAATTGGCTAAAAACCTATGAATTACTCTTAATTCAGCTCTATCTATATCCAAATAAGAGTAATTTCCCCCTTTAACTCGGTGATGGCTAGTCATTTGACTCCATACACCATGCGTATCAAAATTTTCATCTATCTTTCTACCATTTAGTATCAACCCTCTATAATCGGCAGATGCTAACTCCTCAGGCATATATATACGTAAAGCCTGAGCCATGTCTAGTAAAGACATGTGGCGCATCGAACCTCCTAACAAAAATCTAATAAAAGATCGATCGGTTAAACTAGCTACCCGATCATTTATTTCTATACTACACAATAATTCTTCACACCATACTTTATATACAGGTCTACGCATGTTGAATAACCGTACCCAATCATTAAAAGTAGAATTACCATACCTCTGTGCAAGTAATTCCCTAATTGGCCCGGCCAATTCTACAGCTTCTAATGGTCCCCATTATATGACCCAAGGTACTTCAACAGCTTTAGAATGAAGAGTATGCAAACCCCTTTGGTATTTTGGATAATCTATCCAAAGTCTGTCAAATCTCAGGTTCGGGTGCAAATCTTCCAAGTGCATTTCAGAAAATGTCATGACTGGATGAGGTATATCTTATTTGTAGTAGTTATCCACCTCCTGTTGTTCCGTATTCTCAGCAGGAGCATTGCGAGATTGGGATGAAGATTCACCCCTTTCAGTCTGCAAAACACATCAAACACAATTTTTGTGCATCCAAATATGCATTAGTGTCAGCAAAATCATCAATCAAAATAATTACAATGACATGATCAATTTATATCAAACTTATGCTCATTTTCATATTTTTATCAAATCTACACTTTTTCAAATAAGCATATACGAAAATGATCACCAAGTTCATAAGCATTCAACTCAAATAATATGTCAAAATAATCATTACTAGCAATTAAACAAGTTTCAAATGGCATTATTTTCTAAAAATCAAGTTCATGAATTTTAGACTTGAAAAAGTCCACTTTAATTCTCAAAATCATGTTTAGGCTTAAAGTTTGGATCATTTAACTACCTAAACATGTTACACTACTTAATTTAGCAACAATTCATGACAAAAATCGGCCATAACCTGTTTATATCAAAAAGCCCCAAATTTGCTCAAGAACACAAACCCTAGATTACTCAAAATTTGAAATTTAAGGCTTCTAATCATGTTAAATAGCATCAATCTAGGTTATACAAGCATAATATATAAGCAATTTAAGCATAATTACACTAAAAAGCATCAAAATTGAATTGGGTATAAAATTGCTCAAGAACACCAATTTGCGAATTAAATGGTGTTTAGGTGTAGAAATTTACCGTTTTTCTTGAGTAATTCCTTGATAGCATCCTTCTCAACATGATTTTAGTAAAAGATTTGATGATTAACGGTCAAAATTTGCGAATTTGGGAGTGTTTTTTCGGGTTTTTTTTCTTCAGTATTTTCGCAGTTTTTGTGGATGGGGAAGTGTGGACTGATCTGTTCGTCCCTTATATTTTTTTCTGGATTTTACATTCTCCGCGAGTCGCGGCATATTTACCATACAAACTCCGCGAGTCGAGGAGTTTGTATTTTTTTTTATTAAATATAAACCTTAACTTATAAAACAAATATAAAATAAATTTAAAATTTTGTTTTCCTTTGTTTTAGGACGAGGTCGTTTCGGATCGATGTCCTAGTCCGTCCTTCGACAAAATTTTAAAATTTGTCTTTTTCAAGCGATTGTTTTAAAAGCTTAGATTTTTGGTTTTTTTTTTAATGTTTTTGGTATACTTTAATTCGATAAGATTAAAAATAATGATAATAAAAGTTCTCGTCCCTCCCTCGGGTAAAGCAATTTCGGTTCAACGACCTAGTCTTCAACTTACGACGAATTTTAAAAATCATATTTTTAACTTAATGAGATAAAGTAAATTTTTGTTTTTAAATTCACACCAACTTAAATTAAAAATACATAAAATTCAAAATTAATATTAAAAATTCACACCAAACTTAAAATTTGAAATGCATAAAATTAAAAATTCATATTTTAAAAATTAAAAATTCATATTTTAAAAATTAAAAATTCATACCAAACTTAATTTAAAAATTCATATTATAAAATCACACCAAACTTATATTATATTTTTCAAATATTTACAATTTTAAATATATTGTTTTTACAAAGTTTACAATATTAATTTAAGATTTATATATTAATTTTAAAAATATGGTAAAAATAAAATTAAAAATATTTTTGGCTTTTTATCCCACTTTAATCAATCAAATATTATCAAAAATATGAGCCCCTCTTTTCGGTAAAGTAATTTCGGTTCCAAGACCTAATTTAACTCATGACGAATTTTTGAAATATTTTGGGTTGATTGATTAAAGATATTTATACCTTAAGAATAAACGTTAAATTTCGCAGTGATGTAATAAATTTTTGAATGATATCAATAATTTCGGTCGCCAAACCTAATTTTATTTAATACCAATTTAATACTTTATAGCGAACAAATTAGCGTTTATTATCAAAAGGTTAAAAGTAAAAATAAAAATAAAAATAAAAGCTATACAGACTTACCTGTGAGATAGTATTCTTAGTTATATGATCTATCCCATTCATAAGATAGTCGGTTTAATTGGTTTTCCATGGCTACATAGGCATAACCTCGAGCATTCAGTGTTTTTTCTTCTAAACATATGAACGGTCCGTCTCTACATAAAGTAACAAATTCGGTATTTGAATAGGTTTGATTATTTGAACATTTACCTCCATGTGACCATTTTCCGCATTTGTGACATCTTTCAAGGTGTCGTGCTCTTCTTTTCACTTCGGATTTTGATTTTCCTTTACCAAATTGTAACTTATTATCTTCGCATCTGGATTCTTTTCTTACTCCGTCCAATCTTTCTCTGATTACTGATACTATTTCACTATGAAGTGTGTCATTATTACGTTTAGTGATCAAAGCGTGTAGCATTAGACCATGGTTTAATTCACAGGCAGTCTTCATTTCGTAAAAACCTAAAAAAAAAAAAATTCAGAATGGGGGGAGAAGACTAGTTCTTTAGGGTCTGCTAGGGAAAGACCATTCGGGTTCCATTTTCGAGAACTACACGAAAACAGACAATCTAATTCTAACAGAAATACATATTATCCTTTAAAGACTTGATTCTCCCCACACTTAGTTAGCTGTGGTATCGAAATTGTGATTAACTTCATTGTCGAATTCCATCGGACTATCTATGTAGTGTTTAACTCCGTGACCATTAACTTTAAATTCAATCCCATTTGAATTTATTAATTCTACTGTTCCGTATGGGAAAACTCTTTTGACTATGAATGGTCCAGACCATCTTGATTTCAATTTTCCAGGAAATAGCTTGAATCGTGAATTGAAAAGAAGAACTCTGTCTCCTTCTTTAAATTTTTTTAAACTTCCGATTCTTTTATCATGCCATTTCTTCATTTTTTCTTTATAGATTAACGAATTTTCGTATGCTTCATGTCTTAATTCTTCTAATTCGTTTAGTAGACTTAATCGTAGACGTCCAGCATCATGTAAATCAAGATTACATGTCTTCAAAGCCCAAAATGCTTTGTGTTCAATTTCTACTAGAAGATGACATGCTTTTCCATAAACAAGTCTAAAAGGTGTGGTTCCAATTGGAGTTTTGTAGGCTGTTCTAAAAGCCCAGAGTGCATCCTCCAATTTAATGGACCATTCCTTCGGATTTGATCCTACGGTTTTCTCTAGAATACGTTTTAAAGCTCGGTTGGTATTTTCAACTTGTCCACTTGTTTGTGGATGATATGCGGTGGAGATTTTATGAGTTACTCCATATCTTTTAAGAACTTTCCCAAGTTGATTATTACAAAAATGAGTTCCCCGATCACTTATTAAAGCTTTCGGTGTTCCAAACCTTGCAAAAACACGTTTTAAAAAGTTGACTACAACTCGTGCATTGTTAGTTGGGAGAGCTTGTGCTTCCGCCCATTTAGATACATAATCAATGGCTACGAGAATATAGAGATTATTATGAGATTTTGGAAATGGACCCATAAAGTCAATACCCCAAATGTCAAATACTTCACATACTTGGATGACATTTTGTGGCATTTCATCACGTTGACTTATTTTTCCGGCCCTTTGACATGCATCACAGGATTTGCAAAGAAGGTGTGCGTCTTTGTAAATTGTAGGCCAATAGAATCCAGCATCGTAAAATTTTCTTGCTGTTAGTTGAGGCCCATAATGCCCTCCTGTTGGTCCTGTGTGACAATGGTTTAAAATTTTACTAGCTTCATCTCCGAATACACATCGGCGTATTATTCCATCTGGACAACTTTTAAATAGATATGGATCTTCTCAGAAATAGTGTTTTATATCACTGAAGAATTTCTTTCGTTTTTGGTACGATAATCCTTTTTCAAGGAATCCACATACTAAATAGTTTGCATAGTCTGCAAACCATGGAATTTCATTATAATCTATCTTCAATAGATATTCATCAGGAAAGTTGTCTTGTATGGCCGATTCATTTAGAACTTCTAATTCAGGATTTTCAAGACGAGAAAGATGATCAGCGGCGAGATTTTCTGCTCCTCTTTTATCTCGGATTTCAATATCAAACTCTTATAAGAGTAAGATCCAACGGATTAATCTTGGTTTGGCATCTTGTTTCGAAAATAGGTATCTAAGAGCAGAATGGTCGATATAGACCACCGTTTTTGCTAGAACGAGATATGATCGAAATTTGTCAAAAGCAAAGACAATAGCAAGGAGTTCTTTTTCAGTAGTTGTGTAATTTGTTTGTGCTCCTTGTAATGTCTTACTAGCATAATATATAGGTTGAAATCGTTTTTCAATCCTTTGTCCTAAAACGGCTCCCATTGCAAAATCACTTGCATCGCACATTAATTCAAACGGTAGATTCCAATTTGGTGTTATCATGATCGGCGCATTAGTGAGTTTCTCTTTAAGAATATTAAAAGATTTGATGCATTCATTTGAAAAGATGAATGGAGCATCTTTTTCTAGGAGTTTATTCATAGGAGTGGCAATTTTAGAAAAATCTTTTATGAAGCGTCGGTAAAAACTGGCATGCCCTAGAAAACTCCTAACTCCTCTAACATTGGTGGGATGTGGAAGTTTAGCAATTACATCTACTTTAGCTCTATCCACTTCAATTCCTTCCTTCGAAATTTTATGTCCAAGAACGATGCCTTCTTTAACCATAAAATGGCATTTCTCCCAATTAAGAACTAGATTTGATTGTTCGCATCTAATAAGCATTCGTTCAAGATTAGCTAGACATGTTTCAAATGTATCACCGAAGACTGAAAAGTCATCCATGAAAACTTCCATGCATTCTTCTATCATGTCGTGAAAAATTGCCATCATACACCTTTGAAAGGTTGCAGGGGTGTTGCAAAGTCCAAATGGCATGCGTTTGTAATCAAAAGTACCATAAGGGCTCGTGAATGTGGTTTTCTCTTGATCTTCGGGTGCTATTGGAATTTGAAAATATCCGGAAAATCCATCAAGAAAACAATAATAACTATTTCTGGCTAATCTTTCCAACATTTTATCAATGAAAGGTAAGGGAAAGTGATCTTTTCTGGTGGCGTCATTTAATTTTCTATAATCAATACATACACGCCATCCTGTTACAGTCCTAGTAGGAATAAGCTCATTTTTTTCATTTGTAATGACAGTCATGCCACCCTTCTTAGGCACGCATTGAACTGGGCTTACCCATGGACTATCAGAAATTGGATATATTAAACCTGCATCTAGCAGTTTAATAATTTCTTTCTTAACTACATCTTTCATATTAGGATTTAGTCTTCGTTGGCGTTGCACATACGTTTTATGACCTTCTTCCGTCAGGATTTTATGTGTGCAATACGAAGGACTTATTCCTTTAATATCATGAATCTTCCATGCAATGGCTGGTTTATGAGCTTTTAACACAGAAATGAGTTGTGATTTCTCATTTTCAGTAAGAGAAGACAATATTATTATAGGTAATTCAGATTCACCATGTAAATAAGCGTATTCCAAATGGTTTGGAAGTGGCTTTAACTCTAATTTCGGAGGTTCTTCTATCGATGATTTATATCGATATCTGTCTTCTTCTTTTAGCATTTGAATTTCTTCTGTTGTTGGTTCATATCCATTAGCTATAAGTGTAGCTAACATTTCAGCTTCATTAATTAGTTCATTACCTTCTCCTAAAGAACAATCTCCCGTTCCTTGTAATTTTGGAAATTCTTCTAACAATTCTGCATGTGAATCTATAGTTTGAATATAATAACATGTATCATCTGCAGATTGCGGTTGTTGCATTACTCTATCAACTGAAAAGGTAACACTCTCGTCCTCTATACTTAGGGTCAATTTCTTACCGAACACGTCTATCATTGCTTTAGCCGTGTTTAAGAATGGTCTTCCTAATATGAGAGGAACTTGAGAATCTTCTTCCATGTCCAGAACAACAAAATCTACTGGAAATACTAAAGTACCAACTTTAACTAGCATATTCTCCATTATCCCTCTAGGATATTTTATTGATCTATCGGCTAGTTGTATACTTATTCTGGTTAGTTTCAATTCTCCAAGGTCTAGTTTAGCGTATTGTGAATACGGCATTAGATTTATACTAGCACCTAAGTCTGCTAATGCTTCTATTGAACTAAGACTACCTAGAAAACATGGAATTGTGAAACTTCCTGGATCAGATAATTTTTCTGGTATCTTATTCAACAGCACTGCTGAACAATTAGCATTCATAGTAACAGCCGAGAGAACTTCCATTTTCTTTCTATCCGTGATCAGATCTTTCAAGAATTTAGCATATCTAGGCATTCCTGAAATCACATCAATGAAAGGAAGATTTACATTTATCTGTTTAAACATATCCAAGAATTTGGATTGCTCGGCTTCAAGTTTCTCTTTCTTCATTTTACTCGGGTAAGGAAGTGGTGGTTGGTATGGTTTAACATAAGGTTTAGCCTTAACTGTGTTATCTTCATTAACCTTCTCAACTACCGGTTCTATTTCCTTATCTTGTTCAGGTTGTGGTTCTTGTGGAGTAGGAATAGCTTCATCAGAAGTTACAGGTATTTCAGGTGGTTTAAGTGTTGTACCACTTCTTGTGGTAATAGCTTTAGGTGTTTCATTTCGGGGGTTAGCATTTATATCACTAGGTAGACTTCCCGGTTTTCTTTCACCTATTAACCTTGCTAGGTTACTTACTTCTTGTTCCAAGTTTTGAATAGAAGCTTGTTGATTTCTAAATGCTTGAGCATTTTGTTCATTTGTTTGTTTCTGAGATGTGAAAAACTGCGTTTGAGTTTCAACTAGCTTCGTCATCATATCTTCTAAATTTGGCTTTTTATCATCGGTTTGTTGTGGTGGTTTGTTTTGAAAATTAAGCCTTTGCTGATTGTAAGTATTGTTGGATACTTGTTGATTGCTAGGACTTTATTGGTTGTTGTATGGAATATTTCGGTTATAGTTCTGGTTTTGATTGTAAATCGGTCTTGGCGGTTGATAATTATTCTGATAATTATTTCCAGGCCTTTGGTTTATGTATGAAATATTCTCTCTTTGTTCCATTGTTAATTCAATACTGAGACAATCTTTTGTCAAATGTGGTCCTCCACACTGCTCACAACTAATTCGTATTGAGTGAATATCCTTAGTCATCTTTTCCATTCGTCTCTCGACAGCATCTATCTTTGCGGAAATGGAATCTAAGTCATGGCTAGAATCGGCTCTAGCTACATTAGATGATCTAACGATATCTTTTTCTTGGTGCCACTCATGTGAGTGGGAAGCAGTGTTATCAATAATTTTGTAAGCATCAGTTTCTGTTTTCTTCGTAATAGAACCACCAGCTGCTATATCGATGTATTTCCTTGTAGTGATGTCGCATCCTTGGTAGAATATTTGTACTATTTGACAGGTATCTAAAGCATGTTGCGGACATCCTCTTAATAACTTTCCAAATCTTGTCCACGCCTCATATAGAGTTTCATTTGGCTTCTGTGTGAACGTAACAATTTCTCCTTGAAGTCTTACGGCTTTAGATGCAGGAAAGAATTGTTTAAGAAATTTTTCAACTAAAACATCCCATGTATCAATTGCCCCTTCAGGTAACGATTCCAACCAATCTTTGGCTTCTCCCTTTAAAGTCCAGGGAAATAACATGAGATATATCTGTTCATCCTCAACTTCTCTTATTTTAAATAGAGTGCAGATCCTATTAAAGGTACGAAGATGTTCATTTGGATCTTCCTTCGGTGCACCACTAAATTGGCATTGATTAGTCACCATGTGTAGAATTTGTCCTTTGATTTCATAATCTGGCGCATTAATGTCAGGATGAGTAATTGCGTGACCTTGGCCAGTGCGTTTAGCTCTCATTCGGTCTTCCATACTTAAAGGTTCCAGATTCTCCATAATTGAATTTGTTGAATCAGAATCACTAGAGGATTCTGATTTAATGGTTCGTTCCTCAACAATCTCTGTTTGAATGATTGGTGGTTCCGGAGGAAAGTTTAGTGGTTCAGGATCTATGAATCGTCCCTGAATATTCTCCGGATTCTCAATTGTGAGGTCGGGTTCAAAAAATGGATTATCGGAAATTTGAACTGGAGTACTTGGTCGACTGGATGACGATTCTAAAGAAAAATCAACGGCGGTAATATTTGCTAAATGTCTTGATCTAGTTACAGGTGGTGAACGTACAAAAGGTGGTGAACGTCTTGCTCGGTGCATTCACTGAATATCCTATTAGTTTTTAAAAAGGAAAGAAAAATTATATAAGTTATCCAATTAATAGACTTTTCTGATTTTGCCCACGTTTCGAATAGCCAAAAGATGCAGCAGAGGGGCAGGATTCGTTTGGTCTCAATATAATTGAGGACTGTTTGGCTCCAATAACCCGGTCCACGTACAAATCCAACTATTACTACGAACCAGAAAATTTTGATGTCTATCAATTTAACCACTTAAAATAAATTTTCGTAATTTTAAGAAATTTAGATAAGAAGTAGAATAAAAAATCTATGTCCTAAAAACTAGAATAACGAGAAATAAGAAAGAAAAAAGAGCGTGTCGGAAAAAGATCAAAAAATAAAAATAAGAAAGAAAAAGAGTGACTTATAGAACTTAAAAAACACTCGACTAACCCAACCTTATTACTATCACTAACTTAAAATTATAATCGCAAATTGAGATTACTAATTGGAATGATAAGTGATACATAGGTAAAAGACGTCTAAAAATATTAAAGCTTACAAGTAAAACTATATCCCAAATGGCAATAACTTAAAAAGAAACTAAAACTTAAAAAGGCGTCGCAAAATTCTAAAGCACCTAAATCTTAGTCTAAAGAAAAAGCACTTAATGGATTTTACGGCAAAGCCTAAAAATCTAGAAATAAAAATATAACTATGGCAAAAACTAAGTTTAAAACTAAAAACTAGCGAAAAATACAAATATTACGCTAAAACAATTAAAAAGGGAGAAAATATAAAAATATACAAAAAGTTGTAAAAATTACAATTTTTATAAAAATATTATTTTTATATTATTTATTTATTAAAACTATTAATTTTACATTAATTAAACTAATTTAACTAAATATATAAATTAAATAAAAAGTAAAACTAATTAATATATTAAAATTAAACCTAGTTAGGGTTAAAAGTTAATTAATAAATATAAAACCCGTAATTAATGCTGATTAGGGTTTCTGTCATGTGTGTCAGGGCTGCTCCGCGAGTTGCGGTGCCCGAAGCAGGAAAACTCCGCGAGTCGCGGGGTTTTAAAATTCAACTCAGGTACAGGATTTAATTCGACGCGTTTTTTTTTTGTTTTTTGTTTTTTTTTTATATTTTCTGTATTATGCTTTATATTTTCTGTTTTAAATAAAAATATTTATATAATAAAAACTTATATAAAAATAGAACTACTTTATAATTTTATAAATAAAAATCTTAAAACTAGATTATATATATATATATATATATATATATATATATATATATATATATATATATAATTTTTTTTTCTTTTTCAGTTTTTAATTTTACATTTTAAATAAACACAAAATATTTAAATAAAACTTATATTTTTGTAAAATAAAAATAAAGAAACTTTATAAAACTTAAATATTTAACAAAATCTTAAAAATATTTATATTTTTGTTTTTCTTTTTATATTTTCGAATAATTAAAAACGTATTTTTATAAAAGCGTATTTTAATAAAAGTAAACTAAAAATAAATTTTTTGTTTTTAAAATTTAGCGTTACGCTTCCGGCTTTTAAGCTAGATTGTCCCCGGCAGCGGCGCCAAAAATACTTGATGTCGTAGCGTGGGGGTACGAAATACTATTAAATTTTAGCAGGAAATACTATTAAATACTATACAATTTTACACAAGATATTTATTTATTTATAGAATGGATATACTTAAACCTTGCTACAACACTTATAGGCAGTGTACCTAATCGTACAGTAGTGTAGTTTTTAGTAAGTCCGGTTCGTTCCACAGGGAAAATCTTTAAACAAAGCTTAACGCTATATTAGTTTACTTTTATAAAAATACAAATATATATATAAGTAATATTATTATTATAAAGGGGGGTTTTTACCGTTTAATGACCGGTTTATCGATTTTAAAACTTTAGTCGCAGTTAAAACAAAATATAAAATATTAAATAAATAAAAGACTTAATTTAAAGCATAAAGTAAATAACGATAATGAAATTGCGAATAATAAAAGTGCGATAAAATAAACTTGCGATAATTAAAAAGTACGATAATTGAAAGTGCAATTAAATACAATAACAATAAAAATGCGATAATTAGAAGTGTAATTAAATATAAAAATAAAGGAAATTAAATATGAAATAAAAGAATTATGCTTATTTAAACTTCCGTAATCATGATGTTTGACGTGTTGATTTTAGTTTTATGCCCATGGGTTAATTGTCCTTTGTCCTGTATTATTTAATATGTCCGTCTGGTTTTTGTCCATAACAGTCCATTAGTCATAAATATAAAGTGCGAGTGTCCTCGTCAAATTATCCTTATACCCGAAGTCAAATATTCCAACTAATTGGGGACTTAAACTGTAACAAGATTTTAATACTTTGTTTAATAATTACACCAGGATGTCGACTGAGTGTAACCCAAGGTTTTAATACTTTGTTATCAATTATGCCAAGTGTCCTTGTACATAATTTCACCCCTGTTTTAATAATTCTAATGGCTATTAATTCATTCCCGTGTCCGGTTAAATGAACGATTATTCGTACATATAAATACCCCGCTCATCGTGTCCGATCGAGTGTAAATGGTTATTTATAGGGACGCCCAATTGTAAATCTTTATATTAAAATTAACAAACTATCATTTAGTTAAACAAATATAAAGCCCATTAATAGTCCATAGTCTAATTTCCACAAGTGTCGTTCTTTTGTCCAAACCCCAATTATGGTACAAAGCCCAATTACCCAATTTTAGTAATTAGCCCAACATCATGATTACTTCGTTTTAAATAAGCATAATAATAACTTAGCTACGAGACATTAAATTAAAAAGGTTGAGCATAACTTACAATGATTAAAAATAGCGTAGCGTTACACGGACAGAATTTCGACTTACACCCTTACAACATTTGCTAACATACCCTTATTATTAGGATTAAAATTAAAATTAAAATTAAAATATAAATTATAAATATAAATATTACGTATAGATATATGGATGGATATATATTGATATTTTTTTTACGATCAGAATGCGCGAGTTTTATAGGCAGTTTCAACATTTGGGGCTCCGCGACTCGCGTAATTTTTGCACTGCAAACTCCGCAACTCGCGGAGTTTGCTTTTACAGCTCACACAAGTTTGGAGCCTTTCTTGCCGACGGTTTATAATATATTATATAATATATAAATAATTATAAGAATTATTTAAATATTATATTATATTTATGTGCATAGTTGACTTGTAATTTTTAGTCCGTTGCGTCGAGCGTTGAGAGTTGACTCTGGTCCCGGTTCCGGATTTTCGAACGTCCTTGCGTACAATTTAATATCTCGTACTTTGCGTTTTGAATCTTGTACTCTTGTAATTTTGAGACGTTTCTTATCAATAATTGGAACCTCATTGATTGTATTTTGTACTTTTGAGCTTTTTGGTCATTTGCGTCTTCAATTCGTCGAATCTGTCTTTTATCTTCACCTTTTATTATTTAAACGAATATCACTTTTAAATAGAACAATTGCAACTAAAAGCTTATCTTTCTTGAGGAATAATGCTATGAAATATATGTTCGTTTTTAGCATTATCCGAATCCATAACATATTTCATGTTTCCCATCTCCGTAAGTGTCTTGCGGATGACTCGACTTGGGTGCCATTATATGAGATTTCCTTGAACAACAAGCTAGAGTATGTTGAAGAACCGATAGCTATTCTTGATGAAAAGGTTAAAATGTTGGGAAACAAGGAAGTTAGAACTTTCAAAGTGCAATGGCGTCATCGAAAGGGTTCCGAAGTAACGTGGGAATCCGAAGAGTTTGTTTTGGTTTACCTTCCGGCTTGTCATGCGGCTTGGATCGCGAGGACGCGCTCCGATTCAAGTGGGGAAGAGTTGTAACATCCCGTTTTCCCATACGTGAATTAAGGTACATAATTAACCGTTAGTACGCTTATATTTCGTGTGTTTATGTGATTAAATGAAATAAAGTGTTAATTTAATGTGTATGTATATATATATGTGTATATGTACTTGAGAAAGTGTATGAGTATGAGTATACACATGGTTTAGGAGTGTATTAAGTCATGTGAGGCTTTATGATGAAGTCTAGGCGTATATAGGAAGCGAGAACGAAATGTACGAGTCATGTAAACGATAGTTGGTTTAAGTTGTCAAAAATTGATCATACGCAGCCTAATGTCGCGCCGCGGTTGTGAAGGTTGCGCCGCAACACATAACATGAATCAGGATCAGGAGGGATTTTAAACAGCTCGAAAACATTGTGAAATGCCGCGCCGTGGCAAAGTGAGTCGCACTGCGACCTTACTGGCGTGCAGACTCGTTTTTTAGCTTTTAAAAAGTGTGGTTCATGTGACGACCCAGAAATTTCCGATCAAAATTAAACTTAAATTCTTATATGATATCGACACGATAAACAAAGTCTGTAATGTTGAGTCTCAGAACTTTTGAACTATTTACATGGATGATAACTACCCTTCGACTGTTACCAACGATTCACGGACAATTGCTTGTAAATAAATATGTATATATATTATATGAATATAAATATAAGTATATATATAATATTTAGAATTAATAAAGTATACTTAAATTAATTGAAATTTAAAATGTAAGATAATACTTAGAGTAATTAAACTATTATTAAAATAAATACATATATATATATATATATATATATATATATATATATATATATATATATATATATATATATATATATATATATATATATATATATATATATAAATATATAAGTTATTATGAATCTATATATATATATGATTTCTATTAAAGATATATAAATTATATAAATATTAACAATTTAATAAATGTCATCACACAATATTACATAAATGGTATTATATTTAATAGCAAGTTTGAAATATAATTGCTATAATAATATTATTATCATTTCTCCATTATCATTATTAGTAATTAAATTTATTCAAATTATCAGTATTTTTAATTAATAATAATTTGTAAATATCAATATACTCCTTATTAATAATATTATTATTAGTATTATTAAAAAATATTAATATTTATACAGGATATAGATCAAAATTCAAGAATTAGATATATATATATATATATATATATATATATATATATAAACCAGATATATAAATATAAATTATTATCAGTAATAATATAATTACTAATTTTAGTTAATATCATTCAATGTTAATATAATTATTATTAATCTAATTATTAATAGTAATATTAATATATTTATTATTATTATTAGAACTTATTGATACTATTACCATTATTATTAATTTTATTATTATGATTATTATTTATATAATTATTATTAATATTAATATATATTTAATTATTTAATAACACATATTATATATAATCGTGTATCTACAATACAGAATTCGTTCCTATCTTAATCAAATTCTAACCAACTTTGTTTTCTATCTCTGGATAAGTTAAACACACAATCAATCGTACAAATTATTGAGGAATCAAAATCTCACTTTATTTTTTATTTATTTATTTTTGTACTGAACAAGAACAGTTTCTGTCGAAGCAATTGATATAAAACAAAGCCTTTAATCTAGAATTTGTTTCATGACCCGTCCTAGTCCATCAGGATGAATACATTACATTTGATTACATCGCGAGGTACTTGACCTCTATATGATATATTTTACAAACATTGCATTCATTTTTAAAAGACAAACTTTCATTACATCGAAAGTTGACGGCATGCATACCATTTCATAATATATCAAACTATCAATGACTTTATAATAATCTTGTTGAACTCAATGACTCGAATGCAACTTGAAATGTCCCATTCATATTGATTATAAACGTTCCATATTAATTAATTTCGTTGCGAGGTTTTGACCTCTATATGAGACGTTTTTCAAAGACTACATTCGTTTTTTAAAACAAACCATAACCTTTATTTTATCGACAAGGTTAAAACAAACCATATGAGACGTTTTACTATTTTAAGTTTATTAAATCAGCTGTCCTCGTTAGTAACCTACAACTAGTTGTCCATAGTTAGATGTACAGAATTAAAGCAATATATATTTTATCTTGAATCAATCCACGACCTCGTGTATACAAGCCTCAGACTAGATCGCAACTCAAAGTATATATAATATTTTGGAATCAACCTCAACTCTGTATAGCTAACTCCAACATTACTGCATATAGAGTGTCTATGGTTGTTCCGAAATATATATATAGATGGGTCGATATGATATGTCAAAACATTGTATTCGTGTCTATGGTATCCCAAGATTACATAATATATATTAGAATACATGTATAATACAATATAAGTTAATTAAGTTAGGATTTGTATAGATTTGTTACAAATTTCATGTAGCTACAACAAGCAAAATTATCTAATCTTGTTTTACCCATAACTTCTTCGTTTTAAATCCGTTTTGAGTGATTCAAGTTGATATGGTTTCATATTGAACTTAAGTTTACGAATCTAAATAGAAAAAATATATGTTTTGAAATGTCCCGTTCTTATTGATTTAAAACGTTCCATATTAATTGATTTCGTTGCGAGGTTTTGACCTCTATATGAGACGTTTTTCAAAGACTGCATTCATTTTTAAAACAAACCATAACCTTTATTTCATAAATAAAGGTTTAAAAAGCTTTACGTAGATTATCAAATAATGATAATCTAAAATATCCTGTTTACACACGACCATTACATAATGGTTTACAATACAAATATGTTACATCGAAATCAGTTTCTTGAATGCAGTTTTTACACAATATCATACAAACATGGACTCCAAATCTTGTCCTTATTTTAGTATGCAACAGCGGAAGCTCTTAATATTTACCTGAGAATAAACATGCTTTAAACGTCAACAAAAATGTTGGTGAGTTATAGGTTTAACCTATATATATCAAATCGTAACAATAGACCACAAGATTTCATATTTCAATACACATCCCATACATAGATATAAAAATCATTCATATGGTGAACACCTGGTAACCGACATTAACAAGATGCATATATAAGAATATCCCCATCATTCCGGGACACCCTTCAGATATGATATAAATTTCGAAGTACTAAAGCATCCGGTACTTTGGATGGGGTTTGTTAGGCCCAATAGATCTATCTTTAGGATTCGCGTCAATTAGGGTGTCTGTTCCCTAATTCTTAGATTACCAGACTTAATAAAAAGGGGCATATTCGATTTCGATAATTCAACCATAGAATGTAATTTCACGTACTTGTGTCTATTTTGTAAATCATTTATAAAACCTGCATGTATTCTCATCCCAAAAATATTAGATTTTAAAAGTGGGACTATAACTCACTTTCACAGATTTTTACTTCGTCGGGAAGTAAGACTTGGCCACTAGTTGATTCACGAACCTATAACAATATATACATATATATCAAAGTATGTTCAAAATATATTTACAACACTTTTAATATATTTTGATGTTTTAAGTTTATTAAGTCAGCTGTCCTCGTTAGTAACCTACAACTAGTTGTCCACAGTTAGATGTACAGAAATAAATTGATAAATATTATCTTGAATCAATCCACGACCCAGTGTATACGTATCTCAGTATTGATCATAACTCAAACTATATATATTTTGGAATCAACCTCAACCCTGTATAGCTAACTCCAACATTCACATATAGAGTGTCTATGGTTGTTCCGAAATATATATAGATGTGTCGACATGATAGGTCGAAACATTGTATACGTGTCTATGGTATCTCAAGATTACATAACATACAATACAAGTTGATTAAGTTATGGTTGGAATAGATTTGTTACCAATTTTCACGTAGCTAAAATGAGAAAAATTATCCAATCTTGTTTTACCCATAACTTCTTCATTTTAAATCCGTTTTGAGTGAATCAAATTGCTATGGTTTCATATTGAACTCTATTTTATGAATCTAAACAGAAAAAGTATAGGTTTATAGTCGGAAAAATAAGTTACAAGTCGTTTTTGTAAAGGTAGTCATTTCAGTCGAAAGAACGACGTCTAGATGACCATTTTAGAAAACATACTTCCACTTTGAGTTTAACCATAATTTTTGGATATAGTTTCATGTTCATAATAAAAATCATTTTCTCAGAATAAAAACTTTTAAATCAAAGTTTATCATAGTTTTTAATTAACTAACCCAAAACAGCCCGCGGTGTTACTACGACGGCGTAAATCCGGTTTTACGGTGTTTTTCGTGTTTCCAGGTTTTAAATCATTAAGTTAGCATATCATATAGATATAGAACATGTGTTTAGTTGATTTTAAAAGTCAAGTTAGAAGGATTAACTTTTGTTTGCGAACAAGTTTAGAATTAACTAAACTATGTTCTAGTGATTACAAGTTTAAACCTTCGAATAAGATAGCTTTATGTATATGAATCGAATGATGTTATGAACATCATTACTATCTTAGGTTCCTTGGATAAACCTACTGGAAAAGAGAAAAATGGATCTAGCTTCAACGGATCCTTGGATGGCTCGAAGTTCTTGAAGCAGAATCATGACACGAAAACAAGTTCAAGTAAGATCATCACTTGAAATAAGATTGTTATAGTTATAGAAATTGAACCAAAGTTTGAATATGATTATTACCTTGTATTAGAATGATAACCTACTGTAAGAAACAAAGATTTCTTGAGGTTGGATGATCACCTTACAAGATTGGAAGTGAGCTAGCAAACTTGAAAGTATTCTTGATTTTATGAAACTAGAACTTTTGGAATTTATGAAGAACACTTAGAACTTGAAGATAGAACTTGAGAGAGATCAATTAGATGAAGAAAATTGAAGAATGAAAGTGTTTGTAGGTGTTTTTGGTCGTTGGTGTATGGATTAGATATAAAGGATATGTAATTTTGTTTTCATGTAAATAAGTCATGAATGATTACTCATAGTTTTGTAATTTTATGAGATATTTCATGCTAGTTGCCAAATGATGGTTCCCACATGTGTTAGGTGACTCACATGGGCTGCTAAGAGCTGATCATTGGAGTGTATATACCAATAGTACATACATCTAAAAGCTGTGTATTGTACGAGTACGAATACGGGTGCATACGAGTAGAATTGTTGATGAAACTGAACGAGGATATAATTGTAAGCATTTTTGTTAAGTAGAAGTATTTTGATAAGTGTATTGAAGTCTTTAAAAAGTGTATAAATACATATTAAAACACTACATGTATATACATTTTAACTGAGTCGTTAAGTCATCGTTAGTCGTTACATGTAAGTGTTGTTTTGAAACCTTTAGGTTAACGATCTTGTTAAATGTTGTTAACCCAATGTTTATAATATCAAATGAGATTTTAAATTATTATATTATCATGATATTATGATATATTAATATATCTTAATATGATATATATTCATTTAAATGTCGTTACAATGATAATCGTTACATATATGTCTCGTTTCGAAATCCTTAAGTTAGTAGTCTTGTTTATATGTATGTAACTCATTGTTAATATACTTATGGAGATACTTACTTATCATAATCTCATGTTAACCATATGTATATCCATATATATATCGTCATGTCGTTTTTACAAGTTTTAACGTTCGTGAATCGCCGGTCAACTTGGGTGGTCAATTGTCTATATGAAACATATTTCAATTAATCAAGTCTTAACAAGTTTGATTGCTTAACATGTTGGAAACATTTAATCATGTAAATATCAATCTCAAATAATATATATAAACATGGAAAAGTTCGGGTCACTACAGTACCTACCCGTTAAATAAATTTCGTCCCGAAATTTTAAGCTGTTGAAGGTGTTGACGAATCTTCTGGAAATAGATGCGGGTATTTCTTCTTCATCTGATCTTCACGCTCCCAGGTGAACTCGGGTCCTCTACGAGCATTCCATCGAACCTTAATAATTGGTATCTTGTTTTGCTTAAGTCTTTTAACTTCACGATCCATTATTTCGACGGGTTCTTCGATGAATTGGAGTTTTTCGTTGATTTGGATTTCATCTAACGGAATAGTGAGATCTTATTTAGCAAAACATTTCTTCAAATTCGAGACGTGGAAAGTGTTATGTACAGCCGCGAGTTGTTGAGGTAACTCAAGTCGGTAAGCTACTGGTCCGACACGATCAATAATCTTGAATGGTCCAATATACCTTGGATTTAATTTCCCTCGTTTACCAAATCGAACAACGCCTTTCCAAGGTGCAACTTTAAGCATGACCATCTCTCCAATTTCAAATTCTATATCTTTTCTTTTAATGTCAGCGTAGCTCTTTTGTCGACTTTGGGCGGTTTTCAACCGTTGTTGAATTTGGATGATCTTCTCGGTAGTTTCTTGTATAATCTCCGGACCCGTAATCTGTCTATCCCCCACTTCACTCCAACAAATCGGAGACCTGCACTTTCTACCATAAAGTGCTTCAAACGGTGCCATCTCAATGCTTGAATGGTAGCTGTTGTTGTAGGAAAATTCTGCTAACGGTAGATGTCGATCCCAACTGTTTCCGAAATCAATAACACATGCTCGTAGCATGTCTTCAAGCGTTTGTATCGTCCTTTCGCTCTGCCCATCAGTTTGTGGATGATAGGCAGTACTCATGTCTAGACGAGTTCCTAATGCTTGCTGTAATGTCTGCCAGAATCTTGAAATAAATCTGCCATCCATATCAGAGATAATAGAGATTGGTATTCCATGTCTGGAGACGACTTCCTTCAAATACAGTCGTGCTAACTTCTCCATCTTGTCATCTTCTCTTATTGGCAGGAAGTGTGCTGACTTGGTGAGACGATCAACTATTACCCAAATAGTATCAAAACCACTTGCAGTCCTTGGCAATTTAGTGATGAAATCCATGGTAATGTTTTCCCATTTCCATTCCGGGATTTCGGGTTGTTGAAGTAGACCTGATGGTTTCTGATGCTCAGCTTTGACCTTAGAACACGTCAAACATTCTCCTACGTATTTAGCAACATCGGCTTTCATACCCGGCCACCAAAAATGTTTCTTGAGATCCTTGTACATTTTCCCCGTTCCAGGATGTATTGAGTATCTGGTTTTATGAGCTTCTCTAAGTACCATTTCTCTCATATCTCCAAATTTTGGTACCCAAATCCTTTCAGCCCTATACCGGGTTCCGTCTTCCCGAATATTAAGATGCTTCTCCGATCCTTTGGGTATTTCATCCTTTAAATTTCCCTCTTTTAAAACTCCTTGTTGCGCCTCCTTTATTTGAGTAGTAAGGTTATTATGAATCATTATATTCATAGATTTTACTCGAATGGGTTCTCTGTCCTTCCTACTCAAGGCATCGGCTACCACATTTGCCTTCCCCGGGTGGTAACGAATCTCAAAGTCGTAATCATTCAATAATTCAATCCACCTACGCTGCCTCATATTCAGTTGTTTCTGATTAAATATGTGTTGAAGACTTTTGTGGTCGGTATATATAATACTTTTGACCCCATATAAGTAGTGCCTCCAAGTCTTTAATGCAAACACAACCGCACCTAATTCCAAATCATGCGTCGTATAATTTTGTTCGTGAATCTTCAATTGTCTAGACGCATAAGCAATCACCTTCGTTCATTGCATTAATACACAACCGAGACCTTGCTTTGATGCGTCACAATAAATCACAAAATCATCATTCCCTTCAGGCAATGACAATATAGGTGCCGTAGTTAGCTTTTTCTTCAATAACAGAAACGCTTTCTCTTGTTCATCATTCCATTCAAATTTCTTCCCTTTATGCGTTAATGCAGTTAAAGGTTTTGCTATTCTGGAAAAGTCTTGGATGAACCTTCTGTAGTAACCAGCTAGTCCTAAAAACTGGCGTATGTGTTTCGGAGTTTTCGGGGTTTCCCACTTTTCAACAGTTTCTATCTTTGCCGGATCCACCTTAATACCTTCTTTGTTCACTATGTGACCGAGGAATTGAACTTCTTCTAACCAAAATGCACACTTTGAAAACTTAGCGTACAGTTTTTCCTTCCTCAATACTTCTAACACCTTTCTCAAATGTTCACCGTGTTCTTGGTCATTCTTTGAGTAAATAAGTA
Organism: Rutidosis leptorrhynchoides; assembly: GCF_046630445.1. Lineage (NCBI taxonomy): Eukaryota > Viridiplantae > Streptophyta > Magnoliopsida > Asterales > Asteraceae > Rutidosis > Rutidosis leptorrhynchoides. The sequence goes on from NC_092336.1 coordinate 437,569,308, forward strand.
TGTCATCAATGAAAACAATGACAAACTTGTCAAGGTATGGTCCACACACTCGGTTCATAAGGTCCATGAACACAGCTGGTGCATTAGTTAAACCAAACGGCATGACCATAAACTCGTAATGACCGTAACGTGTTCTGAAAGCAGTCTTTGGAATATCATCTTCTTTCACCCACATTTGATGATACCCGGAACGTAAGTCAATCTTTGAATAAACAGACGAGCCTTGTAGTTGATCAAATAAGTCGTCGATTCTCGGTAGTGGGTAGCGGTTCTTGTTGTTCAACTCTCGGTAGTCGATACACAACCTGAATGTACCATCTTTCTTCTTGACAAACAAAACAGGAGCTCCCCACGGTGATGTGCTTGGTCGAATGAAACCACGCTCTAAAAGTTCTTGTAATTGGCTTTGCAGTTCTTTCATCTCGCTGGGTGCGAGTCTGTAAGGAGCACGAGCTATTGGTGCAGCTCCTGGTACAAGATCTATTTGAAATTCAACGGATCTATGTGGGGGTAATCCCGGTAATTCTTTCGGAAATACATCGGGAAATTCTTTTGCAATGGGAACATCATTGATGCTCTTTTCTTCAGTTTGTACTTTCTCGACGTGTGCTAGAACAGCATAGCAACCTTTTCTTATTAGTTTTTGTGCCTTCAAATTACTAATAAGATGTAGCTTCGTGTTGCCCTTTTCTCCGTACACCATTAAGGGTTTTCCTTTTTCTCGTATAATGCGAATTGCATTTTTGTAACAAACGATCTCTGCTTTCACTTCTTTCAACCAGTCCATACCGATTATCACATCTAAACTCCCTAACTCTACTGGTATCAAATCAATCTTAAATGTTTCGCTAACCAGTTTAATTTCTCGATTCCGACATATATTATCTGCTGAAATTAATTTACCATTTGCTAATTCGAGTAAAAATTTACTATCCAAAGGCGTCAATGGACAACTTAATTTAGCACAAAAATCTCTACTCATATAGTTTCTATCCGCACCCGAATCAAATAAAACGTAAGCAGATTTATTGTCAATAAGAAACGTACCCGTAACAAGCTCCGGGTCTTCCTGTGCCTCTGCCGCATTAATATTGAAAACTCTTTCGCGGCCTTGTCCATTCGTGTTCTCCTGGTTCGGGCAATTTCTAATAATGTGGCCCGGTTTTCCACATTTATAACAAACTACATTGGCATAACTTGCTCCGACACTACTTGCTCTGCCATTACTCGTTCCGAAACCATTTGTTCCTTTCGTTCTATTAACCCCTGGTCCGTAGACCTCACACTTCGCCGCGCTATGACCATTTCTTTTACACTTGTTGCAAAATTTGGTGCAGAACCCCGAGTGATACTTTTCACACCTTTGGCATAGCTGCTTCTGATTGTTGTTGTTGTTGCGGTTATTATTGTTATTGAGATGATTGTTGTAGTTGCTGTTGCTGTTGTTGTTGTTGTTGTTGTTGTTGTTGTTGTTGTTGGGCCGTTTGTTGTAGTTGCGATTGATGTTGCGATTGTTGGGATAATTGTTGCGATTGCTGTTGTTATTGTATTGGTGATTCTTATCACCGTTTTCCTCCCACTTTCTTTTGACTTGCTTCACATTGGCCTCTTCAGCAGTCTGTTCTTTAATTCTTTCTTCAATCTGATTCACTAGTTTGTGAGCCATTCTACATGCCTGTTGTATGGAGGCGGGCTCGTGTGAACTTATATCTTCTTGGATTCTTTCTGGTAATCCTTTCACAAATGCGTCGATCTTCTCTTCCTCATCTTCGAATGCTCCAGGACACAATAGGCACAATTCTGTGAATCGTCTTTCGTACGTGGTAATATCAAATCCTTGGGTTCGTAACCCTCTAAGTTCTGTCTTGAGCTTATTGACCTCGGTTCTGGGACGGTACTTCTCGTTCATCAAGTGCTTGAATGCTGACCACGGTAGTGCGTACGCATCGTCTTGTCCCACTTGCTCTAGATAGGTATTCCACCATGTTAACGCAGAACCTGTGAAGGTATGCGTAGCGTACTTCACTTTGTCCTCTTCAGTACACTTACTTATGGCAAACACTGATTCGACCTTCTCGGTCCACCGTTTCAATCCGATCGGTCCTTCGGTTCCATCAAATTCCAAAGGTTTGCAGGCAGTGAATTCTTTGTAGGTGCATCTTACACGATTTCCTGTACTGCTAGATCCAAGGTTATTGTTGGTATGTAGCGCAGCCTGTACTGCGGCTATGTTTGAAGCTAGAAAAGTACGGAATTCCTCTTCATTCATATTCACGGTGTGTCAAGTAGTCGGTGCCATTTCCTTCAAAATAGTCAAATGGAACAAGTTAATCATACAGAATATTAAGAGTAGTTAATAGTATTTCGTAGCATAATATGAACTCATTTATAAAAGCTTTTTCTTCATATTAGCGTTTTATAAGTTTAAATTCGGGTAGTACCTACCCGTTAAGTTCATACTTAGTAGCTAATATACAATTCAACTACTATAATTCTATATGAAAAACTGATTATAATAATATTTCGCGTTCAAACTTTTACACAATATTTTACAAACTTACAATACCGCTTATTTTACATATAGCATGAAATATAGCACACAATAAATTTGATACAAGATGGTTGTGAAGATAATTCTAGCTAATACACAAGTCGTTCAGCAAAGGCAATAAAGACACGTAATTCATACGTCCAGAAACAAGTCATGCATTCTGGTTTTACTAGGATTACTTCCCATCCTTGGTCTTGTGGAACATAATCGTTATGGCCGTTGATAAGACAGTGTGTTGTAACGTCGTCAAAGGGACGAGGGTTACGTAATGTCCAACAGTCCCGTAACAATCTAAAAACCTCATTTCTTACCCCAATTACCGACTCCGTCACTTGTGGGAACGTTTTGTTTAATAGTTGTAGCCCGATGTTCTTGTTCTCACTTTGGTGAGAAGCGAACATTACTAATCCGTAAGCATAACATGCTTCTTTTTGTTGCATGTTAGCCGCTTTTTCTAAATCACGAAGTCCAATATTCGGATATATTGAGTCAAAATAATTTCTTAACCCATTGCGTAAAATAGCATTTGGGTTCCCCGCAATATATGCGTCAAAGTAAACACATCGTAACTTATGGATTTCCCAATGTGATATCCCCCATCTTTCGAACGAAAGCCTTTTATAAACCAAGGCATTCTTGGAACGTTCTTCGAATGTTTTACAAACTGATCTCGCCTTAAATAGTTGTGCCGAACAATTCTGACCGACTCTAGACAAGATTTCATCAATCATGTCTCCGGGTAGGTCTCTTAAAATATTGGGTTGTCTATCCATTTTGTGTTTTTATACTGTAAAATAGACAAGAGTTAGATTAATAAAAAAAATACTTATTAATACAAACAATTTTTACACATCATAAAGCATAAGCACACTATATTACATATATTACACCACACGAATACAACTATCTTATTCCGACTCGCTTATTTCTTCTTCTTCGGTTTTGGTTCGTTTTGCCAAGTTTCTAGGGATATATGATGTTCCCCTAATACGAGCCGTAATTTTCCACATTGGTTTAGAAAAACCTGGTGGTTTAGAGGTTCCCGGGTCATTGTTACAACTTAAGGACTTCGGGGGTTGACGATACATATAAAGTTCATCGGGGTTGGAATTAGATTTCTCTATTTTTATGCCCTTTCCCTTATTATTTTCTTTTGTCTTTTTAAATTCAATTGGGGTAATTTCTATAACATCATCGGAATTCTCGTCGGAATCCGATTCATCGGAGAATTGGTAATCCTCCCAATATTTTGCTTCCTTGGCGGAAACACCATTGACCATAATTAACCTTGGTCGGTTGGTTGAGGATTCTCTTTTACTTAACCGTTTTATTATTTCCCCCACCGGTTCTATTTCTTCTTCCGGTTCCGATTCTTCTTCCGGTTCCGATTCTTCTTCCGGTTCTGACTCTTCTTCTGGTTCCTCTTCGGGAACTTGTGAATCAGTCCACGAATCATTCCAATTTACATTTGACTCTTCATTATTATTAGGTGAGTCAATGGGACTTGTTCTAGAGGTAGACATCTATCACATAATATCAAACACGTTAAGAGATTAATATATCACATAATATTCATATGTTAAAAATATATAGTTTCCAACAAAAATGTTAAGCAATCATTTTTAAAGAAAACACGGTCGAAGTCCAGACTCACTAATGCATCCTAACAAACTCGATAAGACACACTAATGCAAATTTTCTGGTTCTCTAAGACCAACGCTCTGATACCAACTGAAATGTCCCGTTCTTATTGATTTAAAATGTTCCATATTAATTGATTTCGTTGCGAGGTTTTGACCTCTATATGAGATGTTTTTCAAAGACTGCATTCATTTTTAAAACAAACCATAACCTTTATTTCATAAATAATGGTTTAAAAAGCTTTACGTAGATTATCAAATAATGATAATCTAAAATATCCTGTTTACACACGACCATTACATAATGGTTTACAATACAAATATGTTACATCGAAATCAGTTTCTTGAATGCAGTTTTTACACAATATCATACAAACATGGACTCCAAATCTTGTCCTTATTTTAGTATGCAACAGCGGAAGCTCTTAATATTTACCTGAGAATAAACATGCTTTAAACGTCAACAAAAATGTTGGTGAGTTATAGGTTTAACCTATATATATCAAATCGTAACAATAGACCACAAGATTTCATATTTCAATACACATCCCATACATAGAGATAAAAATCATTCATATGGTGAACACCTGGTAACCGACATTAACAAGATGCATATATAAGAATATCCCTATCATTCCGGGACACCCTTCGGATATGATATAAATTTCGAAGTACTAAAGCATCCGGTACTTTGGATGGGGTTTGTTAGGCCCAATAGATCTATCTTTAGGATTCGCGTCAATTAGGGTGTATGTTCCCTAATTCTTAGATTACCAGACTTAATAAAAAGGGGCATATTCGATTTCGATAATTCAACCATAGAATGTAATTTCACGTACTTGTGTCTATTTTGTAAATCATTTATAAAACCTGCATGTATTCTCATCCCAAAAATATTAGATTTTAAAAGTGGAACTATAACTCACTTTCACAGATTTTTACTTCGTCGGGAAGTAAGACTTGGCCACTGGTTGATTCACGAACCTATAACAATATATACATTTATATCAAAGTATGTTCAAAATATATTTACAACACTTTTAATATATTTTGATGTTTTAAGTTTATTAAGTCAGCTGTCCTCGTTAGTAACCTACAACTAGTTGTCCACAGTTAGATGTACAGAAATAAATTGATAAATATTACCTTGAATTAATCCACGACCCAGTGTATACGTATCTCAGTATTGATCACAACTCAAACTATATATATTTTGGAATCAACCTCAACCCTGTATAGCTAACTCCAACATTCACATATAGAGTGTCTATGGTTGTTCCGAAATATATATAGATGTGTCGACATGATAGGTCGAAACATTGTATACGTGTCTATGGTATCTCAAGATTACATAACATACAATACAAGTTGATTAAGTTATGGTTGGAATAGATTTGTTACCAATTTTCACGTAGCTAAAATGAGAAAAATTATCCAATCTTGTTTTACCCATAACTTCTTCATTTTAAATCCGTTTTGAGTGAATCAAATTGCTATGGTTTCATATTGAACTCTATTTTATGAATCTAAACAGAAAAAGTATAGGTTTATAGTCGGAAAAATAAGTTACAAGTCGTTTTTGTAAAGGTAGTCATTTCAGTCGAAAGAACGACGTCTAGATGACCATTTTAGAAAACATACTTCCACTTTGAGTTTAACCATAATTTTTATATATAGTTTCATGTTCATAATAAAAATCATTTTCTCAGAATAACAACTTTTAAATCAAAGTTTATCATAGTTTTTAATTAACTAACCCAAAACAGCCCGCGGTGTTACTACGACGGCGTAAATCCGGTTTTACGGTGTTTTTCGTGTTTCCAGGTTTTAAATCATTAAGTTAGCATATCATATAGATATAGAACATGTGTTTAGTTGATTTTAAAAGTCAAGTTAGAAGGATTAACTTTTGTTTGCGAACAAGTTTAGAATTAACTAAACTATGTTCTAGTGATTACAAGTTTAAACCTTCAAATAAGATAGCCTTATGTATATGAATCGAATGATGTTATGAACATCATTACTACCTTAAGTTCCTTGGATAAACCTACTGGAAAAGAGAAAAATGGATCTAGCTTCAACGGATCCTTGGATGGCTCGAAGTTCTTGAAGCAGAATCATGACACGAAAACAAGTTCAAGTAAGATCATCACTTGAAATAAGATTGTTATAGTTATAGAAATTGAACCAAAGTTTGAATATGATTATTACCTTGTATTAGAATGATAACCTACTGTAAGAAACAAAGATTTCTTGAGGTTGGATGATCACCTTACAAGATTGGAAGTGAGCTAGCAAACTTGAAAGTATTCTTGATTTTATGAAACTAGAACTTTTGGAATTTATGAAGAACACTTAGAACTTGAAGATAGAACTTGAGAGAGATCAATTAGATGAAGAAAATTGAAGAATGAAAGTGTTTGTAGGTGTTTTTGGTCGTTGGTGTATGGATTAGATATAAAGGATATGTAATTTTGTTTTCATGTAAATAAGTCATGAATGATTACTCATAGTTTTGTAATTTTATGAGATATTTCATGCTAGTTGCCAAATGATGGTTCCCACATGTGTTAGGTGACTCACATGGGCTGCTAAGAGCTGATCATTGGAGTGTATATACCAATAGTACATACATCTAAAAGCTGTGTATTGTACGAGTACGAATACGGGTGCATACGAGTAGAATTGTTGATGAAACTGAACGAGGATGTAATTGTAAGCATTTTTGTTAAGTAGAAGTATTTTGATAAGTGTATTGAAGTCTTTAAAAAGTGTATAAATACATATTAAAACACTACATGTATATACATTTTAACTGAGTCGTTAAGTCATCGTTAGTCGTTACATGTAAGTGTTGTTTTGAAACCTTTAGGTTAACGATCTTGTTAAATGTTGTTAACCCAATGTTTATAATATCAAATGAGATTTTAAATTATTATATTATCATGATATTATGATATATTAATATATCTTAATATGATATATATTCATTTAAATGTCGTTACAATGATAATCGTTACATATATGTCTCGTTTCGAAATCCTTAAGTTAGTAGTCTTGTTTATATGTATGTAACTCATTGTTAATATACTTATGGAGATACTTACTTATCATAATCTCATGTTAACCATATGTATATCCATATATATATCGTCATGTCGTTTTTACAAGTTTTAACGTTCGTGAATCGCCGGTCAACTTGGGTGGTCAATTGTCTATATGAAACATATTTCAATTAATCAAGTCTTAACAAGTTTGATTGCTTAACATGTTGGAAACATTTAATCATGTAAATATCAATCTCAAATAATATATATAAACATGGAAAAGTTCGGGTCACTACAGTACCTACCCGTTAAATAAATTTCGTCCCGAAATTTTAAGCTGTTGAAGGTGTTGACGAATCTTCTGGAAATAGATGCGGGTATTTCTTCTTCATCTGATCTTCACGCTCCCAGGTGAACTCGGGTCCTCTACGAGCATTCCATCGAACCTTAACAATTGGTATCTTGTTTTGCTTAAGTCTTTTAACTTCACGATCCATTATTTCGACGGGTTCTTCGATGAATTGGAGTTTTTCGTTGATTTGGATTTCATCTAACGGAATAGTGAGATCTTCTTTAGCAAAACATTTCTTCAAATTCGAGACGTGGAAAGTGTTATGTACAGCCGCGAGTTGTTGAGGTAACTCAAGTCGGTAAGCTACTGGTCCGACACGATCAATAATCTTGAATGGTCCAATATACCTTGGATTTAATTTCCCTCGTTTACCAAATCGAACAACGCCTTTCCAAGGTGCAACTTTAAGCATGACCATCTCTCCAATTTCAAATTCTATATCTTTTCTTTTAATGTCAGCGTAGCTCTTTTGTCGACTTTGGGCGGTTTTCAACCGTTGTTGAATTTGGATGATCTTCTCGGTAGTTTCTTGCATAATCTCCGGACCCGTAATCTGTCTATCCCCCACTTCACTCCAACAAATCGGAGACCTGCACTTTCTACCATAAAGTGCTTCAAACGGCGCCATCTCAATGCTTGAATGGTAGCTGTTGTTGTAGGAAAATTCTGCTAACGGTAGATGTCGATCCCAACTGTTTCCGAAATCAATAACACATGCTCGTAGCATGTCTTCAAGCGTTTGTATCGTCCTTTCGCTCTGCCCATCAGTTTGTGGATGATAGGCAGTACTCATGTCTAGACGAGTTCCTAATGCTTGCTGTAATGTCTGCCAGAATCTTGAAATAAATCTGCCATCCCTATCAGAGATAATAGAGATTGGTATTCCATGTCTGGAGACGACTTCCTTCAAATACAGTCATGCTAACTTCTCCATCTTGTCATCTTCTCTTATAGGTTTATAGTCAGAAAAATAAGTTACAAGTCATTTTTGTAAAGGTAGTCATTTCAGTCGAAAGAACGACGTCTAGATGACCATTTTGGAAAACATACTTCCACTTTGAGTTTAACCATGATTTTTGGATATAGTTTCACGTTCATAAGAAAAATCATTTTCTCAGAAGAACAACTGTTAAATCAAATTTTATCATAGTTTTTAATTAACTAACCCAAAACAGCCCGCGGTGTTACTACGACGGCGTATATCCGGTTTTACGGTGTTTTTCGTGTTTTCAGGTTTTAAATCATTAAGTTAGCATATCATATAGATATAGAACATGTGTTTAGTTGATTTTAAAAGTCAAGTTAAAAGGATTAACTTTGTTTGTGAACAAGTTTAGAATTAACTAAACTATGTTTTATTGATTACATGTTCAAATCTTCGAATAAGATAGTTATACATATATGAATTGAATGATGTTATGAACATCATTACTACCTCAAGTTTAGTAGGCAAACCTACTGGAAATGATGAAAAAATAACTTGATCTTCAAAGGATCTTTGATGGCTTGGAAGTTCTTGAAATAGAATCATGACACAAAAACAAGTTCAAGTAAGATTATTACTCGAATTAAGATAGTTATAGTTATAGAAATTGAATCAAAGCTTGAATATGAATATTTCCTTGAATTAGAAAGATAACCTACTGTAAATAATAAAGGTTTCTTGATCTTAGATGATTGCTTGGAATGGATTAGGAAACTTGGAAGTAAACTTGTAAACTTGGAAGTGTTCTTTGATGTGTTCTTGAGTAATTGTTTTTATGATGATTATAGGTAATAACTGAAAGGACCCGTTCATATACATTATAAACGATTCACAATAGTTGATTACATTGCGAGGTATTTGACCTCTATATGATACATTTTACAAACATTGCATTCGTTTTTAAAAGACAATCTTTCTTTACATCGAAAATTGACAGGTATGCATACCATTTCATAATATCCACTATCCAACTATAAATTGATTTAATAATAATCTTTGATGAACTCAATGACTCGAATGCAACGTTCTTCGAAATATGCTATGAAAGACTCCAAGTAATATCTTTAAAATGAGCAAATGCACAGCGGAAGATTTCTTTAACACCTGAGAATAAACATGCTTTAAAGTGTCAACCAAAAGGTTGGTGAGTTCATTAGTTTATCATAATCATTTATTTCCATCATTTTAATAGACCACAAGAATTTCATTTCCAGTTCTCATAAATATACGTCCCATGCATAGAGACAAAAATAATCATTCATATGGTGAACACCTGGTAACCGACATTAACTAGATACATATAAGAATATCCCCTATCATTCCGGGATCCTCCTTCGGACATGATATAAATTTCGAAGTACTAAAGCATCCGATACTTTGGATGGGGTTTGTTAGGCCCAATAGATCTATCTTTAGGATTCGCATCAATTAGGGTGTCTGTTCCCTAATTCTTAGATTACCAGACTTTAATAAAAAGGGGCATATTCGATTTCGATAATTCAACCATAGAATGTAGTTTCAATTACTTGTGTCTATTTCGTCAAACATTTATAAAAGCATTTCATGTATTCGCAGTTTAAAATATATTTCAAAAGCATTTAATAAAGCAGTTATAAAAACAGCGCATGTATTCTCAGTCCCAAAAATGTAAAGAGTAAAAGGGAGCAAATGAACTCACCATACTGTATTTCGTAGTAAAAATACATATAACGTCATTGAACAAATGCAAGGTTAGCCTCGGATTCACGAACCTAAATTAATTATATATATTTATGTGTTGGTCAATATTTGTCTAACAAATTAGGTCAAGTCATAGTGTACCACAATCCTAATGCTCGAGATTAATATGCAAAAGTCAACAAAAGTAAATTTGACTCAAAATAATTTTCAAAAATCTATACATGATTAATATATAGTTTAAATATCGTCGTTTTATATTTTTAAATATTTTTAAAAGATTTATTAGATTAAATAATATAATTTATTTATTAATAAATAAAATTTTATATTAAATTTATATAATAAAATATACTTTTATATATATTAAGTAATAAAATTTATAGGGTTCATTTAATATCATAAAGATAATATGATAGGTATTATTAAAGTAAGTTATTACACATAGTAAAATATGTTTGTATCACATATTTATTTGATAAAATAATATCTATAACGATGGTAAGTAAAAGTTGTATTATTTTGTAATAATAATTATTATTTTAAAAATATCAATATTTATAATTACTAAGATGACATTATGATAAAACGATGATTCTAATTATGATAACTTTAATATTTACGATAATTTTTAATATTATCTTTAAAATAATAATTTTATTTATTTTATTTAAAATAATAATAATAATGATATTTTATAGTAACAATGACATTTCTATTAAAATGATAATTTTTGTTAAAATGATAGTTTTAATACTAACGATACTTTTAATAATAATAGTAATGATAAAAATAATAAGAACGATAATTTTATCTAAATCAATATCTTATAATATTTTAATTTCATCATGATACTTATTTCATGATACTCTTACCCATTATTTTCTAATCGTTTCGTTTAATAGCTTTTAATCGTCTTTTATATCGTGTTCATAATAATGATAATAATAGTAATCAAAATAATTAGGTGTTACAAATATTTATTTTAATTACACAAATATTAATAATGATAGTTACTATAACATTATTAACGATAATACTAATAATTATCTTAATGATAATATAGTAATAATAATAATAACAATAACAATAACCATTTTTAAATAATGATATATATATTAATAATGATAATAATAATAATAATACCAATAATAATAATAATAATAATAATTGGATAATAATAATAATAATACTAATTATAACTTTAACGATAATAACGATAGTAATAAAAAAATAACAATTTTTAATGATAAATCCCTTTTATTGATAAAGATAATAATAATGATAATAATAAGATAAAACTAGAACGACGATAAAAATGACGATAATAATAATCATTTTTAAAAATATCGAAAATTCAATTGATTATAACTTCTAATCCGTTCATCGAAACCATTCGATATCTAAAGGAAAAGTTCTTAATTTTTCGCTAACTTTCCAAGGACATGCATATCTTATACCATATCTCAATCGCAAGTGTAACTAATTCAAGATTCAACCTAACCTGTCTAAGGGCAATATCAAAAGTACAAGCATGCATAATCCTAAATACTCGAGCACTAGTCAGGGATACACTATTAGTATGTAAAAGTTAAATTATGAGTACTCACGTATCAATATTGAGATTCAATATTGCAGGAAAGGTACGTAGACGCAACGGAAATGATAAACACTATATTGACCTCACGAGCATACCCATGAACCATACTCAATCACCTCCATAGCTATAACCCATAATTTCCTTAATCCTATCACACTCGAAAAACAATTTCGAAATCACTCGGACAGCACTCCGTCGTAATATTTTATGTATACTAATAATATCTTGAAATAATACGGAGTAAATATATATATGTAAATCGATTGTGAGAGTTTAGAGAAAAATATTTTTAAGTTTCTATGAAATAATGAAACCTATTGAATTCTATTTATAATAGATTTTTGAATTATTAAAGTGAATTATTAAAGTGAATTATTAAAGTATGAATTATTAAAGTGAATTATTAAAGTATGAATTATTAAAGTGAATTATTAAAGTATGAATTATTAAAGTGAATTATTAAAGTATGAATTATTAAAGTGAATTATTAATGTATTAATTATTAAAGTGAATTATTAAAGTTAAAGTAAAGTAAAAATAAAATAAAGGTAAAGTTTAAGTATAGTAAAAGTATAAAACTATGTACGTATAATACGCGTATAAATATATATAATATTAATTTAAATCGTTATATATATTTAATAAAATAAAATATAAATATCTTTATCTTTATCATACTAGTTAAGTAATGAGTTGTCAAAAGTGGTTCTAGATATTTATAAAAGTTATATATGTTTTAATAATAAAGTTCATTTTAACCTGAAAACGTTTTTGTACGTTTGAAACTAAATAGATCAATCGAGTCTTTATGAGATTCAATCTTCCAATATCCTTTGTCTAGTTCTCAATGATTGACAAATTGTTCTTATTTATAAATCACTTTACCATTTTTCGAATATTGTTAAAATAGAAAGATTTCTCAAATCAACGTGGGCCTTTCAACAGAGACTTGTAATCATAATTCAATATATCTGATAATTCAATCATTTGATCTTATCTTCTAATTCCATTGATAAACATTTTGAAATAGATACAATCATATAAAGTATTTAATCTAATATTTTGTTTACGTTTCAAGTAATAATATATATACACATATACATATATAATCATATTCTTTTAATGGTTCGTGAATCGTTGGAACTTGGTTGAGGTTGAATGAATGTATGAACATAGTTTAAAATTCTTGAAATTTAACTTAACAAATATTGCTTATCGTGTCAGAAACATATAAAGATTAAAGTTTAAATTTGGTTGGAAATTTCCGGGTTGTCACAGTACATACCCGTTAAAGAAATTTCGTCCCGAAATTTGAGTGGAAAGGTCATGAATGATAATAAGTATGTTGTCATGATGCATACGGGCTGAAAATTAGAGTTTTATTATCAGCGAATAATTTGGATAAACAATCCATTTATATGAAGAGTACGAATGAAGCTAACATAGAAGAGTGAAATGAGTAAGTGTAGATTCATCTTATCATTTGACGTAGATATGATTGATTCCCAGATTTCAAGGGATTTGAAGAAAATCTTCTTAATAAGATTTGACTCTCTGGTAATCAAGGGAATTAGGATCCGCTTTAAATGCGATCGTCCATTTTAATTGTTCTGTCGGAGATTTTCTTATAAATTCACCTCCTTCATTTCCTTACAACTCATACCTTCTGTTGATGCATTTTATGCAAGTTCCTAGACATCTACCCACGTCCATTGCAGGTACAATAGTTTACAGGCCACCATGATTGCTCGTTATTATACTATCCGTGTTTGTATGTGGTTATAGGAACTGCAGGAACGAGATTTAGATGTTTGACTATGTTAGACTTAGTCAGACGTACAAGTGAAGCCTCACTAGTACGGCTGACAGGCTCATACGCACGGTTGATGCTGAGCTAAGTCACAATTACAACCTAAATGAGAAGACACAAGTGAGTGATCACCCGTACGGCTGATGAAGCAAACTCGTACGTGTGATGAATGAATCGTATGGGTGAGTCAACAGCAGGGGTATATAAAGTCTTATGTTCTTCATTTTAAGTTAAGCCTCTCATTTGTTACACACACTCAGATCTAGTGAGCTCCTCCGATTCTCTCTCAGTCCAAATCACCCAGGTGGTGAATAATAGCTCTAGGTGTTGATCTAATCACACTTGATTTTGTTGTGGTTTGACTAAATTAATCAAAAAAAAACTTAACCTATTCACTAGAGGGTTTGATTCACTTATTCCGCCATTGTGTGAGTTAAATCTGTTGATTTCTAAGTTCCTAGTCATGTTTCATCACCTTCTATTCTTTCCCCCTCAACTCATATTTTAAAGTATTCATCAATATGCTCCATCCAGTTTTGATTCTCGTTATACTTCTTACTTTCATATCGGTCATTCTTCTTTTTCATCTACCGCCAGAAGAATCTATTTACTTCTACTATACTCTTGGGTTTATAGTGTTTCTAGTTCTCCCGTGTCTTTATATTGCTATATGCATCGATATATATGGTTTATAATTTCTGTTTTATTGTTGGGCTTTATATGTTCCCTTATATTTCAAAGTCTCTGCTTCTGTCTTCTATAATCATTATCATTCACAGTTAATGCTCTATTTTATTTGCTGCAATTTATACCCCAATTTCTATTTCGGAGTTTTGTCCTTTCGTTTCTTCTTCTTGCGATTAAGCACCGCTTGTAATGGTCCAGAATTCACAGATATGAATTTCGGAATGAACATTGTTAATGTTCTAGGAAGGAAATTGTGATGGCACGATCTTGACTTGTCAAATTACTAGAATACCTTGGAAAAGGCCGAATCATCAAGAAATATTTTCTTGATATTTTAGAGGTTAAATAGAATACAAGAGTCGTATAACATGGCACATGATGATGTTATGATCTGTGAATCATCACGTTCCATTTAGAAACTCAGCATGACTTACTGTAATATAATCACGTTGATCAAGTGTCATTATATTATACTTATTCATGCTTCAGTTCCCAACACTACTTCAAAATATTCCTATTTTAAACTTGAATGTTTCAGAATTTAGAAACTAAAATAGTTTCTTTTATGATGTAATACAGATAGCGCGAAGAGGTAAATGATTTCAAATAAGAAAAATTAAGAAAATATCTTCAGAAATATGGAGGATATTTATAATGAAAGATATGATGATATTTTAGAATATCTAAGATCAGAGGATGATGAAGAATATTATTCACAAGGGTTTAGAGTCAGGAGTAAGGTATTTGATAATAATTTCAGCAGACACTGAATCATTTGGATTCTTTGAAGGCAGGTTTAGTCTTTGTGATTTGTCCATAGCCTCCTTCATGGTTTGCTTAATCCGTTTTCCAGTTCCAAACCTTCTTTTTTTCTAAGCTTTTCCAACACACTATCCTTTATTATCAAACTTTTGACTGTTAAGGTCGTTTACAGTTTTTGCTGCTTCATCAGCATTTTCCAAACTTCGGAGAACTAGTTCACAGTTTAGGGTGTTTTTCAGAAACTTCACATTCAAAGTATATAAGTCTAGGAGATAGACGTTATATATACACCTATAACCATTGGCAGAGACATGCTGCAAGATTTCAAAATACTAATTGCTGATTCCCAGTAATTGGCATGACAATTCTTGTTACAAGATGCGGATGAGTAAAATCGATAAATATAATGACTTTTCGGAAAGTCAAAGATCAGTGAAGTTGTTGGTAAGTTTATTTTTAATGTGGTGAGACAAAAAAGGTTCTCCGGTAACGATGACGGAAGGGCAACGTCTATATCAAGGTTATAATAAGACTGTTTCAACTGAAAAGTCGAAGTTGACTTGCTAAAGCTGTGACAAAACTGACTAATTTGAAAAGGAATCGCAAAGTTATTTTTGCTAATAAATGCCAAAGGGTCTGACACGGATACGTGTTAAATTATGACTCTGGTTTCGAGAGCTTTTCAGATGCAAGACTGTGGTTAATATGTGGTTGGATCATCATCTCGATTGTTCATTATTTGAAGTGTCTTCAGGAATTTCGAAGGGTTTTGAACACAGATTATAATCGTTAATATACATATGACGTTCTAACACATTTTTGAAGTCAAAGTATAGCTTGTGAAAGATGTAAGGATCTAAGAGTGATGATTTCGGTCATATCTCGAGTTGAATTCTGAGATTTCAAAATCAGAATATGTAATTAAATTTTGAATGAGTGTGGTTGTTTTGATTTCTATAAAAGAATATATATTGTTTGAGAAAATAGTGAGTATAGTTGATGATTGATGAATCAGATTCGAAGAATGTAACATATTAATTGTGAATTTATATATCTCTCAGGTATTACCTACCCGTTAAAAAAAATATTTCACAATTAATATTTTGTACAAAAGAATTTTTGTTACAGTCTTTTTGAAAATATATATATATATATATATATATATATATATATATATATATATATATATATATATATATATATATATATATATATATATATGTGTGTATATTTTCTTCAGATGTAACATCGATTTAATGAGTTAATATTAAATTAAACTCATTTAATTTACGGTTGAAACTAGAATTGAATAATCCCTTAAAGGCTTTATAGATTACATAAGTATTACTTCAATCATATTGAAATTATGAATCAATACTTCGTTATTTGTTGGGGCATGATGTTGGTTTTCATTAAATTCTTGTGAACTTCGCAAAGTACGAATGATGTTATTTGAAAAGTTTCGAGTACATTGATGACGAAAGTGTAAAATCAACATATATTTGAATAATACACTTGATTTATTATGAATTGGAATTTATTGAATTGAGACAGAGGTTGTAGTTAACGATAGTTAAGTTGCGGACGAAGGACGTACATTATTGCATATTAGTAATATGAATTAACCGAATAGTTAAGATTCACACATAATAGCTTAGTACGGAAAGATTTATTATGGTTTAAAGATTTATATATAAGATATACATATAAATCCTTCAGTGGAAATGAGTTAATTCTTCATAACTCGTTGATATAATATACTCGTTGTTGATTCATAATGATGTCCGCGGTGATTCTTGAACTGACGGAGCTTGTGAGGTTATAGGTGCTGCTAATGCTGATGCTGACAACACTGACGATGCTGGTGATGCTGGCGGTACTGTTGATGCTGTTGGTAAAACAAGTCTAGTTTGTAAATCGTGCACCATTCTGGTCAGGGTTTCTTTTATCATTTCGGTTCACTCATTTGATTTATGGTTAGATCTAGAATAAGTAATCTCTAAAATTTTAGAGATTACATAATCACCGTAAAATATTTCTCCGATGAAGTCATGAATTAATACTTCATCGTTTGTTGTTGTTGGTCTTCCATATTATTTATAGGACGTATGACCTTGATGCTCGTGGGATAGATTGTGGAGTTGAGGTTTACGACGCGGTTGTGGTTGGGGGTGGTAATAGTACTGTTGACGTTGATGTTGGTGGTACTGATTATGCTGTTGGTGCTGCTGCTGGTGTTTGTAACCTTTGCACCATATTCTCCAAAGCCACTACCCGAGCGCGAAGCTCGTTGACTTCTTCTATTACACCGGGATGATTTTCAGTTCGAACAAGCAGATAAATAAAATCTAGAATTTGATGTAGTATATAATCGTGATGAGATACTCTGGAAATGAGAGATAAAATGGTGTTTCGGACAGGTTCGCCGGTAAGTGCTTCATGTTCTTCGTCAAGAGGACAATGTGGTGGATGGAAGGGATCACATTCTTCTTGTCTCCAATGATTGAGGAGGCTACGAACCAATCCCCAATTCATCCAGAATAGATGATGACTGATTGGTTGATCCATTCCGGTCACACTGCTTTCGGAGCTTGAGTGAGATTCCATTTCATAATTTGAGGAACTTGAACTAATGACGAATTCCATTTCGTATGATTGAATAAAGGATTTTTTGATATGAAATTATTTTCCGGCTATCGAATGGTATTCTAATTACATAGAATATCTATATATATATAGAGCAAAAGATTTCGTAGATTACGGAGGAATTTACGGAATATGTCAGACAAAGTTTAAAGTTACAGATACGATAAGATATGATTTAGCAGATACGCTAAGATATGAATTTTGTCTATACACTACTCATGCAATTAATGTAGCAAGACGTGTTTAGACTAATAATGATAAGCAAGTAATTTCGTAAGGATGATAAGCAGATGATTTCCGACTAGAAATGATAAGCAAAACTTTTGACATGTAGACACGGTCGAAGTCCAGACTCACTAATGCATCCTAACGACTTATCAGTTAGACAGACTAATGCAGACCTGGTTCGCTAAGAACACCGCTCTGATACCAACTGAAAGGACCCGTTCATATACATTATAAACGATTCACAATAGTTGATTACATTGCGAGGTATTTGACCTCTATATGATACATTTTACAAACATTGCATTCGTTTTTAAAAGACAATCTTTCTTTACATCGAAAATTGACAGGTATGCATACCATTTCATAATATCCACTATCCAACTATAAATTGATTTAATAATAATCTTTGATGAACTCAATGACTCGAATGCAACGTTCTTCGAAATATGCTATGAAAGACTCCAAGTAATATCTTTAAAATGAGAAAATGCACAGCGGAAGATTTCTTTAACACCTGAGAATAAACATGCTTTAAAGGGTCAACCAAAAGGTTGGTGAGTTCATTAGTTTATCATAATCATTTATTTCCATCATTTTAATAGACCACAAGAATTTCATTTCCAGTTCTCATAAATATGCGTTCCATGCATAGAGACAAAAATAATCATTCATATGGTGAACACCTGGTAACCGACATTAACTAGATACATATAAGAATATCCCCTATCATTCCAGGATCCTCCTTCGGACATGATATAAATTTCGAAGTACTAAAGCATCCGGTACTTTGGATGGGGTTTGTTAGGCCCAATAGATCTATCTTTAGGATTCGCGTCAATTAGGGTGTCTGTTCCCTAATTCTTAGATTACCAGACTTTAATAAAAAGGGGCATATTCGATTTCGATAATTCAACCATAGAATGTAGTTTCAATTACTTGTGTCTATTTCGTCAAACATTTATAAAAGCATTTCATGTATTCACAGTTTAAAATATATTTTAAAAGCATTTAATAAAGCAGTTATAAAAACAGCGCATGTATTCTCAGTCCCAAAAATGTAAAGAGTAAAAGGGAGCAAATGAACTCACCATACTGTATTTCGTAGTAAAAATACATATAACGTCATTGAACAAATGCAAGGTTGGCCTCGGATTCACGAACCTAAATTAATTATATATATTTATGTGTTGGTCAATATTTGTCTAACAAATTAGGTCAAGTCATAGTGTACCACAATCCTAATGCTCGAGATTAATATGCAAAAGTCAACAAAAGTAAATTTGACTCAAAATAATTTTCAAAAATCTATACATGATTAATATATAGTTTAAATATCGTCGTTTTATATTTTTAAATATTTTTAAAAGATTTATTAGATTAAATAATATAATTTATTTATTAATAAATAAAATTTTATATTAAATTTATATAATAAAATATATACTTTTATATATATTAAGTAATAAAATTTATAGGGTTCATTTAATATCATAAAGATAATATGATAGGTATTATTAAAGTAAGTTATTACACGTAGTAAAATATGTTTGTATTACATATTTATTTGATAAAATAATATCTATAATGATAGTAAGTAAAAGTTGTATTATTTTGTAATAATAATTATTATTATAAAAATATCAATATTTATAATTACTAAGATGACATTATGATAAAATGATGATTCTAATTATGATAACTTTAATATTTACGATAATTTTTAATATTATCTTTAAAATAATAATTTTATTTAAAATAATAATAATAATGATATTTTATAGTAACAATGACATTTCTATTAAAATGATAATTTTTGTTAAAATGATAGTTTTAATACTAATGATAATTTTAATAATAATAGTAATAATAAAAATAAAAAGAACGATAATTTTATCTAAATCAATATCTTATAATATTTTAATTTCATCATGATACTCTTACCCATTATTTCCTAATCGTTTCGTTTAATAGCTTTTAATCGTCTTTTATATAGTGTTCATAATAATGATAATAATAGTAATCAAAATAATTAGGTGTTACAAATATTTATTTTAATTACAAAAATATTAATAATGATAGTTACTATAGCATTATTAATGATAATACTAATAATTATCTTAATGATAATATAGTAATAATAATAATAACAATAACAATAACCATTTTTAAATAATGATATATATATTAATAATGATAATAATAATAATAATACCAATAATAATAATAATAATAATAATAATAATAATAATAATTGGATGATAATAATAATAATACTAATTATAACTTTAACGATAATAACGATAGTAATAAAAAAAATAGCAATTTTTAATGATAAATCCCTTTTATTGATAAAGATAATAATAATGATAATAATAAGATAAAACTAGAACGATGATAAAAACGACGATAATAATAATCATTTTTAAAAATATCGAAAATTCAATTGATTATAACTTCTAATCCGTTCATCGAAATCATTCGATATCTAAAGGAAAAGTTCTTAATTTTTCGCTAACTTTCCAAGGACATGCATATCTTATATCATATCTCAATTGCAAGTGTAGCTAATTCAAGATTCAACCTAACCTGTCTAAGGGAAATATCAAAAGTACAAGCATGCATAATCCTAAATACTCGAGCACTAGTCAGGGATACAATATTAGTATGTAAAAGTTAAATTATGAGTACTCACGTATCAATATTGAGATTCAATATTGCAGGAAAGGTATGTAGACGCAACGGAAATGATAAACACTATATTGACCTCACGAGCATACCCATGAACCATACTCAATCACCTCCATAGCTATAACCCATAATTTCCTTAATCCTATCACACTCGAAAAACAATTTCGAAATCACTCGGACAGCACTCCGTCGTAATATTTTATGTATACTAATAATATCTTGAAATAATACGGAGTAAATATATATATGTAAATCGATTGTGAGAGTTTAGAGAAAAATATTTTCAAGTTTCTATGAAATAATGAAACCTATTGAATTCTATTTATAAAATATTTTTGAATTATTAAAGTGAATTATTAAAGTATGAATTATTAAAGTGAATTATTAAAGTATGAATTATTAAAGTGAATTATTAAAGTATGAATTATTAAAGTGAATTATTAAAGTATGAATTATTAAAGTGAATTATTAATGTATGAATTATTAAAGTGAATTATTAAAGTTAAAGTAAAGTAAAAATAAAGTAAAGGTAAAGTTTAAGTATAGTAAAAGTATAAAACTATGTACGTATAATACGCGTATAAATATATATAATATTAATTTAAATCGTTATATATATTTAATAAAATAAAATATAAATATCTTTATCTTTATCATACTAGTTATTTAATGAGTTGTCAAAAGTGGTTCTAGATATTTATAAAAGTTATATACGTTTTAATAATAAAGTTCATTTTAACCTAAAAACGTTTTTGTACGTTTGAAACTAAATAGATCAATCGAGTCTTTATGAGATTCAATCTTCCAATATCCTTCGTCTAGTTCTCAATGATTGATAAATTGTTCTTATTTATAAATCACTTTACCATTTTCCGAATATTGTTAAAATAGAAAGATTTCTCAAATCAACGTGGGCCTTTCAACAGAGACTTGTAATCATAATTCAATATATCTGATAATTCAATCATTTGATCTTATCTTCTAATTCCATTGATAAACATTTTGAAATAGATACAATCATATAAAGTATTTAATCTAATATTTTGTTTACGTTTCAAGTTATAACATATATACACATATACATATATAATCATATTCGTTTAATGGTTCGTGAATCGTTGGAACTTGGTCGAGGTTGAATGAATGTATGAACATAGTTTAAAATTCTTGAAATTTAACTTAACAAATATTGCTTATCGTGTCGGAAACATATAAAGATTAAAGTTTAAATTTGGTTAGAAATTTCCGGGTTTTCACAATAACCAAAGCTGTATTTGATGATTTTTGCTGGAAAAAATAGTAACTTAGACGTTCATGGAAGAGTGTGTGTGTTTTGAGAGAGAATTGGGAAGAAAATTGGAAGTGAAATGGAGTAGGTGGTTAGTGGTGAATGTGAGTGGGGTTAAAAGGAGTTCTTGTTTATGTTTCCTTGCTCATAAGTAATGCTAGTTGTCTAATTGTTGGTTCCACATGTTTGTTGACTATCTAGGGCTGCTAAGAGCTGAATTATTATGTGTATATACCAATAGTATATACGTCTAGGAGCTGGGTATTGTACGAGTATGAATACGATTGCATACGAGTAGAATTGTTGATGAAAATGAATGAGAATGCAATTGTAAGCATTTTTGTTAAGTAGAAGTTCTTTTATATGTGTCTTGAAGTCTTTCAAAAGTGTACTAATACATATAAATACACTACATGTATATACATTTTAATTGAGTCGTTAAGTCATCGTTAGTCGTTACATGTAAGTGTTGTTTTGAAACCTTTAAGTTAACGATCTCATTTAATGTTGTTAACCCATTGTTTATTATATCTAATGAGATGTTAAATTATTAAATTATCAAGATATTATGATGTATGAATATATCTTAATATGATATACATACATTAAAATGTCGTTACAACGATAATCGTTACATATATGCCTCGTTTCAAAATTCTTATGTTAGTAATCTTGTTTTACATATGTAGTTCATTGTTAACATACTTAATGATATATATAATTATCATTTTATCATGTTAAATATAGTGTAACAATATCTTAATATGATACATATGTATTTAGTAAAACGTTGTAATAACGATAATCGTTATATATATTGTTTCGAGTTTCTTAACTTAGTAGTCTCATTTTTATGTATATAACTCATTGTTAATATACTTATGGAGATACTTACTTATCATAATCTCATGTTAACTATATGTATATCCATATATATATCGTCATGTCGTTTTTACAAGTTTTAACGTTCGTGAATCGCCGGTCAACTTGGGTGGTCAATTGTCAACATGAAACTCATTTCAAATAATCAAGTCTTAACAAGTTTGATTGCTTAACATGTTGGAAATATTTAATCATGCAAATATAGTTTCAATTAATATATAATCATGGAAAATTTCGGGTCACTACAGTACCTACCCGTTAAATAAATTTCGTCCCAAAATTTTAAGCTGTTGAAGGTGTTGACGCATCTTCTGGAAATAGGTGAGGGTATTTCAGCTTCATCTGATCTTCACGCTCCCAGGTGAATTCGAGTCCTCTACGAGCATTCCATCGAACCTTAACAATTGGTATCTTGTTTTGCTTAAGTCTTTTAACCTCACGATCCATTATTTCGACGGGTTCTTCAATGAATTGTAGTTTTTCGTTAATTGTAATCTCGTCTAATGGAATGGTGAGATCTTCTTTAGCAAAACATTTCTTCAAATTCAAGACATGAAAATTATTATGTACCCCGGAGAGTTGTTGCGGTAAGTCAAGTCGGTAAGGCACTGGTCCGACACGATCTATAATCTTGAATGGTCCAATGTACCTTGGATTTAGTTTCCCCCGTTTACAAAATCGAACAACGCCTTTCCAAGGTGAAACCTTAAGCATGACCATCTCTTCAATCTCAAATTCTATATCTTTTCTTTTAATGTCCGCATAGCTCTTTTATCAACTTTGGGCAGTTTTCAATCTTTGTTGAATTTGGATGATCTTCTCGGTGGTTTCTTGAATTATCTTCGGACCCGTAATCTGTCTATCCCCTACTTAACTCTAACAAATCGGAGACCTGTACTTTCTACCATAAAGTGCTTCAAACGACGCCATTTCAATACTCGAATGGTAACTGTTGTTATAGGAAAATTCTGCTAACGGTAGGTGTCGATCCCAACTGTTTCCGATAAAGTGCTTCAACTGCTCGTAGCATGTCTTCAAGGGTCTGTATCGTCTTTTCACTTTGCCCATCAGTTTGTGGATGATAAGCAGTACTCATGTCTAGACGAGTCCCCAATGCTTGTTGTAATGTCTGCCAAAATCTTGAAACAAATTTGCCATCCCTATCTGAGATAATAGAGACTGGTATTCCATGTCTGGAGACAACTTCCTTCAAGTATAATCACGCCAACTTCTCCATTTTATCATCTTCTCTCATTGGCAGAAAGTGTGCTGTCTTGGTAAGACGATCGACTATTACCTAAATTGTATCATAACCACTTGCAGTCCTTGGAAATTTAGTAATGAAATCCATGGTAATGTTTTCCCATTTCCATTCCAGGATTTCAGGTTGTTGAAGTAGACCTGATGGTTTCTGATGTTCAACTTTGAGCTTAGAACACATCAAACATTCTCCTACGTATTTAGCAATATCGGATTTCATACTCAGCCACCAAAAGTGTTTCTTGAGATCTTTGTACATCTTCCCCGCTCCGGGATGTATTGAATATCTGGTTTTATGTGCTTCCTTATGTACCTTTTCTCTCACATCTCCAAACTTTGGTACCCAAATTCTTTCAGCCCTATACCGGGTTCCGTCTTCCCGAATATTAAGATGTTTCTCCGATCCTTTGGGTATTTCATTCGTCAACTTTCCTTCTTTTACAACTCCCTGCTGTGCCTCCTTTATTTGAGTAGTAAGGTTAGTACGAATAATTATATTCATAGCTTTTACCCGTATAGGTTCTCCGTCCTTTCTACTCAAAGCGTCGGCTACCACATTCGCCTTCCCCGGGTGGTAACAAATCTCAAAGTCGTAATCATTTAACAATTCAATCCACCTACGCTGCCTCATGTTCAGTTATTTCTGATTAAATATGTGTTTGAGACTTTTGTGGTCGGTATATATAATACTTTTGACCCCATATAAGTAGTGCCTCCAAGTCTTTAATGCAAAAACAACGGCGCCCAATTCCAAATCGTGAGTCGTATAATTTTGCTCGTGAATCTTCAATTGTCTGGACGCATAAGCAATTACCTTCGTTCGTTGCATTAATACACAACTGAGGCCTTGCTTTGAGGCATCACGATATATCACAAAATCATCATTCCCTTCAGGCAATGACAATATAGGTGCCGTAGTTAACTTTTTCTTCAACAATTGAAACGCTTTCTCCTGCTCATCCTTCCATTCAAATTTCTTCCCTTTATGCGTTAATGCAGTCAAGGGTTTTGCTATTTTGGAAAAATCTTGGATGAACCTTCTGTAGTAACCAGCCAGTCCTAAAAATTAGCGTATATGCTTCGGAGTTTTCGGGGTCTCCCACTTTTCAACGGTTTCAATCTTTACCGGATCCACTTGAATACCTTCTTTGTTCACTATGTGACCTAGGAATTGAACTTAATCCAACCAAAATACACACTTTGAAAACTTAGCGTACAGTTTTTCTTTCCTCAACAACTCTAGCACTTTTCTCAAATGTTCTTCGTGCTCTTGATCATTCTTTTAGTAAATAAGTATGTCATCGATGAAAACAATGACAAACTTGTCAAGGTATGGTCCACACACTCGGTTCATGAGGTCCATGAACACAGCTGGTGCGTTAGTCAACCCAAATGGCATAACCATAAACTCGTAATGACCGTAACGTGTCCTGAAAGCAGTCTTCGGAATATCATCCTCCTTCACCCGCATTTTATGATACTCGAAACGTAAATCGATCTTCGAATAAACCGACGAGCCTTGTAGTTGATCAAATAAGTCGTCGATTCTCGGTAGTGGGTAACGATTCTTGATGGTAAGTTTGTTCAACTCTCAATAGTCGATACACAACCTGAATGTACCATCCTTCTTTTTGACAAACAAAACAGGAGCTCCCCATGGTGATGTACTTGGTCATATAAAACCACGCTCTAAAAGTTCTTGTAATTGGCTTTGGAGTTCCTTCATTTCGCTGAGTGCAAGTCTGTATGGAGCATGAGCTATTGGTGCAGCTCCTGGTACGAGATCTATTTGAAATTCAATAGATCGGTGTGGAGGCAGTCCCGGTAATTCTTTTAGAAATACATCGGAAAATTATTTTATGACGGGAACATCATTGATGTTCTTTTATTCGGTTTGTACTTTCTCGACATGTGCTAGAACAGCATAGAAACCTTTTCTTATAAATTTTGCGCCTTTAAATTACTAATAAGATTTAGCTTCGCATTGCTCTTTTCTCCGTACACCATTAAGGGATTTCCTTTTTCTCGTACAATGCGAATTACATTTTTGTAACATACGATTTCTGCTCTCTCCTTTTTCAACCAATCCATGCCGATTATCACATCAAAACTCCCTAACTCTACTGGTATCAAATCAATCTTAAATGTTTCGATAACCAAATTAATTTCTCGATTCCGACATATATTATCTGCTGTAATTAATTTGCCGTTTGCTAATTCGAGTAAAAATTTGTTATCCAAAGGTGTCAGTGGACAACTTAGTTTAGCACAAAAATCTCTACTCATATAGCTTCTATCTGCACCCGAATCTAATAAAACATAAGCAGATTTATTGTCAATAAGAAATGTACCCGTAACAAGCTCCGGATCTTTCTGCGCTTCTGCCATATTAATATTGAAAACTCTTCCGCGGCCCTGCCCACTAGTATTCCCCTGATTTGGGCAATTTCTACTAATGTGGCCCGGTTTTCCACATGCAAAGCAAACTATGGCGGCATTATCTGTTCCGACATTATTTGTTCTTTTAATTCTGTTAAACTTTGGTCTGTAGGCCTCACACTTTGCCGCACTATGACCATTTCTTCTACACCTAGTGTAAAATGTCGTGCAGAACCCCTGGTGATTCTCTTCACACCTTTGACATGACTGTTTTTGGTTTTTGTTGCCATTGTGGTTATTGAGATTGTTGTTGGGATTGTTATTGTTGCTATTGTTGTTGTTGTTATTGTTGTTGGGACGGTTATTGTAGTTGTTGTTAGGACGTTTGTTGAAGTTGTTGTTGCGATTGATGTTGCGGTTGTTGGGATAGTTATTGCGATTGTGGTTGTGATTGTTGTTGTTATATTGGTGACTCTTGTCATTGGTTTCTTCTCACTTTCTCTTGACTTGTTTCATGTTAGCCTCTTCAGTCGTCTGCTCTTTAATCCTTCCTTCAATATGGTTCACTAATTTGTGAGCCATTCGACTTGCCTTTTGTATGGAGGCGGGCTCGTGTGAACTCACATCTTCTTGAATCCTTTCTGGTAACCCTTTTACAAATGCGTCGATCTTCTCTTCTTCATCTTCGAACGTTCTGGGATACAATAGGCACAATTCGGTGAATCGTCGTTCGTACGTGGTGATATCGAAACCTTGCATTCGTAATCCTCTAAGCTTTACCTTGAGCTTGTTGACCTTGTTTCTGGGACGATACTGCTCGTTCATCAATTGCTTGAATGCTGACCACGGTAGTGCGTAAGCAGCATCTTGTCCTATCTGCTCGAGATAGGTATTCCACCATGTTAGCGTCGTACCTGTGAAGGTATGCATAGCGTACTTTACTTTGTCTTCTTCAGTACATTTACTTATGGCAAACACCGATTCAACCTTCTCGGTCCACCGTTTCAATCCAATTGGACCCTCGGTTCCATCAAATTCCAAAGGTTTGCAGGCAGTGAATTCTTTGTAGGAGCATCCTACACGATTTCTTGTGGAATTAGTTAAACTGCTAGAACCAGAATTATTGTTGTTATTTTGCATTGCGGCCTGCACGGCGACTATGTTTGCAGCAAGGAAAACACGGAAGTTGTGATGACCCGAAAATTTCCGATCAAATTTAAACTTTAATCTTTATATGTTTCCGACATGATAAGCAAAATCTGTAATATTGAGTCTCGAAAGTTTTGAAATCTATATTCATGTAATCAATTACCCTTTGACTATGCTCAACGATTCATGAACATTTATGTGTATACTGATATGTATATATAATATATACTTATTAATTGAAAACATTAACAAAGTATTAGATATAAAATACTTTACATAAAAGTATTTGTTTCAATATGTTTATCGATGAAATTAAAAGATAATATCATATGATTAAATTATCAAATACATTGAATTATGATTACGAGTCTCTGTTATGAAGTCCACGTTGATTTGAGAAATCATTTCTTTTTAACGGTATTCGGAATATTTGGTAATGTGATTTACAAGTAAGAACAAAAGTGTCATTAACGAGAATTAGTCAAAAGTTAGTGGAGATTCATGCTTAACTTTCAATGCATGCTTTACAATGATTGTCTCGTGTCTTTTGGTAAGATAATGATTAGTTTTCATAATATTGAAAACGTTTTACGATATAGATAAAACATTTTTAAAGGATAATTTTGAATATAATTAATTTTGGAAAACCAAATTTATAAGTACTCGATTTAGTTTCAAGCGTACAAAAATGTTTTCAGTTTAAAAAGAACTTTATTATTAAAACGTATATAACTTTGATAAATATCTAGAACCACTTTTGACAACTCATTACTTAACCAGTATGATAAAGATAACGATATTTATATTTTATTTTATTAAATATATATAACAATTTAAATTAATACGCGTATTATACGTACATAGTTTTATACTTTTACTATACTTTAACTTTACCTTTACTTTACTTTTACTTTACTTTTACTTTAATAATTCACTTTAATAATTCATACTTTAATAATTCACTTTAATAATTCATACTTTAATAATTCACTTTAATAATTCACTTTAATAATTCATACTTTAATAATTCACTTTAATAATTCATACTTTAATAATTCACTTTAATAATTCATACTTTAATAATTCACTTTAATAATTCAAAAATCTATTATAAATAGAATTCAATAGGTTTCATTATTTCATAGAAACTTGAAAATATATTTCTCTAAACTCTCTCAATCGAATTACATATATATATATTTACTTAGTATTATTTCAAGATATTATTAGTATACATAAAATACTACGACGGAGTTATATTCAGACGATTTCAAAATAAGTTTTCAAACGGGATAGAGCTAAGGAAATTATGGGTTATAGCTATGGAGGTTATGGGTATTGTTCGAGGGTATTGCTCGTAAGGTCAACCTAACGTTTATCATTTTCGTTGCGTCTACGTACTTTCCTGCAATATTGAATCACAATATTGATACGTTCGTGAATCCGAGACAAACCCTGCACTTGTTCAGTGCCGTCATATACATAATTGCTACGAAATACAGTATTGTGAGTTTCATTACTCCCTTTTTATATATATTTTTGGGCTGAGAATACATGCACTGTTTTATAACTGTTTTACGAAATGGACATAAGTACTAAAAACATATTCTACGTTGAGTTGTACCACTTTGCATATTTTTCCCTAATAGCTTGGTAACTAATATTTACATGTTGTAAGAGCATGTAAGCGTGAATCCTATTGATAGATCTATCGGGTTTGACAACCCCAACCGGGCTAGTCGCTCTAGTATGGTAAACGGTTGCATAGTACTTCGTTTTTACTACACTTGGTACAGTGTAGGAGATTTCATAATAAAGGGAATATGCCACATTAATTATTAAGTATGGTTACCGAAGCGCTCAACAACTTATAGAATACTTTTATACACTTGCGAGTGTACGGATATTTATGGAAACTGAAATCTTGTGGTCTATTACTATTATGGAAATGATTGATTATGATAAACTAATGAACTCACCAACCTTTTGGTTAACACTTTAAAGCATGTTTATTCTCAGGTATTAAAGAAATCTTCCGCTGTGCATTAGCTCATTTTAAGGATATTACTTGGAGTCATTCATGACATACTTTGAAAGACGTTGCATTCGAGTCGTTGAGTTCATCAAGATTAATATTAAGTCAATTATAGTTGGATGTAATATGAAATGGTATGCATGCCGTCAATTTTTGATGTAAAGAAAGTTTGTCTTTTAAAAACGAATGCAATGTTTGTAAAACATATCATATAGAGGGCAAATATCTCGCGATGTAATCAACTATTGTGAATCGTTTATAATGTATATGAACGGGTCCTTTCAGTTGGTATCAGAGCGGTGGTCTTAGCGAACCAGGTCTTGCATTAGTGTGTCTAATAGATAGTCGTTAAGATGCATTAGTGAGTCTGGACTTCGACCGTGTCTGCATGTCAAAAGTTTTGCTTATCATTTTTAGTCGGAAATCATCTACTTATCATCCTTAGGAAACTACCTGCTTATCAATTCTTAAGTCTAGACGCGTTTTCCTGCATTTGTTGTAAAATAGTGTATAGACAAATTCACACCTTAGCATATCTGCTAATTAATATCTTAGCGTATCTGTTACTGTGAATTTGACTGACATCTTTCAAAGATTCCTCCATAATTTATGGGATTTTGGTATTATATACACATATGTAAATTATGTATTGAAGAATACCAAATCTAAATTCTACAATCTATTTCATACCAAAAAAAAAAAAAATTTCCCTGATCATACGAGATGGATCTCTCAACCAGTTCGAACTCCTCAGATTCCGAAAGCTATTCCCATATGAATATCTACCTGAGCTCCGAAAGCAGCATCACCGGAATGGATCAACCAATCTCCCATCATCTATTCTAGATGAATTGGGGATGGGTTCGTAGTCTACTCAATCATTGAAGACAAGAAGAAGGCGATCCTTTCCATCCACCACATTGCCCTCTTAGCGATGAACCTGAAGCACTTACTGACGAACCTATTCGAGACACCATTTTCTCACTCATTGCTAGAGTATCTCGTCACGATTATATACTATCTCATATTATGAATCTTATTCATCCGCTCGCTCCAACCGCCAATCACCCCGGTGTACTAGCAGAAGTTAACGAACTTCGCACTCGAGTAGTGGCTCTGGAACATATGGTGCAAAGATTACAAACACCATCAGCAGCACCAGCAGCATAACCAGTACCGCCAGTAACATCAACATCGCAAGCCTCAATACCCTAAGCACCAGCAGCATCACCGGCATCAACGGTATCACCATCATCAACACCAACAGTATTATTATCATTATCACCATCAACAATCACGTCCGCATCACACGCCTCAACATCACAACCTGTACCTCGGATATCAACATCACATACACCATAAATACCAAGGAGTACCAACAACAACAAACGATGAAGTATTGATTCATAACTTCATCGAAGAAACATTCTGCGGTGATTATGTAATCTCTAAAGTCTTAGAGATTATCTATTTCAGCCTTAACCATAAATCAGATAAGTGGACAGAAATGATAGAAAGAAGAATCGATATCCTGACAAGAATGGTGTGCGATTTACAAGCTAGACTTGTTATACCAGCATCATAAGCACTAGCAGCACTTATAACATATAAGCTTCGCCAGTTCAAGAAATTACCGTGGATATCATCACAAATCAACAACACGTATATTGTATCAATGAGTTATGAAGTATTAACTCATTCTTTCTGAAGAATTTATAGATATTTATATATATGAATTCTGAAACAATAATAAATCTTTCGTACTAAGCTATTGAGTATGAATTGAAAAAGGGTAGATACTACTCGGTTAAATTCATATTACTAATATGCTATGATGTACATCCTTCGTTAACAACCTAACCATCGTTAACTACAATCTCTACTTCAATTAAATGAATTCGGTTTCATAATAAACCAAGTGTATCATTCAACAACATGTTTGATTTTAAACTTTCATCTTCGATGCACTCGAAATATTCTAGAAAACAACATTCGTATCTTGCGAAGTTAGCAAGAGTTCTATGAGCATCAGCATAATTCACTAAGAAAATATCTAGAAGAATAAATAATGAAGTATTAATCACAGTAGTGAAATACTTTGTGAAGATTATGTAATCTCTAATGTTTTAGAGATTATTCATTTCTAATTCAAGCTGAAAATCAAATGAGCTTAATATGATATTAACTCATTAAATCTGTATTACATCGAAAGAAAATATACATATATTTTAATAAAGATTGTAATAAAATTCTCTATTACAAAACATTACTCGTGAAATTTTTTTTAACGGGTAGGTAATACCCTAGAGATATTTAAATTCATAATTAATATGTTACATTCTTCGATTCTAATTCAACAATCATCAACTATACTCCCTACTTTCACAACAATACACATTCTTTTATAGAAATCAAAACAACCATACTCATTCGAATCTAATTACATATTCTGATTTTGAAATTTCAGAATTCAATTCGAGAAATAACCGAAATCATCACTCTTAGATTCCTGCACCTATCAAAACTATACTTTGACTTCAAAACTGTACTAGAACATCATTTCTATTCATGGAACCCAGAAGAATAATTGTAAAATTCAAAATCCTAGAACATCATATGTGTTCAAACCCTTCGAAATTCCTGAAGACACGCGAGATGATGATCCAACCACACATTACCCACCGTCATGCACCTGAAAAGATCGCGAAACCAAAGTTATAGTTTAACACGTATCTGTGTCAGACCCTTTGACATTTATTACCAAATATAAATTTTCCACATCTTTCCAAAGTAGACAGTTTTGTCACGGCTCCAGAAAATCACCTTCAATTGTTTATACAATTACCCCTTCATCATTGTTGCCGGGGAACCTTTTATATCTCGCCACATTAGCAGTAAACTTATCAACAACTTCAATAAACTTCAACTTAAACCTCTATGAAAAGTCATTATACTTATTCATTGAAACCCCATCATGTACTCACCTACATCCTGTAACAATAATTGTCATACCAACTACTGGGAATCAGCAATCAGTATTTTGAAATTCGCAGCGATTCTACGCCAACAGTTATATGTATACATATAATGCCTAACGCCAATATTTACATACTTTGAATGTGAAGTTTCTGAAAAACACCCTGAATTACGAATTAGTTCTCAAAATGCTGATGAAGCAGCAAAAACTGTAAACGACTTTAACAGTCAAAAGTTTGATGATAAAGAATGGTATGGTGGTAAAGCTGAGAAAAAGAGAAGGTTTGGAACTGGAAAACGGATTGAGTAGACCATGAAGGAGACCAAGGATAATTACAAGGACCAAACACTGTATTTAAAGAATCCTGATGATTCTGTTTCTGATGAAGTCATTAACGAATACCTTGCTCCTTACTCTAAAACCTTCGCGGACAATATTCTTCATCATCATCTTATCTTAAATATTCTAAGATATCATCATATCTTCCATTATAAATATCCTCCATATTTCTGAAGATATTTCCATAACTATTCTTACCTGAAACCATTACCTCTTCATGTTATCTGTGTTATATCATAAAAGAAACTATTTTAGTTCTAAATGCCGAAATCTTCGAGTTTAAAATATGAATGTTTTGAAGTAGTGTTGGGAACTGAAGCATGAGTTAGTATAATATAATGACACTTGATCAACGTGATTATATTATAGTAAGTCATGCTGAGTTTCTAATGGAACGTGATGATTTAGAGAACATACCATCATCATGTGCCATTTACACGACTCTTACATTCTACCCAATTTCCAAAAATGTTAAGAACATATCTTCTTGATAGTTCTATCTTTTCGGATATTCTGGTAATTTACCAAATCAAGATCGTGCAATTACGATTTTCTTCTTAAGAACATTAACTATGTTCATTTCAAAATCCATACCTACGAATTCCGGACCATTATTCGCTTGACTTGAAGTCGGGAAGATGAGAGAAGAATGACAGATATGAAAGTTAGAAGTATATCAAGAATCAGTACTG
This sequence comes from Rutidosis leptorrhynchoides, assembly GCF_046630445.1. Lineage (NCBI taxonomy): Eukaryota > Viridiplantae > Streptophyta > Magnoliopsida > Asterales > Asteraceae > Rutidosis > Rutidosis leptorrhynchoides. The sequence continues at coordinate 437,602,982 of NC_092336.1, forward strand.
GATGGAGCATATTAACAAATGTTTAAAGAATGAATTGAGGAGAAAGAATAGAATATGTTAGGTATGGAAAATAAGGAAAAGAAGGAAAAGAAGGGGGTGGATTTATAGTAAAATATCCGACAGGTCAATCGAAACAGATTATTGCATTTAATCAAAGAAGATCCTGATTTCCTAAATCGCCGAAGAACCAAATCTTATTACGAAGATTTTCTTTAAATCACATGAATTCCGGAAATCAATCATAACTACATCATCAGTTAAAATGATTCTACATTTACTCATTTCACTCTCTTGCGATAGCTTCATTTATACTCTTCGTATAATCAAATTGTTTTATCTATATTACTCAATGATGATGAAACTCTATTATCAACTCATATTCATCATGAAAACATTTTTATAGTTAGCCATGACGACATCGATCAAATTTCGGGACGAAATTTCTTTAACGGGTAGGTACTGTGATGACCAGGAAATTTCCGATCAAATTTAAACTTTAATCTTTATATGTTTCCGACATGATAAGCAAAATCTGTAATATTGAGTCTCGAAAGTTTTGAAATCTATATTCATGTAATCAATTAGCCTTTGACTATGCTCAACGATTCACGAACATTTATGTGTATACTGATATGTATATATAATATATACTTATTAATTGAAAACATTAACAAAGTATTAGATATAAAATACTTTACATAAAAGTATTTGTTTCAATATGTTTATCGATGAAATTAAAAGATAATATCATATGATTAAATTATCAGATACACAGAATTATGATTACGAGTCTCTGTTATGAGGTCCACGTTGATTTGAGAAATCATTTCTTTTTAACGGTATTCAGAATATTTGGTAATGTGATTTACAAGTAAGAACAAAAGTGTCATTAACGAGAATTAGACAAAAGTTAGTGGAGATTCATGCTTAACTTTCAATGCATGCTTTACAATGATTGTCTCGTGTCTTTTGGTAAGATAATGATTAGTTTTCATAATATTGAAAACGTTTTACGATATAGATAAAACCTTTTTAAAGGATGATTTAGAATATAATTAATTTTAGAAAACCAAATTTATAAGTACTCGATTTAGTTTCAAGCGTACAAAAACGTTTTCAGTTTAAAAAGAACTTTATTATTAAAACGTATATAACTTTGATAAATATCTAGAACCACTTTTGACAACTCATTACTTAACCAGTATGATAAAGATAACGATATTTATATTTTATTTTATTAAATATATATAACGATTTAAATTAATACGCGTATTATACGTACATAGTTTTATACTTTTACTATATTTTAACTTTACCTTTACTTTACTTTTACTTTAATAATTTACTTTAATAATTCATACTTTAATAATTCACTTTAATAATTCATACTTTAATAATTTACTTTAATAATTCACTTTAATAATTCATACTTTAATAATTCACTTTAATAATTCATACTTTAATAATTCATACTTTAATAATTCACTTTAATAATTCAAAAATCTATTATAAATAGAATTCAGTAGGTTTCATTATTTCATAGAAACTTGAAAATGTATTTCTATAAACTCTCTCAATCAAATTACATATATATATTTACTTAGTATTATTTTAAGATATTATTAGTATACATAAAATACTACGACGGAGTTATATTCAGACGATTTCAAAATAAGTTTTCAAACGGGATAGAGCTAAGGAAATTATGGGTTATAGCTATGGAGGTTATGGGTATTGTTCGAGGGTATTGCTCGTAAGGTCAACCTAACGTTTATCATTTTCGTTGCGTCTACGTACTTTCCTGCAATATTGAATCACAATATTGATACGTTCATGAATCCGAGACAAACCCTGCACTTGTTCAGTGCCGTTATATACATAATTGCTATGAAATACAGTATTGTGAGTTTCATTACTCCCTTTTTATATATATTTTTGGGCAGAGAATACATGCACTGTTTTATAACTGTTTTACGAAATGGACACAAGTACTAAAAACATATTCTACGTTGAGTTGTACCACTTTGCATATTTTTCTCTAATAGCTTGGTAACTAATATTTACATGTTGTAAGAGCATGTAAGCGTGAATCCTATTGATAGATCTATCGGGTTTTACAACCCCAACCGGGCTAGTCGTTCTAATATGGTAAACGGTTGCATAGTACTTCGTTTTTATTACACTTGGTACAGTGTAGGAGATTTCATAATAAAGGGAATATGCCACATTAATTGTTAAGTATGGTTACTGAAGCGCTCAACAACTTATAGAATACTTTTATACACTTGCGAGTGTACGGATATTTATGGAAACTGAAATCTTGTGGTCTATTACTATTATGGAAATGATTGATTATGATAAACTAATGAACTCACCAACCTTTTGGTTGACACTTTAAAGCATGTTTATTCTCAGGTATTAAAGAAATCTTCCGCTGTGCATTAGCTCATTTTAAGGATATTACTTGGAGTCATTCATGACATACTTTAAAAGACGTTGCATTCGAGTCGTTGAGTTCATCAAGATTAATATTAAGTCAATTATAGTTGGATGTAATATGAAATGGTATGCATGCCGTCAATTTTTGATGTAAAGAAAGTTTGTCTTTTAAAAACGAATGCAATATTTGTAAAACATATCATATAGAGGTCAAATACCTCACGATGTAATCAACTATTGTGAATCGTTTATAATGTATATGAACGGGTCCTTTCAGAAGTCTTCCTCACTCATGTTCAAGTTCTGACGAGTCGTCGGTGCCATTTCCTTCAAAAATAGCCAAAAGAATTGAGTTAATCATATAGATTTTAAGAGTAGTCAATAGTATTTCGTAGCATAATATGAACTTATTTATAAAAGTTTTTTCTTCATATTAGCATTTTATAGTTTTAATTCGGGTAATACCTACCCGTTAAGTTCATACTTAGTAGCTATTATACAATTCAACTACTACGATTCTATATGAAAAACTTATTACAATAATATTTCGCGTTCAAACTTTTATACAATATTTTACAAACATACAATTCCACTATTATACATATAGGATGAAATATAACACATAATAACTTGCTACTTGGCAGCTATAAAAGCAATTCTAGTTAGTACGCACATCGTTCAGCAAAAGAAATAAAGACACGTAATTCATAAGTCCATAAACAAGTCATGCATTCTGGTTGTACTAATATTATTTCCCATCCTTGTTTATGTAGCAGATAACCATTATGACCGTTAGCTAGGCAGTATGTTAGAATATCGTCAAAAGGACGAGGGTTTCGTAATGCCCAACAGCCCCGTAACAATCTAAAAACCTTGTTTCTCACCTCAACTACTGAGTCCGTCACTTGTGGGAATGTTTTATTTAAAAGTTGCAACCCAATGTTCTTTTTCTCAATTTGATGAGAAGCGAACATTATTAACCCGTAAGCATAACATGCTTCTTTATGTTGCATGTTAGAAGCTCTTTCTAAAGAACGGAGTCCTATATTAGGATATGTTGAGTCAAAATAGGTTCGTAACCCGTAGCGAAAAATTGCTTCTGGGTTTCCCGCACTAAATGCCTTAAAGAAAACTTGGCGTAACTTAAAGTCTCCCCAATGTGATATACCCCATCTTTCAAAGGAAAGCCATTTATATACTAAGGCATGCCTGGAATATCTTTCAAACGTTTGACAAACTAATTTTGCCTTAACTAATTGTGCTGATGAATTCTGCCTGACTCTAGACAAGATTTCATCAATCATATCTCCTGGTAGGTCTTCTAAAATTTTTGGTTGTCTATCCTTAACGTCCATTTTTGTTTTTATACTGTAAAATAAACAAGGATTAGATTCATAAAAGGTTATTAACAATACAAGCAATTTTTACATATAAAAAATACAAACACACTACAATACATATATTACACAGCATGATTACAACTCTTTATTCCGACTCACTCGTTTCTTCTTCTTCGGACTTAGTTCGTTTGGCTAATTTCCTAGGGATACTTAGTGATCCTCTAATACGAGCCATCATTTTCACAAATGGTTTATAAAAATCTGGTGGCCTAGATGTTCCCTGATTATTGTTAAAATCTAAGAAATACGGGCGTTTACGATATATATAAATTCATCGGGGTTGTAATCAGGTTTCTCTATTACGATACCTTTTCCCTTATTGTTTTCTTTTGCTTTTTCAAATTCGGTCGAGGTAATCTCTATAACATCATCGGAATCCTCGTCGAGATCCGATTCATCAGAAAATTGGTAATTTTCCCAATATTTTGTTTCCTCAGCGGAAACACCATTGACCATTATTATGTTTGGTCCGTTGGTTGAGGATTTTCTTTTATTTAATTGTTTAACTGTTGGTATTAATATTTCTTCCTCCAAAACCTCTTCTTCTTCCGGTTCCTCCTCTTTCGGTTCCTCCTCTTCCGGTTCCTCCTCGGGATTTTGTGAATCTTCCCAAAATATATTCGACTCTTCATTATTGATAGGTGAGTCGATGGGATTTGTACTAGAAATAGACATCTATCACACAATATCAAACACGTTAAGAGATTAATATATCACATAATATTTACATGTTAATAATATATAGTTTCCAACAAAAAGTGTTAAGCAATCGTTTTAGAAGAAAACACGGTCGAAGTCCAGACTCACTAATGCATCCTAACAACTCGGTAAGACACACTAATGCAAAATTCTGGTTCTCTAAGACCAATGCTTGGATACCAACTGAAATGTCCCGTTCATATTAATTATAAACGTACCATATTAATTGATTTCATTGCGAGGTTTTGACCTCTATATGAGACATTTTTCAAAGACTGCATTCGTTTTTTAAAACAAACCATAACCTTTATTTTATCGACAAGGTTAAAAAGTCACCACCTAGATTATCCAGAAATGATAATCTAAAAATATCACACTTACACTGAAATGTCCCGTTCTTATTGATTAAAAACGTTCCATATTAATTGATTTCGTTGCGAGATTTTGACCTCTATATGAGACGTTTTTCAAAGACTGCATTCATTTTTAAAACAAACCATAACCTTTATTTCATAGATAAAGGTTTTAAAAAGCTTTACGTAGATTATCAAATAATGATAATCTAAAATATCCTGTTTACACACGACCGTTACATAATGGTTTACAATACAAATATGTTACATCGAAATCAGTTTTTTGAATGCAGGTTTTACACAATATCATACAAGCATGAACTCCAAATCTCGTCCTTATTTAAGTATGCGACAACGGAAGCTCTTAATAATCACCTGAGAATAAACATGCTTAAAACGTCAACAAAATTGTTGGTGAGTTATAGGTTTAACCTATATATATCAAATCATAATAATAGACCACAAGATTTCATATTTCAATACACATCCCATACATAGAGATAAAAATCATTCATATGGTGAACACCTGGTAACCGACATTAACAAGATGCATATATAAGAATATCCCCATCATTCCGGGACACCCTTCGGATATGATATAAATTTCGAAGTACTAAAGCATCCGGTACTTTGGATGGGGCTTGTTGGACCCAATAGATCTATCTTTAGGATTCGCGTCAATTAGGGTGTCTGTTCCCTAATTCTTAGATTATCAGACTTAATAAAAAGGGGCATATTCGATTTCGATAATTCAACCATAGAATGTAGTTTCACGTACTTGTGTCTATTTTGTAAATCATTTATAAAACCTGCATGTATTCTCATCCCAAAAATATTAGATTTTAAAAGTGGGACTATAACTCACTTTCACAGATTTTTACTTTGTCGGGAAGTAAGACTTGGCCACTGGTTGATTCACGAACCTATAACAATATATACATATATATCAAAGTATGTTCAAAATATATTTACAACACTTTTAATATATTTTGATGTTTTAAGTTTATTAAGTCAGCTGTCCTCGTTAGTAACCTACAACTAGTTGTCCACAGTTAGATGTACAGAAATAAATCGATAAATATTATCTTGAATCAATCCACGACCCAGTGTATACGTATCTCAGTATTGATCACAACTCAAACTATATATATTTTGGAATCAACCTCAACCCTGTATAGCTAACTCCAACATTCACATATAGAGTGTCTATGGTTGTTCCGAAATATATATAGATGTGTCGACATGATAGGTCGAAACATTGTATACGTGTCTATGGTATCTCAAGATTACATAATATACAATACGAGTTGATTAAGTTATGGTTGGAATAGATTTGTTACCAATTTTCACGTAGCTAAAATGAGAAAAATTATCCAATCTTGTTTTACCCATAACTTCTTCATTTTAAATCCGTTTTGAGTGAATCAAATTGCTATGGTTTCATATTGAACTCTATTTTATGAATCTAAACAGAAAAAGTATAGGTTTATAGTCAGAAAAATAATTTACAAGTCGTTTTTGTAAAGGTAGTCATTTCAGTCGAAAGAACGACGTCTAGATGACCATTTTAGAAAACATACTTCCACTTTGAGTTTAACCATAATTTTTGGATATAGTTTCATGTTCATAATAAAAATCATTTTCTCAGAATAACAACTTTTAAATCAAAGTTTATCATAGTTTTTAATTAACTAACCCAAAACAGCCCGCGGTGTTACTACGACGGCGTAAATCCGGTTTTACGGTGTTTTTCGTGTTTCCAGGTTTTAAATCATTAAGTTAGCATATCATATAGATATATAACATGTGTTTAGTTGATTTTAAAAGTCAAGTTAGAAGGATTAACTTTTGTTTGCGAACAAGTTTAGAATTAACTAAACTATGTTCTAGTGATTACTTAAACCTTCGAATAAGATAGCTTTATATGTATGAATCGAATGATGTTATGAACATCATTACTACCTTAAGATCCTTGGATAAACCTACTAGAAAAGAGAAAAATGGATCTAGCTTCAACGGATCCTTGGATGGCTCGAAGTTCTTGAAGCAGAATCATGACACGAAAACAAGTTCAAGTAAGATCATCACTTGAAATAAGATTGTTATAGTTATAGAAATTGAACCAAAGTTTGAATATGATTATTACCTTGTATTAGAATGATAACCTACTGTAATAAACAAAGATTTCTTGAGGTTGAATGATCACCTTACAAAAATATTAAGAACATATCTTCTTGATAGTTCTATCTTTTCGGATATTCTGGTAATTTACCAAATCAAGATCGTGCAATTACGATTTTCTTCTTAAGAACATTAACTATGTTCATTTCAAAATCCATACCTATGAATTCCGGACCATTATTCGCTTGACTTGAAGTCGGGAAGAGGAGACAAAAGTATGGAACTCTTGAATATAAAAGAAAATATAAAGCTCGACAACAACACATAAATTACAAACCGTACATATCAATACGTATTCCCACATAAAGGCACGGGAAAATTAAAAACACTATAGCCTCAAGGTAATAGTAGAAGTGAATAAAATCCTCCGGTGGTAGATGAAAGAGAAGAATGACAGATATGAAAGTTAGAAGTATATCAAGAATCAGTACTGGATGGAGCATATTAACGAATGTTTAAAGAATGAATTGAGGAGAAAGAATAGAATATGTTAGGTATGGAAAATAAGGAAAAGAAGGAAAAGAAGGGGGTGGATTTATAGTAAAATATCCGACAGGTCAATCGAAACAGATTATTGCATTTAATCAAAGAAGATCCTGATTTCCTAAATCGCCGAAGAACCAAATCTTATTACGAAGATTTTCTTTAAATCACATGAATTCCGGAAATCAATCATAACTACATCATCAGTTAAAATGATTCTACATTTACTCATTTCACTCTCTTGCGATAGCTTCATTTATACTCTTCGTATAATCAAATTGTTTTATCTATATTACTCAATGATGATGAAACTCTATTATCAACTCATATTCATCATGAAAACATTTTTATAGTTAGCCATGACGACATCGATCAAATTTCGGGACGAAATTTCTTTAACGGGTAGGTACTGTGATGACCAGGAAATTTTCGATCAAATTTAAACTTTAATCTTTATATGTTTCCGACATGATAAGCAAAATCTGTAATATTGAGTCTCGAAAGTTTTGAAATCTATATTCATGTAATCAATTACCCTTTGACTATGCTCAACGATTCACGAACATTTATGTGTATACTGATATGTATATATAATATATACTTATTAATTGAAAACATTAACAAAGTATTAGATATAAAATACTTTACATAAAAGTATTTGTTTCAATATGTTTATCGATGAAATTAAAAGATAATATCATATGATTAAATTATCAGATACACAGAATTATGATTACGAGTCTCTGTTATGAGGTCCACGTTGATTTGAGAAATCATTTCTTTTTAACGGTATTCAGAATATTTGGTAATGTGATTTACAAGTAAGAACAAAAGTGTCATTAACGAGAATTAGACAAAAGTTAGTGGAGATTCATGCTTAACTTTCAATGCATGCTTTACAATGATTGTCTCGTGTCTTTTGGTAAGATAATGATTAGTTTTCATAATATTGAAAACGTTTTACGATATAGATAAAACCTTTTTAAAGGATGATTTAGAATATAATTAATTTTGGAAAACCAAATTTATAAGTACTCGATTTAGTTTCAAGCGTACAAAAACGTTTTCAGTTTAAAAAGAACTTTATTATTAAAACGTATATAACTTTGATAAATATCTAGAACCACTTTTGACAACTCATTACTTAACCAGTATGATAAAGATAACGATATTTATATTTTATTTTATTAAATATATATAACGATTTAAATTAATACGCGTATTATACGTACATAGTTTTATACTTTTACTATATTTTAACTTTACCTTTACTTTACTTTTACTTTACTTTTACTTTAATAATTTACTTTAATAATTCATACTTTAATAATTCACTTTAATAATTCATACTTTAATAATTCACTTTAATAATTCACTTTAATAATTCATACTTTAATAATTCACTTTAATAATTCATACTTTAATAATTCACTTTAATAATTCAAAAATCTATTATAAATAGAATTCAGTAGGTTTCATTATTTCATAGAAACTTGAAAATGTATTTCTATAAACTCTCTCAATCGAATTACATATATATATTTACTTAGTATTATTTCAAGATATTATTAGTATACATAAAATACTACGACGGAGTTATATTCAGACGATTTCAAAATAAGTTTTCAAACGGGATAGAGCTAAAGAAATTATGGGTTATAGCTATGGAGGTTATGGGTATTGTTCGAGGGTATTGCTCGTAAGGTCAACCTAACGTTTATCATTTTCGTTGCGTCTACGTACTTTCCTGCAATATTGAATCACAATATTGATACGTTCATGAATCCGAGACAAACCCTGCACTTGTTCAGTGCCGTTATATACTGATAATGCTAAAAACGAACATATATTTCATAGCATTATTCCTCAAGAAAGACAAGCTTTTAGTTGCAATTGTTCTATTTACAAGAGATATTCGTTTAAATAATAAAAGGTGAAGACAAAAGACAGATTCGACGAATTGAAGACGCAAACGACCAAAAAGCTCAAAAGTACAAAAGACAATCAAAAAGGTTCCAATTATTGATAAGAAACGTCTCGAAATTACAAGAGTACAAGATTCAAAACGCAAAGTACAAGATATTAAATTGTACGCGAGGACGTTCGAAAATCCGGAACCGGGACCAGAGTCAACTCTTAACGCTCGACGCAACGGACTAAAAATTACAAGTTAACTATGTATATAAATATAATATAATATATAATTAATTATATTAATTATATATATATTATATATATATAATAAAAACCGTCGGCAGCAGGAAACTCCAAGGGTGTGAGCTGTAAATACCTCTCCGCGACTCGCGGAGTTTGAAGGGCATTTTGCCGCGAGTCGCGGAGCCCCAAAAATCAAGTCTGGCTATAAAGCCAACCGAATTCTGATCAAATTATAATCATCTTTTTCTCTTCCTCTTCATACGTAAATATATTTATATTTATAATTTATATTTTAATTTTAATTATAATTCTAATAATAAGGGTATGTTAGCGAATGTTGTAAGGGTGTAAGTCGAAATTCTGTCCGTGTAACGCTACGCTATTTTTAATCATTGTAAGTTATGTTCAACCTTTTTATATTAATGTCTCGTAGCTAAGTTATTATTATGCTTATTTAAAACGAAGTAATCATGATGTTGGGCTAATTACTAAAATTGGGTAATTGGGCTTTGTACCATAATTGGGGTTTGGATAAAAGAACGACACTTGTGGAAACTAGACTATGGGCTATTAATGGGCTTTATATTTGTTTAACTAAATGAAAATTTGTTAATGTTAATATAAAGATTTACAATTGGGCGTCCCTATAAATTACCATATACACTCGATCGGACACGATGGGCGGGGTATTTATATGCACGAATAATCGTTCATTTAACCGGACACGGGAATGGATTAATAGCCACTAGAATAATTAAAACAGGGGTGAAATTACATTCAAGGGTAATTGGTGTAATTGTTAACAAAGTGGTAAAACCTTGGTTTACACGCAGTCGATAACCTGGTGTATTCATTAAACAAAGTATTAAAACCTTGTTACAATTCGAATCCCCAATTAGTTGGAATATTTAACTTCGGGTATAATAATAATTTGACAAGGACACTTGCAATTTATATTTATGACTGATGGACTGTTATGGACAAAAACCAGACGGACATATTGAATAATCCAGGACAAAGGACAATTAACCCATGGGCATAAAACTAAAATCAACACGTCAAACATCATGATTACGGAAGTTTAAATAAGCATAATTCTTTTATTTCATATTTTATTTCCTTTATTTTATATTTAATTGCACTTCTAATTATCGCACTTTTATTGTTATTTAATCGCACTTTTAATTATCGTACTTTTAATTATCGCAATTTAATTTTATCGCATTTTTATTATTCGCAATTTCATTATCGTTATTTACTTTACGCTTTAATTTAAAGTCTTGTATTTATTTTATATTTTACATTAGGTTTTAACTGCGACTAAAGTTTTAAAATCGACAAACCGGTCATTAAACGGTAAAAATCCCCCTTTATAATAATAATATCACTTATATATATATTTGTATTTTTATAAAAGTAAACTAATATAGCGTTGAGCTTTGTTTAAAGATTTCCCTGTGGAACGAACCGGACTTACTAAAAATTATACTACTGTACGATTAGGTACACTGCCTATAAGTGTTGTAGCAAGGTTTAAGTATATCCATTCTATAAATAAATAAATATCTTGTGTAAAATTGTATCGTATTTAATAGTTTTTACTAGTAAAATATAAGCTATTTTATATACACCTCGTTCGACATCAAGTATTTTTGGCGCCGCTGCCGGGGAACTTATCTTAAAAGCCGGAAGCGCAACGCTAATATAAAAAAAAAAAAAAAAAGATTTTTAGTTACTTTTATTAAAAGTCGTTTTTGTAAAAATACGTTTTAAATATTCAAAAATATAAAAAGAAAAACAAAAATATTAGTATTTTTAAGATTTTGTTAAATATTTAAGTTTTATAAGTTTCTTTATTTCCATTTTAGTTTATAAAAATATAAGTTTTATTTTAAAATCGTTTATTTAAATTAAAAACAGAAAACATAAAATAAAAAAAAAAATAATAAAGAAAAACGCGTAAAAAGTAAAACCTGTCAACTGAATTCTGGATCCCCGCGACTCGCGGGGATTTCTTCTCTCTTTGCCGCGACTCGCGGAGACCTTCTAACACACGGACAAAAACCCTAAAACCGTATTAATTACGGGTTATTATTTATTATTATTATTTAAACCTTATTATTATTATTATTATTATTATTATTATTATTAGTTTTAAGTTTTATTTTTATTTAATTTATGTATTTAGTTTAAATAAGTTTAATTAAATTATAAAATTAGTAGTTTTATTAAATAAATAATATAAAAATAATATTTTTATAAAAATTGTACTTTTTACAACTTTTTGTATATTTTTATATTTTGTACCTTTTTAATCGTTGTAGCGTAATATTTGTATTTTTAGCTCATAATTAATTTTAAAATTAGTTTTTGCTATAGTTATTTTTACTCCTAGATTTTTAGGTTTTGCCATAGAATTCCTTAAGTGCTTTTTCTTTAGACTAAGATTTAGGTGCTTTAGAATTTTGCGACGCCTTTTTAAGTTTTAGTTTCTTTTTAAGTTATTTCCATTTGGGATTTAGTTTTTCCTGTAAGCTTTAATATTTTTAGACCTTTTACTATGTATCAATTATCATTCCAATTAATAATTTCAATTTGCGAGTATAATTTTAAGTTAGTTGTAGTAATAAGGTTAGGTTAGTTAAGTATTTTTAAGTTTTTATAAGTTTCTTTTATTTTTCCGTCACCTTTTATTTTTCAACCATTTTTTTCTTTTTCGACCTTTTTCGACAAACTCTTTTTCTCTCTTATTTCTCGCTATTCTAGTTTTAGGACTTAGAATTTTTTTCTACTTCTTATCTAAATTTCTAAAAATTACGAAAATTTATTTTAAGTGGTTAAATTGATAGACATCAAAATTTTCTGGTTCGTAGTAATAGTTGGATTTGTACGTGGACCGGGTTATTGGAGCCAAACAGTCCTCAATTATATTGAGACCAAAAGAATCCTGCCCCTCTGCTGCATCTTTTGGCTATTCGAAACGTGGGCAAAATCAGAAAAGTCTATTGATTGGATAACTTATTATAATTTTTCTTTCCTTTTAAAAACTAATAGGATATTCAGTGAATGCACCGAGCAAGACGTTCATCACCTTTTGTACGTTCACCACTTGTAACTCGATCAAGACATCGTTTAACAAATATAACCGCCGTTGATTTTTCTTTAGAATCGTCATCCAGTCGACCAAGTACTTCAGTTCAAATTTCCGATAATCCAGTTTTTGAAACAAACCTCACAATTGAGAATCCGGAAAATATTCAGGAACGGTTCATAGATCCTGAACCATTAAACTTTCCTCCGGAACCACCAATCATTCAAACAGAGATTGTTGAGGAACGAACTATTAAATCAGAATCATCTAGTGATACCGATTCAACAAATTCAATTATGGAGAATCTGGAACCTTTAAGTATGGAAGACCGAATGAGAGCTAAACGCACTGGCCAAGGTCACGCAATCACTCATCCAGACATTAATGCGCCAGATTATGAAATCAAAGGACAAATTCTACACATGGTGACTAATCAATGCCAATTTAGTGGTGCGCCGAAGGAAGATCCAAATGAACATCTACGTACCTTTAATAGGATCTGCACACTATTTAAAATACGAGAAGTGGAGGATGAACAGATATATCTCATGTTATTTCCCTGGACTTTAAAGGGAGAAGCCAAAGATTGGTTGGAATCGTTACCTGAAGGGGCGATTGATACATGGGACGTTTTAGTTGACAAATTTCTTAAACAATTCTTTCCTGCATCTAAAGCCGTAAGACTTCAAGCAGAAATTGTTACGTTCACACAAAAGCCAAATGAAACTCTATATGAGGCGTGGACAAGATATGGAAAGTTATTAAGAGGATGTCCGCAACATGGTTTAGACACCTGTCAAATAGTACAAATATTCTACCGAGGATGCGACATCACTACAAGAAAAGACATAGATATAGCAGCTGGTGGTTCTATTATGAAGAAAACCGAAACTGATGCTTACAAAATTATTGATAACACTGCTTCCCACTCGCATGAGTGGCACCAAGAAAAAGATATCATTAGATCATCTAAAGCAGCTAGAGCCGATTCTAGCCATGACTTAGATTCCATTTCCGCAAAGATAGATGCTTTCGAGAGACGAATGGAAAAGATGACTAAGGATATTCATGCTATACGAATTAGTTGTGAGCAGTGTGGAGGACCACATTTGACAAAAGATTGTCTCAGTATTGAATTAACAATGGAACAAAGAGAGAATATTTCATACATAAACCAAAGGCCTGGAAATAATTATCAGAATAATTATCAACCGCCAAGACCGATTTACAATCAAAACCAGAATTATAACCGAAATATTCCATACAACAACCAACAAGGTCCTAGCAATCAACAAGTATCCAATAATACTTATAATCAGCAAAGACCGAATTTTCAAAACAAACCACCACAACAAACCGATGATAAAAAGCCAAATTTAGAAGATATGATGACGAAGCTAGTTGAAACTCAAACGCAGTTTTTCACATCTCAAAAACAAACCAATGAACAAAATGCTCAAGCATTTAGAAATCAACAAGCTTCTATTCAAAATCTGGAACAAGAAGTAAGTAACCTAGCAAGGTTAATAGGTGAAAGAAAACCGGGAAGTCTACCAAGCGATACAAATGCTAACCCCCGGAATGAAACAGCTAAAGCTATTACCACAAGAAGTGGTACAACACTTAAACCACCTGAAATACCTGTAACTTCTGATGAAACTATTCCTACTCCACAAGAACCACAACCTGATCAAGATAAGGAAAAAGAACCGGTAGTTGAAAAGGTTAATGAAGATAACACAGTTAAGGATAAACCTTATGTTAAACCATACCAACCACCACTTCCTTACCCGAGTAAAATGAAGAAAGAGAAACTTGAAGCCGAGCAATCCAAATTCTTGGATATGTTTAAACAGATAAATGTAAATCTTCCTTTCATTGATGTGATTTCAGGAATGCCAAGATATGCTAAATTCTTGAAAGATCTAATCACGAATAGAAAGAAAATGGAAGAACTCTCGGCTGTTACTATGAATGCTAATTGTTCAGCAGTGCTGTTGAATAAGATACCAGAAAAACTGTCTGATCCAGGAAGTTTCACAATTCCATGTTTTCTGGGTAGTCTTAGTTCAATAGAAGCATTAGCAGATTTAGGTGCTAGTATAAATCTAATGCCGTATTCACTATACGCTAAACTAGACCTTGGAGAATTGAAACCAACCAGAATAAGCATACAACTAGCCGATAGATCAATAAAATATCCTAGAGGGATAATGGAGAACATGCTAGTTAAAGTTGGTACTTTAGTATTTCCAGTAGATTTTGTTGTTTTGGACATGGAAGAAGATTCTCAAGTTCCTCTCATATTAGGAAGACCATTCTTAAACACGGCTAAAGCAATGATAGACGTGTTCGGTAAGAAACTGACCCTAAGTATAGAGGATGAGAGTGTTACCTTTTCAGTTGATAGAGCAATGCAACAACCACAATCTGCAGATGATACATGTTATTATATTCAAACTATAGATGCACATGCAGAATTATTAGAAGAATTTCCAGAATTACAAGGAACGGGAGAATGTTCTTTAGGAGAAGGAAATGAACCAATTGATGAAGCTGAAATGTTAGCTACACTTATAGCTAATGGATATGAACCAACAACAGAAGAAATTCAAATGCTAAAAGAAGAAGACAGATATCGATATAAATCATCGATAGAAGAACCTCCGAAATTAGAGTTAAAGCCACTTCCAAACCATTTGGAATACGCTTATTTACATGGTGAATCTGAATTACCTGTAATAATATCGTCTTCTCTTACTGAAAATGAGAAATCACAACTCATTTCTGTGTTGAAAGCTCATAAACCAGCCATTGCATGGAAGATTCATGATATTAAAGGAATAAGTCCTTCGTATTGCACACATAAAATCCTTATGGAAGAAGGTCATAAAACGTATGTGCAACGCCAACGAAGACTAAATCCTAATATGAAAGATGTAGTTAAGAAAGAGATTATTAAACTGCTAGATGCAGGTTTGATATATCCAATTTCTGATAGTCCATGGGTAAGCCCAGTTCAATGCGTACCTAAGAAGGGTGGCATGACTGTCATTACAAATGAGAAAAATGAGCTTATTCCTACTAGGACTGTAACAGGATGGCGTGTATGTATTGATTATAGAAAATTAAATGACGCCACCAGAAAAGATCACTTTCCCTTACCTTTCATAGATCAAATGTTGGAAAGATTAGCCGGAAATAGTTACTATTGTTTCCTAGATGGATTTTCCGGATATTTTCAAATTCCAATAGCACCCGAAGACCAAGAGAAAACCACATTCACGTGCCCTTATGGTACGTTTGCTTACAAACGCATGCCATTTGGACTTTGTAACGCCCCTGCAACCTTTCAAAGGTGTATGATGGCGATTTTTCATATACATAATTGCTACGAAATACAGTATTGTGAGTTTCATTACTCCCTTTTTATATATATTTTTGGGCAGAGAATACATGCACTGTTTTATAACTGTTTTACGAAATGGACACAAGTACTAAAAACATATTCTACGTTGAGTTGTACCACTTTGCATATTTTTCTCTAATAGCTTGGTAACTAATATTTACATGTTGTAAGAGCATGTAAGCGTGAATCCTATTGATAGATCTATCGGGTTTTACAACCCCAACCGGGCTAGTCGTTCTAATATGGTAAACGGTTGCATAGTACTTCGTTTTTACTACACTTGGTACAGTGTAGGAGATTTCATAATAAAGGGAATATGCCACATTAATTGTTAAGTATGGTTACTGAAGCGCTCAACAACTTATAGAATACTTTTATACACTTGTGAGTGTACGGATATTTATGGAAACTGAAATCTTGTGGTCTATTACTATTATGGAAATGATTGATTATGATAAACTAATGAACTCACCAACCTTTTGGTTGACACTTTAAAGCATGTTTATTCTCAGGTATTAAAGAAATCTTCCGCTGTGCATTAGCTCATTTTAAGGATATTACTTGGAGTCATTCATGACATACTTTGAAAGACGTTGCATTCGAGTCGTTGAGTTCATCAAGATTAATATTAAGTCAATTATAGTTGGATGTAATATGAAATGGTATGCATGCCGTCAATTTTTGATGTAAAGAAAGTTTGTCTTTTAAAAACGAATGCAATATTTGTAAAACATATCATATAGAGGTCAAATACCTCACAATGTAATCAACTATTGTGAATCGTTTATAATGTATATGAACGGGTCCTTTCAGAAGTCTTCCTCACTCATGTTCAAGTTCTGACGAGTCGTCGGTGCCATTTCCTTCAAAAATAGCCAAAAGAATTGAGTTAATCATATAGATTTTAAGAGTAGTCAATAGTATTTCGTAGCATAATATGAACTTATTTATAAAAGTTTTTTCTTCATATTAGCATTTTATAGTTTTAATTCGGGTAATACCTACCCGTTAAGTTCATACTTAGTAGCTATTATACAATTCAACTACTACGATTCTATATGAAAAACTTATTACAATAATATTTCGCGTTCAAACTTTTATACAATATTTTACAAACATACAATACCACTATTATACATATAGGATGAAATATAACACATAATAACTTGCTACTTGGCAGCTATAAAAGCAATTCTAGTTAGTACGCACATCGTTCAGCAAAAGAAATAAAGACACGTAATTCATAAGTCCAGAAACAAGTCATGCATTCTGGTTGTACTAATATTATTTCCCATCCTTGTTTATGTAGCAGATAACCATTATGACCGTTAGCTAGGCAGTATGTTAGAATATCGTCAAAAGGACGAGGGTTTCGTAATGCCCAACAGCCCCGTAACAATCTAAAAACCTTGTTTCTCACCTCAACTACTGAGTCCGTCACTTGTGGGAATGTTTTATTTAAAAGTTGCAACCCAATGTTCTTTTTCTCAATTTGATGAGAAGCGAACATTATTAACCCGTAAGCATAACATGCTTCTTTATGTTGCATGTTAGAAGCTCTTTCTAAAGAACGGAGTCCTATATTAGGATATGTTGAGTCAAAATAGGTTCGTAACCCGTAGCGAAAAATTGCTTCTGGGTTTCCCGCACTAAATGCCTTAAAGAAAACTTGGCGTAACTTAAAGTCTCCCCAATGTGATATACCCCATCTTTCAAAGGAAAGCCATTTATATACTAAGGCATGCCTGGAATATCTTTCAAACGTTTGACAAACTAATTTTGCCGTAACTAATTGTGCTGATGAATTCTGCCTGACTCTAGACAAGATTTCATCAATCATATCTCCTGGTAGGTCTTCTAAAATTTTTGGTTGTCTATCCTTAACGTCCATTTTTGTTTTTATACTGTAAAATAAACAAGGATTAGATTCATAAAAGGTTATTAACAATACAAGCAATTTTTACATATAAAAAATACAAACACACTACAATACATATATTACACAGCATGATTACAACTCTTTATTCCGACTCACTCGTTTCTTCTTCTTCGGACTTAGTTCGTTTGGCTAATTTCCTAGGGATACTTAGTGATCCTCTAATACGAGCCATCATTTTCACAAATGGTTTATAAAAATCTGGTGGCCTAGATGTTCCCTGATTATTGTTAAAATCTAAGAAATACGGGCGTTTACGATATATATAAATTCATCGGGGTTGTAATCAGGTTTCTCTATTACGATACCTTTTCCCTTATTGTTTTCTTTTGCTTTTTCAAATTGGGTCGAGGTAATCTCTATAACATCATCGGAATCCTCGTCGAGATCCGATTCATCAGAAAATTGGTAATTTTCCCAATATTTTGTTTCCTCAGCGGACACACCATTGACCATTATTATGTTTGGTCCGTTGGTTAAGGATTTTCTTTTATTTAATTGTTTAACTGTTGGTATTAATATTTCTTCCTCCGAAACCTCTTCTTCTTCCGGTTCCTCCTCTTTCGGTTCCTCCTCTTCCGGTTCCTCCTCGGGATTTTGTGAATCTTCCCAAAATATATTCGACTCTTCATTATTGATAGGTGAGTCGATGGGATTTGTACTAGAAATAGACATCTATCACACAATATCAAACACGTTAAGAGATTAATATATCACATAATATTTACATGTTAATAATATATAGTTTCCAACAAAAAGTGTTAAGCAATCGTTTTAGAAGAAAACACGGTCGAAGTCCAGACTCACTAATGCATCCTAACAACTCGGTAAGACACACTAATGCAAAATTCTGGTTCTCTAAGACCAATGCTTGGATACCAACTGAAATGTCCCGTTCATATTAATTATAAACGTACCATATTAATTGATTTCATTGCGAGGTTTTGACCTCTATATGAGACATTTTTCAAAGACTGCATTCGTTTTTTAAAACAAACCATAACCTTTATTTTATCGACAAGGTTAAAAAGTCACCACCTAGATTATCCAGAAATGATAATCTAAAAATATCACACTTACACTGAAATGTCCCGTTCTTATTGATTAAAAACGTTCCATATTAATTGATTTCGTTGCGAGATTTTGACCTCTATTTGAGACGTTTTTCAAAGACTGCATTCATTTTTAAAACAAACCATAACCTTTATTTCATAGATAAAGGTTTTAAAAAGCTTTACGTAGATTATCAAATAATGATAATCTAAAATATCCTGTTTACACACGACCATTACATAATGGTTTACAATACAAATATGTTACATAGAAATCAGTTTTTTGAATGCAGTTTTTACACAATATCATACAAGCATGAACTCCAAATCTCGTCCTTATTTAAGTATGCGACAGCGGAAGCTCTTAATAATCACCTGAGAATAAACATGCTTAAAACGTCAACAAAAATGTTGGTGAGTTATAGGTTTAACCTATATATATCAAATCATAATAATAGACCACAAGATTTCATATTTCAATACACATCCCATACATAGAGATAAAAATCATTCATATGGTGAACACCTGGTAACCGACATTAACAAGATGCATATATAAGAATATCCCCATCATTCCGGGACACCCTTCGGATATGATATAAATTTCGAAGTACTAAAGCATCCGGTACTTTGGATGGGGCTTGTTGGACCCAATAGATCTATCTTTAGGATTCGCGTCAATTAGGGTGTCTGTTCCCTAATTCTTAGATTATCAGACTTAATAAAAAGGGGCATATTCGATTTCGATAATTCAACCATAGAATGTAGTTTCACGTACTTGTGTCTATTTTGTAAATCATTTATAAAACCTGCATGTATTCTCATCCCAAAAATATTAGATTTTAAAAGTGGGACTATAACTCACTTTCACAGATTTTTACTTTGTCGGGAAGTAAGACTTGGCCACTGGTTGATTCACGAACCTATAACAATATATACATATATATCAAAGTATGTTCAAAATATATTTACAACACTTTTAATATATTTTGATGTTTTAAGTTTATTAAGTCAGCTGTCCTCGTTAGTAACCTACAACTAGTTGTCCACAGTTAGATGTACAGAAATAAATCGATAAATATTATCTTGAATCAATCCACGACCCAGTGTATACGTATCTCAGTATTGATCACAACTCAAACTATATATATTTTGGAATCAACCTCAACCCTGTATAGCTAACTCCAACATTCACATATAGAGTGTCTATGGTTGTTCCGAAATATATATAGATGTGTCGACATGATAGGTCGAAACATTGTATACGTGTCTATGGTATCTCAAGATTACATAATATACAATACGAGTTGATTAAGTTATGGTTGGAATAGATTTGTTACCAATTTTCACGTAGCTAAAATGAGAAAAATTATCCTATCTTGTTTTACCCATAACTTCTTCATTTTAAATCCGTTTTGAGTGAATCAAATTGCTATGGTTTCATATTGAACTCTATTTTATGAATCTAAACAGAAAAAGTATAGGTTTATAGTCAGAAAAATAATTTACAAGTCGTTTTTGTAAAGGTAGTCATTTCAGTCGAAAGAACGACGTCTAGATGACCATTTTAGAAAACATACTTCCACTTTGAGTTTAACCATAATTTTTGGATATAGTTTCATGTTCATAATAAAAATCATTTTCTCAGAATAACAACTTTTAAATCAAAGTTTATCATAGTTTTTAATTAACTAACCCAAAACAGCCCGCGGTGTTACTACGACGGCGTAAATCCGGTTTTACGGTGTTTTTCGTGTTTCCAGGTTTTAAATCATTAAGTTAGCATATCATATAGATATAGAACATGTGTTTAGTTGATTTTAAAAGTCAAGTTAGAAGGATTAACTTTTGTTTGCGAACAAGTTTAGAATTAACTAAACTATGTTCTAGTGATTACAAGTTTAAACCTTCGAATAAGATAGCTTTATATGTATGAATTGAATGATGTTATGAACATCATTACTACCTTAAGATCCTTGGATAAACCTACTAGAAAAGAGAAAAATGGATCTAGCTTCAACGGATCCTTGGATGGCTCGAAGTTCTTGAAGCAGAATCATGACACGAAAACAAGTTCAAGTAAGATCATCACTTGAAATAAGATTGTTATAGTTATAGAAATTGAACCAAAGTTTGAATATGATTATTACCTTGTATTAGAATGATAACCTACTGTAATAAACAAAGATTTCTTGAGGTTGGATTATTACTTTGTATGATTATTACCTTGTATTAGAATGATAACCTACTGTAATATATGAAGAACACTTAGAACTTGAAGATAGAACTTGAGAGAGATCAATTAGATGAAGAAAATTGAAGAATGAAAGTGTTTTTAGGTGTTTTTGGTCGTTGGTGTATGGATTAGATATAAAGGATATGTAATTTTGTTTTCATGTAAATAAGTCATGAATGATTACTCATATTTTTGTAATTTTATGAGATATTTCATGCTAGTTGCCAAATGATGGTTCCCACATGTGTTAGATGACTTACATGGGCTGCTAAGAGCTGATCATTGGAGTGTATATACCAATAGTACATACATCTAAAAGCTGTGTATTGTACGAGTACGAATACGGGTGCATACGAGTAGAATTGTTGATGAAACTGAACGAGGATGTAATTTTAAGCATTTTTGTTAAGTAGAAGTATTTTGATAAGTGTATTGAAGTCTTTCAAAAGTGTATAAATACATATTAAAACACTACATGTATATACATTTTAACTGAGTCGTTAAGTCATCGTTAGTCGTTACATGTAAGTGTTGTTTTGAAACCTTTAGGTTAACGATCTTGTTAAATGTTGTTAACCCAATGTTTATAATATCAAATGAGATTTTAAATTATTATATTATCATGATATTATCATCTATGAATATCTCTTAATATGATATATATACATTAAATGTCTTTACAACGATAATCGTTACATATATGTCTCGTTTAAAAATCATTAAGTTAGTAGTCTTGTTTTTACATATGTAGTTCATTGTTAATATACTTAATGATATGTTTACTTATCATAGTATCATGTTAACTATATATATATATATATATATATATATATATATATATATATATATATATATATATATATATATATATATATATATATCCATATATATGTCATCATATAGTTTTTACAAGTTTTAACGTTCGTGAATCACCGGTCAACTTGGGTGGTCAATTGTCTATATGAAACATATTTCAATTAATCAAGTCTTAACAAGTTTGATTGCTTAACATGTTGGAAACATTTAATCATGTAAATATAAATCTCAATTAATATATATAAACATGGAAAAGTTCGGGTCAATACAGTACCTACCCGTTAAATAAATTTCGTCCCGAAATTTTAAGCTGTTGAAGGTGTTGACGAATCTTCTGGAAATAGATGCGGGTATTTCTTCTTCATCTGATCTTCACGCTCCCAGGTGAACTCGGGTCCTCTACGAGCATTCCATCGAACCTTAACAATTGGTATCTTGTTTTGCTTAAGTCTTTTAATCTCACGATCCATTATTTTGACGGGTTCTTTGATGAATTGAAGTTTTTCGTTGATTTGGATTTCATCTAACGGAATAGTGAGATCTTCTTTAGTAAAACATTTCTTCAAATTCGAGACGTGGAAAGTGTTATGTACAGTCGCGAGTTGTTGAGGTAACTCAAGTCGGTAAGCTACTGGTCCGACACGATCAATAATATTGAATGGTCCAATATACCTTGGATTTAATTTGCCTCGCTTACCAAATCGAACAACGCCTTTCCAAGGTGCAACTTTAAGCATGACCATCTCTCCAATTTCAAATTCTATGTCTTTTCTTTTAATGTCAGCGTAGCTCTTTGTTGAATTTAGATGATCTTCTCGGTAGTTTCTTGTATAATCTCCGGATCCGTAATCTGTCTATCCCCCACTTCACTCCAACAAATCAGAGACCTGCACTTTCTACCATAAAGTGCTTCAAACGGCGCCATCTCAATGCTTGAATGGTAGCTGTTGTTGTAGGAAAATTCTGCTAACGGTAGATGTCGATCCCAACTGTTTCCGAAATCAATAACACATGATCGTAGCATGTCTTCAATCGTTTGTATCGTCCTTTCGCTCTGCCCATCAGTTTGTGGATGATAGGCAGTACTCATGTCTAGACGAGTTCCTAATGCTTGCTGTAATGTCTGCCAGAATCTTGAAATAAATCTGCCATCCCTATCAGAGATAATAGAGATTGGTATTCCATGTCTGGAGACGACTTCCTTCAAATACAGTCGTGCTAACTTCTCCATCTTGTCATCTTCTCTTATTGGCAGGAAGTGTGCTGATTTGGTGAGACGATCAACTATTACCCAAATAGTATCAAAACCACTTGCAGTCCTTGGCAATTTAGTGATGAAATCCATGGTAATGTTTTCCCATTTCCATTACGGGATTTCGGGTTGTTGAAGTAGACCTGATGGTTTCTGATGCTCAGCTTTGACCTTAGAACACGTCAAACATTCTCCTACGTATTTAGCAACATCGGCTTTCATACCCGGCCACCAAAAATGTTTCTTAAGATCCTTGTACATCTTCCCCGTTCCAGGATGTATTGAGTATCTGGTTTTATGAGCTTCTCTAAGTACCATTTCTCTCATATCTCCAAATTTTGGTACCCAAATCCTTTCAGCCCTATACCGGGTTCCGTCTTCCCGAATATTAAGATGCTTCTCCGATCCTTTGGGTATTTCATCCTTTAAATTTCCTTTTTTAAAACTCCTTGTTGCGCCTCCTTTATTTGAGTAGTAAGGTTATTATGAATCATTATATTCATAGATTTTACTCGAATGGGTTCTCTGTCCTTCCTGCTCAAGGCATCGGCTACCACATTTGCCTTCCCCAGGTGGTAACGAATCTCAAAGTCGTAATCATTCAATAATTCAATCCACCTATGCTGCCTCATATTCAGTTGTTTCTGAATAAATATGTGTTGAAGACTTTTATGGTCGGTATATATAATACTTTTGACCCCATATAAGTAGTGCCTCCAAGTCTTTAATGCAAAAACAACCGCGCCTAATTCCAAATCATGCGTCGTATAATTTTGTTCGTGAATCTTCAATTGTCTAGACGCATAAGCAATCACCTTCGTTCGTTGCATTAATACACAACCGAGACCTTGCTTTGATGCGTCACAATAAATCACAAAATCATCATTCTCTTCAGGCAATAACAATATCGGTGCCGTAGTTAGCTTTTTCTTTAATAACTGAAACTCTTTCTCTTGTTCATCATTCCATTCAAAATTCTTCCCTTTATGCGTTAATGCAGTCAAGGGTTTTGCTATTCTGGAAAAGTCTTGGATGAACCTTCTGTAGTAACCAGCTAGTCCTAAAAACTGGCGTATGTGTTTCGGAGTTTTCGGGGTTTCCCACTTTTCAACAGTTTCTATCTTTGCCGGATGCACCTTAATACCTTCTTTGTTCACTATGTGACCGAGGAATTGAACTTCTTTCAACCAAAATGCACACTTTGAAAACTTAGCGTACAATTCTTCCTTCCTCAATACTTCTAACACCTTTCTCAAATGTTCACTGTGTTCTTGGTCATTCTTTGAGTAAATAAGTATGTCATCAATGAAAACAATGACAAACTTGTCAAGGTATGGTCCACACACTCGGTTCATAAGGTCCATGAACACAGTTGGTGCATTAGTTAAACCAAACGGCATGACCATAAACTCATAATGACCGTAACGTGTTCTGAAAGAAGTCTTTGGAATATCATCTTCTTTCACCCGCATTTGATGATACCCGGAACGTAAGTCAATCTTTGAATAAACAGAGGAGTCTTGTAGTTGATCAAATAAGTCATCGATTCTCGGTAGTGGGTAGCGGTTCTTGATAGTAAGTTTGTTCAACTCTCGGTAGTCGATACACAACCTGAATGTACCATCTTTCTTCTTGACAAACAAAACAGGAGCTCCCCATGGTGATGTGCTTGGTCGAATGAAACCACGCTCTAAAAGTTCTTGTAATTGGCTTTGCAGTTCTTTCATCTCGCTGGGTGCGAGTCTGTAAGGAGCACGAGCTATTGGTGTAGCTCCTGGTACAAGATCTATTTGAAATTCAACGGATCGATGTGGGGGTAATCCCGGTAATTCTTTCTGAAATACATCGGGAAATTCTTTTGCAATGGGAACATCATTGATGCTCTTTTCTTCAGTTTGTACTTTCTCGACGTGTGCTAGAACAGCATAGCAACCTTTTCTTATTAGTTTTTGTGCCTTCAAATTACTAATAAGATGTAGCTTCGTGTTGCCCTTTTCTCCATACACCATTAAGGGTTTTCCTTTTTCTCGTATAATGCGAATTGCATTTTTGTAACAAACGATCTCTGCTTTCACTTCTTTCAACCAGTCCATACCGATTATCACATCAAAACTCCCTAACTCTACTGGTATCAAATCAATCTTAAATGTTTCGCTAACCAGTTTAATTTCTCGATTCCGACATATATTATCTGCTGAAATTAATTTACCATTTGCTAATTCGAGTAAAAATTTACTATCCAAAGGCGTCAATGGACAACTTAATTTAGCACAAAAATCTCTACTCATATAGCTTCTATCCGCACCTGAATCAAATAAAACGTAAGCAGATTTATTGTCAATAAGAAACGTACCCGTAACAAGCTCCGGGTCTTCCTGTGCCTCTGCCGCATTAATATTGAAAACTCTTCCGCGGCCTTGTCCATTCGTGTTCTCCTGGTTCGGGCAATTTCTAATAATGTGGCCCGGTTTTCCACATTTATAACAAACTACATTGGCATAACTTGCTCCGACACTACTTGCTCCGCCATTATTCGTTCCGACACCATTTGTTCCTTTCGTTCTATTAACCCCTGGTCCGTAGACCTCACACTTCGCCGCGCTATGACCATTTCTTTTACACTTGTTGCAAAATTTGGTGCAGAACCCCGAGTGATACTTTTCACACCTTTGGCATAGCTGCTTCTGATTGTTGTTGTTGTTGCGGTTATTATTGTTGTTGGGATGATTGTTGTAGTTGCTATTGTTGTTGTTGTTGTTGTTGTTGTTGTTGTTGTTGTTGTTGTTGTTGTTGTTGTTGTTGTTGTTGTTGTTGTTGTTGTTGTTGTTGGGCCGTTTGTTGTAGTTGCGATTGATGTTGCGATTGTTGGGATAATTCTTGCGATTATTGTTGTAATTGCTGTTGTTGTTGTATTGGTGATTCTTATCACCGTTTTCCTCCCACTTTCTTTTGACTTGCTTCACATTGGCCTCTTCAGCAGTCTGTTCTTTAATTCTTTCTTCAATCTGGTTCACTAGTTTGTGAGCCATTCTACATGCCTGTTGTATGGAGGCAGGCTCGTGTGAACTTATATCTTCTTGGATTCTTTCCGGTAATCCTTTCACAAACGCGTCAATCTTCTCTTCCTCATCTTCGAATGCTCCCGGACACAATAGGCACAATTCTGTGAATCGTCTTTCGTACGTGGTAATATCAAATCCTTGGGTTCGTAACCCTCTAAGTTCTGTCTTGAGCTTATTGACCTCGGTTCTGGGACGGTACTTCTCGTTCATCAAGTGCTTGAATGCTGGCCATGGTAGTGCGTACGCATCGTCTTGTCCCACTTGCTCTAGATAGGTATTCCACCATGTTAATGCAGAACCTGTGAAGGTATGCATAGCGTACTTCACTTTGTCCTCTTCAGTACACTTACTTATGGCAAACACCGATTCGACCTTCTCAGTCCACCGTTTCAATCCGATCGGTCCTTCGGTTCCATCAAATTCTAAAGGTTTGCAGGCAGTGAATTCTTTGTAGGTGCATCCTACACGATTTCCTGTACTGCTAGATCCAAGGTTATTGTTGGTATGTAGCGCAGCCTTACTGCGGCTATGTTTGAAGCTAAAAAAGTACGGAATTCCTCTTCATTCATATTCACGGTGTGTCGAGTAGTCGGTGCCATTTCCTTCAAAATAGTCAAATGGAACAAGTTAATCATACAAAATATTAAGAGTAGTTAATAGTATTTCGTAGCATAATATGAACTCATTTATAAAAGCTTTTTCTTCATATTAGCGTTTTTTAAGTTTAAATTCGGGTAGTACCTACCCGTTAAGTTCATACTTTAGTAGCTAATATACAATTCAACTACTACAATTCTATATGACTGATTATAATAATATTTCGCGTTCAAACTTTTACACAATATTTTACAAACTTACAATACCGCTTATTTTACATATAGCATGAAATATAGCACACAATAAATTTGATACAAGATGGTTGTGAAGATAATTCTAGCTAGTACACAAGTCGTTCAGCAAAGGCAATAAAGACACGTAATTCATACGTCCAGAAACAAGTCATGCATTCTGGTTTTACTAGGATTACTTCCCATCCTTGGTCTTGTGGAACATAACCGTTATGGCCGTTGATAAGACAGCGTGTTGTAACGTCGTCAAAGGGACGAGGGTTACGTAATGTCCAACAGTCCCGTAACAATCTTAAAACCTCATTTCTTACCCCAATTACCGACTCCGTCACTTGTGGAAACGTTTTGTTTAATAGTTGTAGCCCGATGTTCTTGTTCTCACTTTGGTGAGAAGCGAACATTACTAATCCGTAAGCATAACATGCTTCTTTATGTTGCATGTTAGCCGCTTTTTCTAAATCACGAAGTCCAATATTCGGATATATTGAGTCAAAATAATTTCTTAACCCATTGCGTAAAATAGCATTTGGGTTCCCCGCAATATATGCGTCAAAGTAAACACATCGTAACTTATGGATTTCCCAATGTGATATCCCCCATCTTTCGAACGAAAGCCTTTTATAAACCAAGGCATTCTTGGAACGTTCTTCGAATGTCTTACAAACTGATCTCGCCTTAAATAGTTGTGCCGAAGAATTCTGACCGACTCTAGACAAGATTTCATCAATCATGTCTCCGGGTAGGTCTCTTAAAATATTGGGTTGTCTATCCATTTTGTGTTTTTATACTGTAAAATAGACAAGAGTTATATTCATAAAAAAAAATACTTATTAATACAAGCAATTTTTACATATATCATAGAGCATAAGCACACTAAATTACATATATTACACCACATGAATACAACTATCTTATTCCGACTAGCTTGTTTCTTCTTCTTCGGTTTTTGTTCGTTTTTCCAAGTTTCTAGGGATATATGATGTTCCCCTAATACGAGCCATCATTTTCCACATTTGTTTAGAAAAACCTGGTGGTTTAGAGGTTCCCGGGTCATTGTTACAACATAAGGACTTCGGGGGTTGACGATACATATAAAGTTCATCGGGGTTGGAATTAGATTTCTCTATTTTTATGCCCTTTCCCTTATTATTTTCTTTTGCCTTTTTAAATTCAGTTGGGGTAATTTCTATAACATCATTGGAATTCTCGTCGGAATCCGATTCATCGGAGAATTGGTAATCCTCCCAATATTTTGCTTCCTTGGCGGAAACACCATTGACCATAATTAACCTTGGTTGGTTGGTTGAGGATTTTCTTTTACTTAACCGTTTTATTATTTCCCCCACCGGTTCTATTTCTTCATCCGGTTCCGATTCTTCTTCCGGTTCCGATTCTTCTTCCGGTTCCGACTCTTCTTCCGGTTCCTCTTCGGGAACTTGTGAATCAGTCCACGAATCATTCCAATTTACATTTAACTCTTCATTATTATTAGGTGAGTCAATGGGACTTGTTCTAGAGGTAGACATCAATCACATAATATCAAACGTGTTAAGAGATTAATATATCACATAATATTCACATGTTAAAAATATATAGTTTCCAACAAAATTTGTTAAGCAATCATTTTTCAAGTAAACACGGTGGAAGTCCAGACTCACTAATGCATCCTAACAAACTCGATAAGACACACTAATGCAAAATTCTGGTTCTCTAAGACCAACGCTCGGATACCAACTGAAATGTCCCGTTCTTATTGATTAAAAACGTTCCATATTAATTGATTTCATTGCGAGGTTTTGACCTCTATATGAGACGTTTTTCAAAGACTGCATTCATTTTTAAAACAAACCATAACCTTTATTTCATAGATAAAGGTTTTAAAAAGCTTTACGTAGATTATCAAATAATGATAATCTAAAATATCATGTTTACACACGACCATTACATAATGGTTTACAATACAAATATGTTACATCGAAATCAGTTTCTTAAATGCAGTTTTTACACAATATCATACAAGCATGGACTCCAAATCTCGTCCTTATTTAAGTATGCGACAGCGAAAGCTCTTAATAATCACCTGAGAATAAACATGCTTAAAATGTCAACAAAAATGTTGGTGAGTTATAGGTTTAACCTATATATATAAAATCATAATAATAGACCACAAGATTTCATATTTCAATACACATCCCATACATAGAGATAAAAATCATTCATATGGTGAACACCTGGTAACCGACATTAACAAGATGCATATATAAGAATATCCCCATCATTCCGGGATACCCTTCGGATATGATATAAATTTCGAAGTACTAAAGCATCCAGTACTTTGGATGGGGCTTGTTGGGCCCAATAGATCTATCTTTAGGATTCGCGTCAATTAGGGTGTCTGTTCCCTAATTCTTAGATTACCAGACTTAATAAAAAGGGGCATATTCGATTTCGATAATTCAACCATAGAATGTAGTTTCACGTACTTGTGTCTATTTTGTAAATCATTTATAAAACCTGCATGTATTCTCATCCCAAAAATATTAGATTTTAAAAGTGGGACTATAACTCACTTTCACAGATTTTTACTTCGTCGGGAAGTAAGACTTGGCCACTGGTTGATTCACGAACCTATAACAATATATACATATATATCAAAGTATGTTCAAAATATATTTACAACACTTTTAATATATTTTGATGTTTTAAGTTTATTAAGTCAGCTGTCCTCGTTAGTAACCTACAACTAGTTGTCCACAGTTAGATGTATAGAAATAAATCGATAAATATTATCTTGAATCAATCCACGACCCAGTGTATACGTATCTCAGTATTGATCACAACTCAAACTATATATATTTTGGAATCAACCTCAACCCTGTATAGCTAACTCCAACATTCACATATAGAGTGTCTATGGTTGTTCCGAAATATATATAGATGTGTCGACATGATAGGTCGAAACATTGTATACGTGTCTATGGTATCTCAAGATTACATAATATACAATACAAGTTGATTAAGTTATGGTTGGAATAGATTTGTTACCAATTTTCACGTAGCTAAAATGAGAAAAATTATCCAATCTTGTTTTACCCATAACTTCTTCAATTTAAATCCGTTTTGAGTGAATCAAATTGCTATGGTTTCATATTGAACTCTATTTTATGAATCTAAACAGAAAAAGTATAGGTTTATAGTCAGAAAAATAAGTTACAAGTCGTTTTTGTAAAGGTAGTCATTTCAGTCGAAAGAACGACGTCTAGATGACCATTTTAGAAAACATACTTCCACTTTGAGTTTAACCATAATTTTTGGATATAGTTTCATGTTCATAATAAAAATCATTTTCTCAGAATAACAACTTTTAAATCAAAGTTTATCATAGTTTTTAATTAACTAACCCAAAACAGCCCGCGGTGTTACTACGACGGCGTAAATCCGGTTTTACGGTGTTTTTCGTGTTTCCAGGTTTTAAATCATTAAGTTAGCATATCATATAGATATAGAACATGTGTTTAGTTGATTTTAAAAGTCAAGTTAGAAGGATTAACTTTTGTTTGCGAACAAGTTTAGAATTAACTAAACTATGTTCTAGTGATTACAAGTTTAAACCTTCGAATAAGATAGCTTTATATGTATGAATTGAATGATGTTATGAACATCATTACTACCTTAAATTCCTTGGATAAACCTACTGGAAAAGAGAAAAATGGATCTAGCTTCAACGGATCCTTGGATGGCTCGAAGTTCTTGAAGCAGAATCATGACACGAAAACAAGTTCAAGTAAGATCATCACTTGAAATAAGATTGTTATAGTTATAGAAATTGAACCAAAGTTTGAATATGATTATTAACTTGTATTAGAATGATAACCTACTGTAAGAAACAAAGATTTCTTGAGGTTGGATGATCACCTTACAAGATTGGAAGTGAGCTAGCAAACTTGAAAGTATTCTTGATTTTATGTAACTAGAACTTGTAGAATATATGAAGAACACTTAGAACTTGAAGATAGAACTTGAGAGAGATCAATTAGATGAAGAAAATTGAAGAATGAAAGTGTTTGTAGGTGTTTTTGGTCGTTGGTGTATGGATTAGATATAAAGGATATGTAATTTTTTTTTCATGTAAATAAGTCATGAATGATTACTCATATTTTTGTAATTTTATGAGATATTTCATGCTAGTTGCCAAATGATGGTTCCCACATATGTTAGGTGACTCACATGGGCTACTAAGAGCTGATCATTGGAGTGTATATACCAATAGTACATACATCTAAAAGCTGTGTATTGTACGAGTATGAAAACGGGTGCATACGAGTATAATTGTTGATGAAACTGAACGAGGATGTAATTGTAAGCATTTTTGTTAAGTAGAAGTATTTTGATAAGTGTATTGAAGTCTTTCAAAAGTGTATAAATACATATTAAAACACTACATGTATATACATTTTAACTGAGTCGTTAAGTCATCGTTAGTCGTTACATGTAAGTGTTGTTTTGAAACCTTTAGGTTAACGATCTTGTTAAATGTTGTTAACCCAATGTTTATAATATCAAATTAGATTTTAAATTATTATATTATCATGATATTATCATCTATGAATATCTCTTAATATGATATATATATACATTAAATGTCTTTACAACGATAATCGTTACATATATGTCTCGTTTAAAAATCATTAAGTTAGTAGTCTTGTTTTTACATATGTAGTTCATTGTTAATATACTTAATGATATGTTTACTTATCATAGTATCATGTTAACTATATATATATCCATATATATATATGTCATCATATAGTTTTTACAAGTTTTAACATTCGTGAATCACCGGTCAACTTGGGTGGTCAATTGTCTATATGAAACATATTTCAATTAATCAAGTCTTAACAAGTTTAATTGCTTAACATGTTGGAAACATTTAATCATGTAAATATCAATCTCAATTAATATATATATAAACATGGAAAAGTTCGGGTCACTACATACACACTACCAATACATATTGGTTTACAATATTAATATGTTACAGCAAAGTAAATCTTGAATGCAGTTTTAAACAATATTATACCAGCATGCTGACACCAAATCTTGTCCATATTTTAGCCTGCAACAGCGGAAGCTCTTAATAATCACCTGAGAATAAACATGCTTTAAACGTCAACAAAAATGTTGGTGAGTTATAGGTTTAACCTATATATTTATCAAATCGTAATAATAGACCACAAGATTTCATTTTTCAATAATATACAATCTGTATAAAAATCATTCATATGTTGAACATCTGGTAACCGACATTAACAAAATGCATATAGAATATCCCCAAAACAGAAATCCATCTGTACTAATAACTTGAAGTACTAAAGCATACCATTTTCCAGTATGGGGGGAGTTAGGGCTCGTAGATCTAGCTTTAGGATTCGCGTCAATTAGTAGATCGGTTTACTAATTCTTAGGTTACCAAGCAAAAAGGGTGATATTCGGTATTCATAATCCAACATAGAATGTAATTTCAAGTACTTGTGTCTATTTTGTAAAACATTTACAAAGCTGCATGTATTCTCATCCCAAAAATATTAGATTTAAAAGTGGGACTATAACTCACTTTCACAGATTTTTACTTCGTCGGGAAGTAAGACTTGGTCATTGGTCGATTCACGAACCTATAACAAATATGTACATATATATCAAAGTATGTTCAAAATATATTTACAACATTTTTAATACGTTTTACTGTTTTAAGTTTATTAAGTCAGCTTTCCTCGTTAGTAACCTACAACTAGTTTTCCATAGTTAGATGTACAGAATTAAAGAAATATATTTTATCCTGAATCAATCCACGACCTCGTGTATACATGCCTCAGGCTAGATCACAACTCAAAGTATATATAATATTTTGGAATCAACCTCAACCTTGTATAGCTAACTCCAACATTACTGCATATAGAGTGTCTATGGTTGTTCCAAATATATATATATATATATATATATATATATATATATATATATATATATATATATATATATATATATATATATATATATATATATATATATATATATATATATATATATATATATATATGGGTCGATATGATATGTCAAAACATTGTATTCGTGTCTATGGTATCCCAAGATTACATAATATGTAGTAGAATACATGTATAATACAATATAAGTTAATTAAGTTAGGATTTGTATAGATTTGTTACAAATTTCACGTAGCTACAACAAGCAAAATTATCCAATCTTGTTTTACCCATAACTTCTTCGTTTTAAATCCGTTTTGAATTATTCAAGTTGCTATGGTTTCATATTGAACTTAAGTTTATGAATCTAAATATAAAAAGTATAAGTTTATAGTCGGAAATACAGGTTACAAGTCGTTCTTGTAAAGGTAGTCATTTCAGTCGAAAGAACGACGTCTAGATGACCATTTTAGAAAACATACTTTCACTATGAGTTTAACCATGATTTTTGGATATAGTTTCATGTTCATAAGAAAAATAATTTTCCCAGAAGAATAACTTTTAAATCAAAGTTTATCATAGTTTTTAATTAACTAACCCAAAACAGCCCGTGGTGTTACTATGACGGCGTATATCCGATTTTACGGTGTTTTTCGTGTTTTCAGGTTTTAAATCGTTAAGTTAGCATATCATATAGATATAGAACATGTGTTTAGTTGATTTTAAAAGTCAATTTAGAAGGATTAACTTTGTTTTCGAACAAGTTTAGAATTAACTAAACTATGTTCTAGTGATTACATGTTCAAATCTTCGAATGAGATAGTTATACATATATGAATCGAATGATGTTATGAACATCATTAATACCTCAAGTTTAGTAGGTAAACCTACTGGAAATGATGAAAAAATAACTTGAGCTTCAAAGGATCTTTGATGGCTTGGAAGTTCTTGAAATAGAATCATGACACAAAAACAAGTTCAAGTAAGATTATTACTCGAATTAAGATAGTTATAGTTATAGAAATTGAATCAAAGCTTGAATATGAATATTAACTTGATTTAGAAAGATAACCTACTGTAAATAACAAAGGTTTCTTGATCTTAGATGATTGCTTGGAATGGATTAGGAAACTTGGAAGTAAACTTGTAAACTTGGAAGTGTTCTTTGATGTGTTCTTGAGTAATTATTTTTATGATGATTATAGGTAATAACCAAAGCTTGTGTTTGATGATTTTTGCTGAAAAAAATAGTAACTTAGACATTCATGGAAGAGTGTGTGTATTTTGAGAGAGATTTGGGAAGAAAATTGAAAGTGAAATGGAGTAGGTGGTGAGTGGTGAAGGTGAGTGGGGTTAAAAGGAGTTCTTGTTTTTGTTTCCTTGCTCATAAGTCATGTTAGTTGTCTAATTGTTGGTTCCACATGTTTGTTGACTATCTAGGGCTGCTAAGAGCTGAATTATTATGTGTATATACCAATAGTATATACGTCTAGGAGCTGGGTATTGTACGAGTACGAATACGGTTGCATACGAGTAGAATTGTTGATGAAAATGAATGAGAATGCAATTGTAAGCATTTTTGTTAAGTAGAAGTACTTTGATATGTGTCTTGAAGTCTTTCAAAAGTGTACTAATACATCTAAATACACTACATGTATATACATTTTAACTGAGTCGTTAAGTCATCGTTAGTCGTTACATGTAAGTGTTGTTTTGAAACCTTTAAGTTAACGATCTCATTTAATGTTGTTAACCCATTGTTTATTATATCTAATGAGATGTTAAATTATTACATTATCATGATATTATGATGTATGAATATATCTTAATATGATATATATACATTAAAATGTCGTTACAACGATAATCGTTACATATATGCCTCGTTTCAAAATTCTTAAGTTAGTAGTCTTGTTTTACATATGTAGTTCATTGTTAACATACTTAATGATATATATGTATTTAGTAAGCCGTTGTAATAACGATAATCGTTATATATAGCGTTTTGAGTTTCTTAACTTAGTAGTCTCATTTTTATGTATATAACTCATTGTTAATATACTTATGGAGATACTTACTTATCATAATCTCATGTTAACTATATGTATATCCATATATATATTGTCATGTCATTTGTACAAGTTTTAACGTTCGTGAATCGCCGGTCAACTTGGGTGTTCAATTGTCTACATGAAACTCATTTCAAATAATCAAGTCTTAACAAGTTTGATTGCTTAACATGTTGGAAACATTTAATCAAGTAAATATAGTTTCAATTAATATATAATCATGGAAAAGTTCGGGTCACTACACAACGTCTTTTGAAATATGCCATGAATGACTCCAAGTAATATCTTTAAAATGAGCAAATGCACAGCGGAAGATTTCTTTCATACCTGAGAATAAACTTGCTTTAAAGTGTCAACCAAAAGGTTGGTGAGTTCATTAGTTTATCATAATAATTATTTCCATAATTTTAATAGACCACAAGATTTCAATTTTTCCATAAATATACATCTCATATCAGGCATTTCGCAAACTGCATAGAGATAAAAATCATTCATATGGTGAACACCTGGTAACCGACCTTAACAAGATGCATATAGAGTATCCCCATCATTTCGGGACACCCATCGGACATGATAAACTCGAAGTACTAAAGCATTTTAAATTCCAGAATGGGGGTTGTTAGTTCACGTAGACCTACCTTTAGGATTCGCGTCAATTAGGGGTGCACTAATTCTCAAAATTAGTGATGTTCCCTAATTCTTAGACTACCAAGCTAAAAGGGGCATATTCGGCTTCGATCCATTCAACCATATAATGTAGTTTCAATTACTTGTGTCTATTTCGTAAAACAGTTATAAAAACAGCGCATGTATTCTCAGTCCCAAAAATATATATTGCAAAAGCATTTAAAAGGGGAGTAATGAAACTCACTATACTGTATTTTGTAGTAAAAATACATATGACAAAACTGAACAATGCAGGGTTGGCCTCGGATACACGAACCTATATCATTCGTACATATATATTAAACCATGTACTTGTGATTGAACAAATATATATATATATATATATATATATATATATATATATACATATATATATATACATATATATATATATATATATATATATATATATATATATATATATATATATAAATTTATTAGTTATATCATACTTATATTATTAATATGTATATGTTTTATATATTCATTTTGTATATATAAATATTAATTTTTTTTATGTCATCTATATTAAGTATCTTTATATATATGTATATATATCATTAGATTGTTAAAAATAGTAATTATAACAATACTAAAATTATATTAAATAAGGTAAAAATAATAATGATTATAATTACTTAATTTTATATATATATATATATATATATATATATATATATATATATATATATATATATATATATAATAAAAGTAATAATGATAATAATTCTATTAGTGATAAAAATAATGATATTAATGATAATAATATTAATTTTACAGTTAATGATTGTTATGATAATGATTTTAGTAATTACATAATAATATTACTCATGATAATATAAATAATAATACTTATGTTAATATTAATACTTCTATGATTTATAAAAAGATACTAATACTAAAATTTATGAAGATAATAATAATTTGTATTATTTTCATAATGATAATAATAATAAACCCTTTCATCGTAATGATAATAATATTAAAGTTTTAAAATTAATAATAATATCATAAGTAATACTCATAGTAATAATAATAGATATAATACTTATATTTATGATAATAATAATAATAATAATAATAATTATAAAAATTATGATACTTATAATAATAATTATTATACTAATAATAACAATAACAATAACAATAATAATCATAATAATAACAATAATAATAATAATAAACATAATAATAACTAATAATAATAATGATAGAAACAAATATAAGAGTGTATACCCCTTTAAAAGCCTTTTCTAAAAAGAAATGCCCTGGAACGGGCTCGAACTCGTGACCTCTCGTTAAACAACCAAACCCATAACCATTTCGCAGCTACTACTTTTCTGTTTAAATTCGACCCTTAGTTAATTTAACCCATCGTTTACAGTCATCATCAATCATAACGTTTACACTAATCATCATCATCATCTTTTAATCTTTACGTATCATCACAGTCACGTACATCATTTAATAAACTTTTTGATTGTAAAATAATTTGTGACTTCAATCACATATAATTCGTAAAATAAAATTTGGTATCCTGTGTAACCTTCCATCACACACGGTTTCCATATATACATGATATATAACCTGGCCCAACTAGAAACTGAAGCCCATTTATCAGCCCAATGGCCGTAGCCTGTCATGTTTATATCAGCCTCCTCTTTTGTTCGTTGTACAGGAAACAGAAACAGTGATAAAGCTTGAGCATGGCAGCGAGTTTACGAAGCTTTTCAGCTGTAAAATGGCAGCTAAAAGCTGGTTCATTGGAGTTATTAAACAGAAATAGATAGCGAAATCAGAAATAGAAACGAACGGTTTGCATCATCGTTCATAATTTTTCACTGTTCCACCGTCTTCTTCATTTGTTTCTCGAACAGAAACCGTAATAACAATCGTAGCAGCAAAAAGGACTTCAAATAGGACAGAAATGAGTAGTTACAGTTGGGTTGATTAGGAAATGGGTTTTTGAACAGATTTAAGATAGAAAGAAAATAGTAGTGAATGGTTTCAATGGTTTTGGTTGTGAGGTTCAATTGAAACACAAAATAGTCATAACAGCAGCATGGCAACCTGGTTCGATCATTATTATCCATCTCAACATCATCAAAGTATCTTCATCACCATGAATTTTACTGTTCATCGTCTTCATCATATTTCGGACAAAAAAATAAAATAGTAGCTGCAACAGGAGGTTTGGCGTTGTAGCAGGAGGTTTATGGAAGTGGTGATGATAGTTTAGTTCTACAACCATAAACATATAGCAAATGGGTTTCGATGGGGTTGTTTGGACAACAAACAGGAGACAAAATATGGGCAATAATGGCGGGTTGTTCATGGTGGTTTTCAAGAGAGGGAGAAAAGAGAGGAATGTTTTGAGGGTGGCTATGATGGTGTGGTTCTATCGTTGGAAACACAGAAGAAAACGCAGCACCAGTTGGAGTTTAATATGGGTTCTTGGGTGGTTGCTTCAAAGGAACCAAAATCGAGAAAAAAAATTTAAAGAGGATGTTGGTGGTGGTTGTCGATGATGGTAGTGGTGGTTTTGAGGTGATTCAAGATGGTTGAGGGTGTCGGATATGGTGATGGTTTCGGGTGACCGAAGGTTGTTTGCAAGGTGGTTGTATGTTTGACCGGTGGTTGCAGGTGACCTCGGTGGTGGTAGCCAATGGTGAATATAAATGGGTGTGCTCAATGTAATCCAAGTATTGTATCTATAAATATATATATGTAATATGATACAAATAATAATTTATAATAATTAATAATTGATAATAATTACAATATAATAATAAAATCAAACACATGTGAAAGAACAGGAAAGCCATCGGAATTATTAATGACTTCGGATATTATTTCGTGTCCATTGCTAAACAATTAAAATATAAAAGTGTTTCTAGAAATCTAAAATTTTCAATTTAAGTTCATTTATTTATTCTGGTCATTACCTGTTTGAAACCTGATCAAAAAGATTCGATAATTATTTATTTTCTGTTCCAATTTATATGTAAGGAGTACAAAAACTTAGCTTGAAAAGGTAAAAAAAATATTTATCAAAACTAGTATCTTTTTAATCAAATTTTGGAACAACTTTTATTTTAAAACTTTATATATATATATATATATATATATATATATATATATATATATATATATATATATATATATATATATATATATATATATATATTAGACCTATTTTAAAAATAATTAAACGTCAACCAAAAGTTACAGACATTTACCATTTAAGCTCAAAATTAATTATATTTAATATACACTCTGTATATATATAAACAGTTGTAAATAACAAAATTTACTACGCAAATAAATATATATTAAATAATTAAATTAGATATAACAATATATATATACAAGAAATATACGTATAAAATAATAGTTTTTTTACAACGTATTTTATTGTACATATTTATTTATAACAATAAATGTATATAATAGTTTATTAATGTTCATGTTATTATATATATTGTACATATATTTATATATACACATATTTATATATATCCACATATTTACAAGCAATGGTTCGTAAATCATCGGGGACAGTCGAAGGTCACATGAATATATGAAAATAGTTCTAACTTTTTGAGATTCAACTCTACAGACTTTGCTTATCATGTCTGAAACATATAAAGATTAAGTTTAAATTTGGTCGGAAATTTCTGGGTTGTTGTAGTGACCCGAACTTTTCCATGTTTATATATATTAATTGAGATTGATATTTACATGATTAAATGTTTCCAACATGTTAAGCAATCAAACTTGT
Organism: Rutidosis leptorrhynchoides; assembly: GCF_046630445.1. Lineage (NCBI taxonomy): Eukaryota > Viridiplantae > Streptophyta > Magnoliopsida > Asterales > Asteraceae > Rutidosis > Rutidosis leptorrhynchoides. The sequence goes on from NC_092336.1 coordinate 437,642,890, forward strand.
TAAGACTTGATTAATTGAAATAGGTTTCATATAGACAATTGACCACCCAAGTTGACCGGTGATTCACGAACGTTAAAACTTGTAAAAACTATATGATGACATATATATAGTTATATATATAGTTAACATGATATTATGATAAGTAAACATATCATTAAGTATATTAACAATGAACTACATATGTAAAAACAAGACTACTAACTTAATGATTTTGAAACGAGACATATATGTAACGATTATCGTTGTAACGACATTTAATGTATATATATCATATTAAGAGATATTCGTACATCATAATATCATGATAATATAATAATTTAAAATCTCTTTTGATATTATAAACATTGGGTTAACAACATTTAACAAGATCGTTAACCTAAAGGTTTCAAAACAACATTTACATGTAACGACTAACGATGACTTAACGACTCAGTTAAAATGTATATACATGTAGTGTTTTAATATGTATTCATACACTTTTGAAAGACTTCAAGACACTTATCAAAATACTTCTACTTAACAAAAATGCTTACAATTACATCCTCGTTCAGTTTCATCAACAATTCTACTCGTATGCACCCGTATTCGTACTCGTACAATACACAGCTTTTAGATGTATGCACTATTGGTATATACACTCCAATGATCAGCTCTTAGCAGCCCATGTGAGTCACCTAACACATGTGGGAACCATCATTTGGCAACTAGCATGAAATATCTCATAAAATTACAAAAATATGAGTAATCATTCATGACTTATTTACATGAAAACAAAATTACATATCCTTTATATCTAATCCATACACCAACGACCAAAAACACCTACAAACACTTTCATTCTTCAATTTTCTTCATCTAATTAATCTCTCTCAAGTTCTATCTTCAAGTTCTAAGTGTTCTTCATAAATTTCAAAAGTTCTAGTTTCATAAAATCAAGAATACTTTCAAGTTTGCTAGCTCACTTCCAATCTTGTAAGGTGATCATCCAACCTCAAGAAATATTTGTTTCTTACAGTAGGTTATCATTCTAATACAAGGTAATAATCATATTCAAACTTTGGTTCAATTTCTATAACTATAACAATCTTATTTCAAGTGATGATCTTACTTGAACTTGTTTTCGTGTCATGATTCTGCTTCAAGAACTTCGAGCCATCCAAGGATCCATTGAAGCTAGATCCATTTTTCTATTTTCCAGTAGGTTTATCCAAGGAACTTAAGGTAGTAATGATGTTCATAACATCATTCGATTCATACATATAAAGCTATCTTATTCGAAGGTTTAAACTTGTAATCACTAGAACATAGTTTAGTTAATTCTAAACTTGTTCGCAAACAAAAGTTAATCCTTCTAACTTGACTTTTAAAATCAACTAAACACATGTTCTATATCTGTATGATATGCTAACTTAATGATTTAAAACCTGGAAACACGAAAAACACCGTAAAACCGGATTTACGCCGTCGTAGTAACACCGCGGGCTGTTTTGGGTTAGTTAATTAAAAACTATGATAAACTTTGATTTAAAAGTTGTTATTCTGAGAAAATGATTTTTATTATGAACATGAAACTATATCCAAAAATTATGGTTAAACTCAAAGTGGAAGTATGTTTTCTAAAATGGTCATCTAGACGTCGTTCTTTCGACTGAAATGACTACCTTTACAAAAACGACTTGTAACTTATTTTTCCGACTATAAACCTATACTTTTTCTGTTTAGATTCATAAAATAGAGTTCAATATGAAACCATAGAAATTTGATTCACTCAAAACGGATTTAAAATGAAGAAGTTATGGGTAAAACAAGATTGGATAATTTTTCTCATTTTAGCTACGTGAAAATTGGTAACAAATCTATTCCAACCATAACTTAATCAACTTGTATTGTATATTATGTAATCTTGAGATACCATAGACACGTATACAATGTTTCGACCTATCATGTCGACACATCTATATATATTTCGGAACAACCATAGACACTCTATATGTGAATGTTGGAGTTAGCTATACAGGGTTGAGGTTGATTCCAAAATATATATAGTTTGAGTTGTGATCAATACTGAGATACGTATACACTGGGTCGTGGATTGATTCAAGATAATATTTATCGATTTATTTCTGTACATCTAACTGTGGACAACTAGTTGTAGGTTACTAACGAGGACAGCTGACTTAATAAACTTAAAACATCAAAATATATTAAAAGTGTTGTAAATATATTTTGAACATACTTTGATATATATGTATATATTGTTATAGGTTCGTGAATCAACCAGTGGCCAAGTCTTACTTCCCGACGAAGTAAAAATCTGTGAAAGTGAGTTATAGTCCCACTTTTAAAATCTAATATTTTTGGGATGAGAATACATGCAGGTTTTATAAATGATTTACAAAATAGACACAAGTACGTGAAACTACATTCTATGGTTGAATTATCGAAATCGAATATGCCCCTTTTTATTAAGTCTGGTAATCTAAGAATTAGGGAACAGACACCCTAATTGACGCGAATCCTAAAGATAGATCTATTGGGCCTAACAAACCCCATCTAAAGTACCGGATGCTTTAGTACTTCGAAATTTATATCATATCCGAAGGGTGTCCCGGAATGATGGGGATATTCTTATATATGCATCTTGTTAATGTCGGTTACCAGGTGTTCACCATATGAAAGATTTTTTTCTCTATGTATGGGATGTGTATTGAAATATGAAATCTTGTGGTCTATTATTATGATTTGATATATATAGGTTAAACCTATAACTCACCAACATTTTTGTTGACGTTTTAAGCATGTTTATTCTCAGGTGATTATTAAGAGCTTCCGCTGTCGCATACTTAAATAAGGACGAGATTTGGAGTCCATGCTTGTATGATATTGTGTAAAAACTGCATTCAAGAAACTTATTTTGTTGTAACATATTTGTATTGTAAACCATTATGTAATGGTCGCGTGTAAACAGGATATTTTAGATTATCATTATTTGATAATCTACGTAAAGCTTTTTAAAACCTTTATCTATGAAATAAAGGTTATGGTTTGTTTTAAAAATGAATGCAGTCTTTGAAAAATGTCTCATATAGAGGTCAAAACCTCGCAACGAAATCAATTAATATGGAACGTTTTTAATCAATAAGAACGGGACATTTCAGTTGGTATCCGAGCGTTGGTCTTAGAGAACCAGAATTTTGCATTAGTGTGTCTTATCGAGTTTGTTAGGATGCATTAGTGAGTCTGGACTTCGACCGTGTTTACTTGAAAAATGATTGCTTAACAAATTTTGTTGGAAACTATATATTTTTAACATGTGAATATTATGTGATATATTAATCTCTTAACGCGTTTGATATTATGTGATAGATGTCTACCTCTAGAACAAGTCCCATTGACTCACCTAATAATAATGAAGAGTCAAATGTAAATTGGAATGATTCGTGGACTGATTCACAAGTTCCCGAAGAGGAACCGGAAGAAGAGTCGGAACCGGAAGAAGAATCGGAACCGGAAGAAGAATCGGAAACGGATGAAGAAATAGAACCGGTGGGGGAAATAATAAAACGGTTAAGTAAAAGAAAATCCTCAACCAACCGACCAAGGTTAATTATGGTCAATGGTGTTTCCGCCAAGGAAGCAAAATATTGGGAGGATTACCAATTCTCCGATGAATCGGATTCCGACGAGAATTCCGATGATGTTATAGAAATTACCCCAACTGAATTTAAAAAGGCAAAAGAAAATAATAAGGGAAAGGGCATAAAAATAGAGAAATCTAATTCCAACCCCGATGAACTTTATATGTATCGTCAACCCCCGAAGTCCTTAAGTTGTAACAATGACCCGGGAACCTCTAAACCACCAGGTTTTTCTAAACCAATGTGGATCACGACGGCTCGTATTAGGGGAACATCATATATCCCTAGAAACTTGGCAAAACGAACCAAAACCGAAGAAGAAGAAGAAATGAGCTAGTCGGAATAAGATAGTTGTATTCGTGTGGTGTAATATATGTAATATAGTGTGCTTATGCTTTATGATATATGTAAAAATTGCTTGTATTAATAAGTATTTTTTTATGAATCTAACTCTTGTCTATTTTACAGTTTAAAAACACAAAATGGATAGACAACCCAATATTTTAAGAGACCTGCCCGGAGACATGATTGATGAAATCTTGTCTAGAGTCGGTCAGAATTCCTCGGCACAACTATTTAAGGCGAGATCAGTTTGTAAGATATTCGAAGAACGTTCCAAGAATGCCTTGGTTTATAAAAGGCTTTCGTTCGAAAGATGGGGGATATCACATTGGGAAATCCATAAGTTACGATGTGTTTACTTTGACGCATATATTGCGGGGAACCCAAATGCTATTTTACGCAATGGGTTAAGAAATTATTTTGACTCAATATATCCGAATATTGGACTTCGTGATTTAGAAAAAGCGGCTAACATGCAACATAAAGAAGCATGTTATGCTTACGGATTAGTAATGTTCGCTTCTCACCAAAGTGAGAACAAGAACATTGGGCTACAACTATTAAACAAAACGTTCCCACAAGTGACGGAGTCGGTAAGTGGGGTAAGAAATGAGGTTTTTAGATTGTTACGGGACTGTTGGACATTACGTAACCCTCGTCCCTTTGACGACGTTACAACACGCTGTCTTATCAACGGCCATAACGGTTATGTTCCACAAGACCAAGGATGGGAAGTAATCCTAGTAAAACCAGAATGCATGACTTGTTTCTGGACGTATGAATTACGTGTCTTTATTGCCTTTGCTGAACGACTTGTGTACTAGCTAGAATTATCTTCACAACTATCTTGTATCAAAGTTATTGTGTGCTATATTTCATGCTTTATGTAAAATAAGCGGTATTGTAAGTTTGTAAAATATTGTATAAAAGTTTGAACGCGAAATATTATTATAATCAGTTTTTCATATAGAATTGTAGTAGTTGAATTGTTTATTAGCTACTAAGTATGAACTTAACGGGTAGGTACTACCCGAATTTAAACTTATAAAACGCTAATATGAAGAAAAAGCTTTTATAAATGAGTTCATATTATGCTACGAAATACTATTAACTACTCTTAATATTCTGTATGATTAACTTGTTCCATTTGACTATTTTGAAGGAAATGGCACCGACTACTCGACACACCGTGAATATGAATGAAGAGGAATTCCGTACTTTTCTAGCTTCAAACATAGCCGCAGTACAGGCTGCGCTACATACCAACAATAACCTTGGATCTAGCAGTACAGGAAATCGTGTAGGATGCACCTACAAAGAATTCACTGCCTGCAAACCTTTGGAATTTGATAGAACCGAAGGACCGATCGGATTGAAACGGTGGACCGAGAAGGTCGAATCGGTGTTTGCCATAAGTAAGTGTACTGAAGAGGACAAAGTAAAGTACGCTACGCATACCTTCACAGGTTCTGCGTTAACATGGTGGAATACCTATCTAGAGCAAGTGGGACAAGACGATGCGTACGCACTACAGTGGTCAGCATTCAAGCACTTGATGAACGAGAAGTACCATCCCAGAACCGAGGTCAATAAGCTCAAGACAGAACTTAGAGGGTTACGAACCCAAGGATTTGATATTACCACGTACGAAAGACGATTCACAGAATTGTGCCTATTGTGTCCGGGAGCATTCGAAGATGAGGAAGAGAAGATCGACGCGTTTGTGAAAGGATTACCGGAAAGAATCCAAGAAGATATAAGTTCACACGAGCCCGCCTCCATACAACAGGCATGTAGAATGGCAACCAGATTGAAGAAAGAATTAAAGAACAGACTGCTGAAGAGGCCAATGTGAAGCAAGTCAAAAGAAAGTGGGAGGAAAATGGTGATAAGAATCACCAATACAACAACAACAGCAATCGCAACAATTATCCCAACAATCGCAACATCAATCGCAACTACAACAAACGGCCCAACAACAACAACAACAACAACAACAGCAGCAACTACAACAATCATCCCAACAACAATAATAACCGCAACAACAACAACAATCAGAAGCAGCTATGCCAAAGGTGTGAAAAGTATCACTCGGGGTTCTGCACCAAATTTTGCAACAAGTGTAAAAGAAATGGTCATAGCGCGGCGAAGTGTGAGGTCTACGGACCAGGGGTTAATAGAACGAAAGGAACAAATGGTGTCGGAACGAGTAATGGCGTAGCAAGTAGTGTCGGAGCAAGCTATGCCAATGTAGTTTGTTATAAATGTGGAAAACCGGGCCACATTATTAGAAATTGCCCGAACCAGGAGAACACGAATAGACAAGGCCGCGGAAGAGTTTTCAATATTAATGCGGCAGAGGCACAGGAAGACCCGGAGCTTGTTACGGGTACGTTTCTTATTGACAATAAATCTGCTTACGTTTTATTTGATTCGGGTGCGGATAGAAGCTATATGAGTAGAGATTTTTGTGCTAAATTAAGTTGCCCATTGACGCCTTTGGATAGTAAATTTTTATAGCAAATGGTAAATTAATTTCAGCAGATAATATATGTCGGAATCGAGAAATTAAACTGGTTAGCGAAACATTTAAGATTGATTTGATACCAGTAGAGTTAGGGAGTTTTGATGTGATAATCGGTATGGACTGGTTGAAAGAAGTGAAAGCAGAGATCGTTTGTTACAAAAATGCAATTCGCATTATACGAGAAAAAGGAAAACCCTTAATGGTGTACGGAGAAAAGGGCAACACGAAGCTACATCTTATTAGTAATTTGAAGGCACAAAAACTAATAAGAAAAGGTTGCTATGCTGTTCTAGCACACGTCGAGAAAGTACAAACTGAAGAAAAGAGCATCAATGATGTTCCCATTGCAAAAGAATTTCCCGATGTATTTTCGAAAGAATTACCGGGATTACCCCCACATCGATCCATTGAATTTCAAATAGATCTTGTACCAGGAGCTGCACCAATAGCTCGTGCTCCTTACAGACTCGCACCCAGCGAGATGAAAGAACTGCAAAGTCAATTACAAGAACTTTTAGAGCGTGGTTTCATTCGACCAAGCACATCACCGTGGGGAGCTCCTGTTTTGTTTGTCAAGAAGAAAGATGGTACATTCAGGTTGTGTATCGACTACCGAGAGTTGAACAAACTTACCATCAAGAACCGCTACCCACTACCGAGAATCGATGACTTATTTGATCAACTACAAGGCTCGTCTGTTTATTCAAAGATTGACTTACGTTCCGGGTATCATCAAATGCGGGTGAAAGAAGATGATATTCCAAATACTGCTTTCAGAACACGTTACGGTCATTACGAGTTTATGGTTATGCCGTTTGGTTTAACTAATGCACCAGCTGTGTTCATGAACCTTATGAACCGAGTGTGTGGACCATACCTTGACAAGTTTGTCATTGTTTTCATTGATGACATACTTATTTACTCAAAGAATGACCAAGAACACGGTGAACATTTGAGAAAGGTGTTAGAAGTATTGAGGAAGGAAGAATTGTACGCTAAGTTTTCAAAGTGTGCATTTTGGTTGGAAGAAGTTCAATTCCTCTGTCACATAGTGAACAAAAAAGGTATTAAGGTGGATCCGGCAAAGATAGAAACTGTTGAAAAGTGGGAAACCCCGAAAACTCCGAAACACATACGCCAGTTTTTAGGACTAGCTGGTTACTACAGAAGGTTCATCCAAGACTTTTCCAGAATAGCAAAACCCTTGACTGCATTAACGCATAAAGGGAAGAAATTTGAATGGAATGATGAACAAGAGAAAACGTTTCAGTTATTGAATAAAAAGCTAACTACGGCACCTATATTGTCATTGCCTGAAGGGAATGATGATTTTGTGATTTATTGTGATGCATCAAAGCAAGGTCTCGGTTGTGTATTAATGCAACGAACGAAGGTGATTGCTTATGCGTCTAGACAATTGAAGATTCACGAACAAAATTATACGATGCATGATTTGGAATTAGGCGCAGTTGTTTTTGCATTAAAGACTTGGAGGCGCTACTTATATGGGGTTAAAAGTATTATATATACCGACCACAAAAGTCTTCAACACATATTTAATCAGAAACAACTTAATATGAGGCAGCGTAGGTGGATTGAATTATTGAATGATTACGACTTTGAGATTCGTTACCACCCGGGGAAGGCAAATGTGGTAGCCGATGCCTTGAGCAGGAAGGACAGAGAACCCATTCGAGTAAAATCTATGAATATAATGATTCATAATAACCTTACTACTCAAATAAAGGAGGCGCAACAAGGAGTTTTAAAAGAGGGAAATTTAAAGGATGAAATACCCAAAGGATCGGAGCAGCATCTTAATATTCGGGAAGATGGAACCAAGTATAGGGCTGAAAGGATTTGGGTACCAAAATTTGGAGATATGAGAGAAATGGTACTTAGAGAAGCTCATAAAACCAGATACTCAATACATCCTGGAACAGGGAAGATGTACAAGGATCTCAAGAAACATTTTTGGTGGCCGGGTATGAAAGCCGATGTTGCTAAATACGTAGGAGAATGTTTGACGTGTTCTAAGGTCAAAGCTGAGCATCAGAAACCATCAGGTCTACTTCAACAACCCGAAATCCCAGAATGGAAATGGGAAAACATTACCATGGATTTCATCACTAAAATGCCAAGGACTGCAAGTGGTTTTGATACTATTTGGGTAATAGTTGATCGTCTCACCAAATCCGCACACTTCCTACCAATAAGAGAAGATGACAAGATGGAGAAGTTAGCACGACTGTATTTGAAGGAAGTCGTCTCCAGACATGGAATACCCATCTCTATTATCTCTGATAGGGATGGCAGATTTATTTCAAGATTCTGGCAGACATTACAGCAAGCATTAGGAACTCGTCTAGACATGAGTACTGCATATCATCCACAAACTGATGGGCAGAGTGAAAGGACGATACAAACGCTTGAAGACATGCTACGAGCATGTGTTATTGATTTCGGAAACAGTTGGGATCGACATCTACCGTTAGCAGAATTTTCCTACAACAACAGCTACCATTCAAGCATTGAGATGTCGCCGTTTGAAGCACTTTATGGTAGAAAGTGCAGGTCTCCGATTTGTTGGAGTGAAGTGGGGGATAGACAGATTACGGGTCCGGAGATTATACAAGAAACTACCGAGAAGATCATCCAAATTCAACAACGGTTGAAAACCGCCCAAAGTCGACAAAAGAGTTACGCTGACATTAAAAGAAAAGATATAGAATTTGAAATTGGAGAGATGGTCATGCTTAAAGTTGCACCTTGGAAAGGCGTTGTTCGATTTGGTAAACGAGGGAAATTAAATCCAAGGTATATTGGACCATTCAAGATTATTGATCGTGTCGGACCAGTAGCTTACCGACTTGAGTTACCTCAACAACTCGCGGCTGTACATAACACTTTCCACGTCTCGAATTTGAAGAAATGTTTTGCTAAAGAAGATCTCACTATTCCGTTAGATGAAATCCAAATCAACGAAAAACTTCAATTCATCGAAGAACCCGTCGAAATAATGGATCGTGAGGTTAAAAGACTTAAGCAAAACAAGATACCAATTGTTAAGGTTCGATGGAATGCTCGTAGAGGACCCGAGTTCACCTGGGAGCGTGAAGATCAGATGAAGAAGAAATACCCGCATCTATTTCCAGAAGATTCGTCAACACCTTCAACAGCTTAAAATTTCGGGACGAAATTTATTTAACGGGTAGGTACTGTAGTGACCCGAACTTTTCCATGTTTATATATATTAATTGAGATTGATATTTACATGATTAAATGTTTCCAACATATTAAGCAATCAAACTTGTTAAGACTTGATTAATTGAAATAGGTTTCATATAGACAATTGACCACCCAAGTTGACCAGTGATTCACGAACGTTAAAACTTGTAAAAACTATATGATGACATATATATAGTTATATATATAGTTAACATGATATTATGATAAGTAAACATATCATTAAGTATATTAACAATGAACTACATATGTAAAAACAAGACTACTAACTTAATGATTTTGAAACGAGACATATATGTAACGATTATCGTTGTAACGACATTTAATGTATATATATCATATTAAGAGATATTCGTACATCATAATATCATGATAATATAATAATTTAAAATCTCTTTTGATATTATAAACATTGGGTTAACAACATTTAACAAGATCGTTAACCTAAAGGTTTCAAAACAACATTTACATGTAACGACTAACGATGACTTAACGACTCAGTTAAAATGTATATACATGTAGTGTTTTAATATGTATTCATACACTTTTGAAAGACTTCAAGACACTTATCAAAATACTTCTACTTAACAAAAATGCTTACAATTACATCCTCGTTCAGTTTCATCAACAATTCTACTCGTATGCACCCGTATTCGTACTCGTACAATACACAGCTTTTAGATGTATGCACTATTGGTATATACACTCCAATGATCAGCTCTTAGCAACCCATGTGAGTCACCTAACACATGTGAGAACCATCATTTGGCAACTAGCATGAAATATCTCATAAAATTACAAAAATATGAGTAATCATTCATGACTTATTTACATGAAAACAAAATTACATATCCTTTATATCTAATCCATACACCAACGACCAAAAACACCTACAAACACTTTCATTCTTCAATTTTCTTCATCTAATTGATCTCTCTCAAGTTCTATCTTCAAGTCCTAAGTGTTCTTCATAAATTTCAAAAGTTCTAGTTTCATAAAATCAAGAATACTTTCAAGTTTGCTAGCTCACTTCCAATCTTGTAAGGTGATCATCCAACCTCAAGAAATCTTTGTTTCTTACAGTAGGTTATCATTCTAATACAAGGTAATAATCATATTCAAACTTTGGTTCAATTTCTATAACTATAACAATCTTATTTCAAGTGATGATCTTACTTGAACTTGTTTTCGTGTCATGATTCTGCTTCAAGAACTTCGAGCCATCCAAGGATCCATTGAAGCTAGATTCATTTTTCTATTTTCCAGTAGGTTTATCCAAGGAACTTAAGGTAGTAATGATGTTCATAACATCATTCGATTCATACATATAAAGCTATCTTATTCGAAGGTTTAAACTTGTAATCACTAGAACATAGTTTAGTTAATTCTAAACTTGTTCGCAAACAAAAGTTAATCCTTCTAACTTGACTTTTGAAATCAACTAAACACATGTTCTATATCTGTATGATATGCTAACTTAATGATTTAAAACCTGGAAACACGAAAAACACCGTAAAACCGGATTTACGCCGTCGTAGTAACACCGCGGGCTGTTTTGGGTTAGTTAATTAAAAACTATGATAAACTTTGATTTAAAAGTTGTTATTCTGAGAAAATGATTTTTATTATGAACATGAAACTATATCCAAAAATTATGGTTAAACTCAAAGTGGAAGTATGTTTTCTAAAATGGTCATCTAGACGTCGTTCTTTCGACTGAAATGACTACCTTTACAAAAACGACTTGTAACTTATTTTTCCGACTATAAACCTATACTTTTTCTGTTTAGATTCATAAAATAGAGTTCAATATGAAACCATAGCAATTTGATTCACTCAAAACGGATTTAAATTGAAGAAGTTATGGGTAAAACAAGATTGGATAATTTTTCTCATTTTAGCTACGTGAAAATTGGTAACAAATCTATTCCAACCATAACTTAATCAACTTGTATTGTATATTATGTAATCTTGAGATACCATAGACACGTATACAATGTTTCGACCTCTCATGTCGACACATCTATATATATTTCGGAACAACCATAGACACTCTATATGTGAATGTTGGAGTTAGCTATACAGGGTTGAGGTTGATTCCAAAATATATATAGTTTGAGTTGTGATCAATACTGAGATACGTATACACTGGGTCGTGGATTGATTCAAGATAATATTTATTGATTTATTTCTGTACATCTAACTGTGGACAACTAGTTGTAGGTTACTAACGAGGACAGCTGACTTAATAAACTTAAAACATCAAAATATATTAAAAGTGTTGTAAATATATTTTGAACATACTTTGATATATATGTATATATTGTTATAGGTTCGTGAATCAACCAGTGGCCAAGTCTTACTTCCCGACGAAGTAAAAATCTGTGAAAGTGAGTTATAGTCCCACTTTTAAAATCTAATATTTTTGGGATGAGAATACATGCAGGTTTTATAAATGATTTACAAAATAGACACAAGTACGTGAAACTACATTCTATGGTTGAATTATCGAAATCGAATATGCCCCTTTTTATTAAGTCTGGTAATCTAAGAATTAGGGAACAGACACCCTAATTGCCGCGAATCCTAAAGATAGATCTATTGGGCCTAACAAACCCCATCCAAAGTACCGGATGCTTTAGTACTTCGAAATTTATATCATATCCGAAGGGTGTCCCGGAATGATGGGGATATTCTTATATATGCATCTTGTTAATGTCGGTTACCAGGTGTTCACCATATGAATGATTTTTATCTCTATGTATGGGATGTGTATTGAAATATGAAATCTTGTGGTCTATTATTATGATTTGATATATATAGGTTAAACCTATAACTCACCAACATTTTTGTTGACGTTTTAAGCATGTTTATTCTCAGGTGATTATTAAGAGCTTCCGCTGTCGCATACTTAAATAAGGACGAGATTTGGAGTCCATGCTTGTATGATATTGTGTAAAAACTGCATTCAAGAAACTTATTTTGTAGTAACATATTTGTATTGTAAACCATTACGTAATGGTCGCGTGTAAACAGGATATTTTAGATTATCATTATTTGATAATCTACGTAAAGCTTTTTAAAACCTTTATCTATGAAATAAAGGTTATGGTTTGTTTTAAAAATGAATGCAGTCTTTGAAAAATGTCTCATATAGAGGTCAAAACCTCGCAACGAAATCAATTAATATGGAACGTTTTTAATCAATAAGAACGGGACATTTCAGTTGTCACGATTTGGACGACCATGAATCAATTCCACATTCTCATTATCAACTTATATTTTTATCTGCTTTCAATTGATTGATTTTAATAAAGAAAATTCAAGAAAACAGTTTTATGCCCTGTTCTTGATTTAATTCTTTAAACAACTCGAATCCTTAATGAATTTCAAAAATTAGAAGTGCATTGTTGTTAGGATTGGGTCATTTAAACTATCTGCAAGGTATGAAAATCCAGATTTCTATTGAATTCGAATTTTTGAAGTCAAACATTTTATATAAAAAGTCAAACTTTTTTATTAACATAAAATTCGTATTCTTATTGATGTTTCAATTCAAATTAATGATTCAGAGAGTTTCTAATAAGAATTGTGAATCTTTTTCATGTTGTGATCGGGACCTAAAACGTCTTTAAAATTTAAATGTGATTTAGAGTTCATAAACGAGTCTATATGTCTGTTACAGCGAATTTTGTTATTTAATTAATGTAATTGATTCAAACAATCTTTATGGATCATGTCTGTTTAAATTAAGATTCCTAAAAACAACAATTAAATTGTGTTTAAGTGGGGATTCGATGTGTGGAGGATTTAGGAGATGAAGAAGATGAAAATGGTATTTCAATAGAAACGGTTTAAATATAATTAAATGGTAATAATAATCAAATAATCAGTCGCAGAGGAATAGTCAGGGGATTGTTCAGGTATTCGAGGGGTCGCTGGTTCGAGCCCTGTCGTGGGCAATTCTTTTTAGAAAAACTTTCAAAAGGGTATACACATTTATATTTTATTTTATTTTCATTATTATTATTATTATTATTATTATTATGATTATTATTATTATTATTATTATTATTATTATTATTATTATTATTATTATTATTATTATTATTATTATTATTATTATTATTACTAATGTTGTTATTAATATTATTTAGGGTTATTACAAGTATTATAATTATCCTAATTATTATTAGTATTATTAATTATAGTTATTATTAGTAATTAAATTATTATTATTATTATTATTATTATTATTATTATTATTAACATTAATACATGTTATATTACTATTATTATAAAGTTAGTTATTATTATTAACTATATTAGTATCATCATTTAGTTTTATCATAACTAATATTATTATTTATAGTATTATTAATTATGTTATTTTTGCTAGTAATATTATTAGGATTTCAAGGATACTAAACAGATTAATTATTAATAAAAGGTATTATGATAAAGATTAGGAGATTGATTATAATTATATGAATACATGTAGATTATGATTATGAATACAAATTAATATTAAAAGAAACTATAGTCATTAGTTAATAGATTAAACACGAAAGTTATGATTGTTATAATTATGAATATACAGGTTTAATAATATTGTTAAGATTAAAAAATATAGAAATTCTGGATATAAATATTATTATGAAAAATTATTAAATCTTAACTAAAGTATGTTTTAAAATGGATTATTATAATTAATATTATCATAGTTATTTAATGATGTATCCTATCGTATACACGCATAAAAGGCATAATGGTTGCATAAAAGTAGCATCAGGAAGGCTGGAAACAGCAGTTTTGTGGAGTTATACATCCAGCGTTCTCCGCTGTACAGGCTGCTCCGTCATGCGTAAGCCCTGAAGGCCGCCTAGCGCGTAAGCCCTGGCCGGATAACGCCACCTTCAGCATAAATTTCAGATCACGAATAACAGAACATATCATCATCTGACACGTGTCCCCAAGTAATCTGGTGGATCTGACACTATAAATAGACCCCTTGGGTCGTCATTTTACACAGTTCAGAGATTCTGACAACTTTGAGAGCTGAGACTTCACTTCTCTTTCTCTCTCTACTTTCTCTCACTAGAAGTCATCTGGCTAGTACTCTTACGCTCTACGGATGACAGATTGATTAAGCCACCCCACAATTTTCTACACTTGTGAACCGGGTCTGCAGGGATTATTTCTCGAGGGTAAAAATCAATCGGCAACACTCTGCCCTCCTAAAGCTAGATTACTTCTAGTATTTTGTTGACACACTAAGTCTTACCTCATAAGGAAATAGGTGTTAACAATGGCCCCATCCACTAATGCAAAGAACACACGAAACGGAAAAGGAACAAAAACAACTGAAGCTCCATTTGTACTTGAAGCAGTCAACAATCCATCAACTGATGACATGATAACTGTTGAAGATGTACCCGTTCAGCTACTAGATGGTACGATTGAAGAAACAGTTGCTGAAACTGCAGAAAGGCTTAAACATTTGGCAACTAATTCGGAGAAAAGGCCAGTAATCGAAGAAGCGACAGCTAAAAGGGCAGAAAGACTTTCAAATTTTGTTACTAATACAGTGCGACGACCATTGATGCAACCACGGCGATGTCCATCATTTATACCTCTTCGGCAGATGGCGGATGGCAGAGACAAGCAAATAATGAAAAGGCAATCTATATCAAAATACAAGTTAACTAGGCTACTTGACAAGCTGGGCAGTCTTATTGATGATTCTGGGGATGATAACGACCTGAGCTATGATAATAATGACTCTGATGATGAAACTGACAAAGATGAGTTCATGTCAGAGAAGCAGACAGTGTTGCTTTTTAATGACATTCTTAAGCAGACAGCTCCGGCAAAATATAAGCAACACTTAGCGCAGCCCGCCGTCCGTGCTGTGGCCGTGGACAATTTCTTTGCCCTCATTACTGGAGAGCAAGCCACCAAACCACCGTCCATGACAGAATCTACACAGTGTTTCATTGATCGAATTGCTAATTATCCATTGCCCAGAAATCTTGCTATTCCAGCAATTGGAGTTTATGATGGCACAACGGATCCGGAAGATTTTCTGACTATGTTTGAAGGTGTTATGAGGTTGCAGCATTGGGAGGATGAAACTGCGTGCCATATGTTTCCTATGGTATTGCAGAAAATGGCACGCGAATGGTTTGCTAGTTTTCCGCCAAGGAGTATTACCAGTTTTCTTGATTTGAGAGCAAAATTTGTGATGCAATACCAAAATCTACAGAGCTGTACTCTGACACATCTTGATGCACACGAGATCACAATGCATCATAACGAATCTTTGAGCAATTTTATGAAGCGTTATACACTTGAAGCACAGAAGATTCCTGATTGTCCAGAATCACAGCTTGTATCTGGTTTCATTTTCTGTTTGGACCAGCGATGGTTTAGTGCACTTGTTCATGCATTACGGTATGACCTGCCAAAAACATTGCATCAAGCGTTGGAGGTTGCACAGAGGCATGTTCGAGTTGGTGAGCGTGGGTTGAACAAGTTTGATACTGGCAGTAGTAGCAAGCCGCACAACGGAGGACGGTATTTTGACAGAAATCAGAGAAGGAATGACAATTCAAATGGAGGATGTAGAGGAAATAATCACCCTAATGATTTTCACCACAACAGAAAGCCAATAGAAAGGCACCAGTTGATTATGGCGCTTACCAAAACTCCGAAAGAGATCCTCTTCACTGAACCAATTCGGACCACTTTCAATGCTCCAGCACCTATGGAAGAAAGGAAGGGTCCAAAGAGTGAGTTGTGGTGCGATTTCCATGAGGCATGGGGCCATGATACGGACAATTGCAAATCTTTGATGAGGGAAATCATAGCGAAAATCAAGGCAGGAGAATTGAATCATTTGTTGCATGGCAAACAGTACAGGAGGAATGATCCTCGCAGGAAATTTGCGTGGCAAAGGAATGATGGTAACAGAGGATGCCGTGGAGAGAACAGAAGAGAGCAGCATGGCGGAAGAGATAATCGGAACCAACCGCCGTACGGAGATCGGGTCACAGAGCGTGAGACAACTCCAGAAGTTGTAATTAGGATGGTTTAGATCAACGGCAGTTATTATGCAGAAGGTGAATCATCAAATAGCAATTTGGACAGCTGGAGATATGCTCCAATTATCTTTCAGCCATTTCAGAATTGGGCGTTGTCCGTTCAGCCAGAGATCATTTCAGCAGAGATATCAAATAAGTTTGTCAACTGTATCTACACAGATACGGGAAGTGAAGCTGACATCATTTACTGGCATTGCTTGAAGACTTTTCCAAGGCATGTGCAGGACAGAGCTAGGCAAACGAGATTGAAAGTTTCCGGATTAACGGGAGCACCGGTAAATGCCATGGGCCAGATTCGTTTGGAAGTTGTTATGGGCACATTCCCATTGTTGAGAACAGAAATAATCGATTTCACAATCATAGATGGAAATTCTCGGTTGAACGTCCTTTTTGGAAGGGCAGCGTTGGCTAAATTCGGAGCAATAACATCGACAGCTCATGCAGAGATCAGGTTCCCAACTCCTAACGGAGTAGCCGCCATACATTCACAGTATGTGGCACCAGCTAGGGGGAGATCCACATTTGTGAACTTACCAAAAGGCAACGTAAACTGGAGAAAGCATGATCGGTTGTTTAGTGATGATGAAGTTCAGGAGTTTTTCATTCCATAATCAAGTGTATAGGCCGGATGGCGCTGGGCGCTCGGCGTGTGAAGAAGCAAATCTCAGCATGTTATCAAGAACGAAAGTTTATTATCAGAGCAGTTTTTTAGCATTTTTATGAAGACATAGCCTTTTACAATCATTGTATTCATGCCAAAATACACATGTTTGGCATTTGAAGAACATATTTTCGCATTATATGAAGAGCAACGTTTATCAATTTACTGTGAACCATTGTGGTTATTTTACAGTGCATATGTTAGCAATTGCATACATTAAACATTCATGGCGTACTAATTAGGCTTGATCCACCTAAATTCGTCATCAATCGTTTATGTACTGCACAGTACCGAACAAAATATTATATATTTTTCTTAAACAAAGTGCTGCCCGTGACAAATGTAAAACATTACATTTATAACCTGCACACAGAAGGAGTGTATTTTTAAAATACCTCCGATGGCGGAAGCTTTTGTGCCGGCCAGTAAAGGCACAAGGGATCGGTTAGAAAACGTTTAAGTTTTATTAGAACGCACCGAGGCATGATACAAAACTCAGATACTTGTCATGACAAACATTATAAAAAACTTACTTCACAGAACGAAGTTCTATATTTTATGTATGAAGGCAAAATAATTAGCAATTCTTCCTCATATACTTTATGACGGAAGGCGTACGACGGAGAGTTTATTGATTTGTAATCATTCTTCTAAAACACTTCACAATTCTTCCTCATATACTTTATGACGGAAGGCGTAAGACGGAGAGTTTATTGATTTGTAATCATTCTTCTAAAACACTTCATAATTCTTCCTCATTAATTTTATGACGGAAAGCGTGTAACAGAATTCAGACATCATATTCATTTAGCAAAACTTGATATTGCAAAGCGTCTACATATTAATTACCTTATACACTTTTCAAAATGATTTGCTCAATTATACACTGCACAATTGTGTATAGAAATTTTATGCTCAGGTGCATAATCGATTGGTTTTAAAGCATTAAGCATCAAAATATTTGCAACAAGCATGTAAACACACGTAGTGATCACAATAAAGTCAGTATGTATATAATGTCAAGGTCAGAAGGAAATTTATTACAAAGCATTGTTTAATATTTTTACAACGATCAATTAAATTGCACGCTAAGCACATCTTGAGCAGATGAGTCTTCTTTGCTGCATACCTCATCATAAACATTTATCTTCAAATTTATCAATTTGTCTTTAGTCTCATCAACCTTTTCCTGAGTACCAGGAGGCATAAGTTTGGCAATAGCAGCAGAAGGGGTCTGGTTGGGAGTAAGGCGTTTAAACAGATTGCTGGTCACATCAGCAATAGCATGGGTGCAGGCAGCATCAACATAATCATTGTAGGGATTCCCTACAAGACTGGATCCAAGCACCTTAGCTATCAGACCTGGTATACCCTTCTTAAGCTCAGCAAAATTACCTTCGCCTTTCTCCGCCCTCCGGAGAAGCTCAGCAGACTTTTCTCTCTCTGCATTCAGCTGCTTCTCCAGCTCACCCACTTTCACCTGCTCCTCTTCAACTCTTTTCTTTTCAGCATCCCTTTCCCCTTACAGAACAACAGCAGCATCTTGAGCACTTTTTAGCTCAACTTCTTTACCCTTTATTATTTTCTGCGCATCACTTAAGGCACGCTCAGCATCAGCAGCTCTTTTACGAGCATTTACACCTTCAGCTATGTCTTTACGGGCTATAGCAAGAATAGACTCTTGATGCTTCTACAGTTGCAGCACAGAGTCCAGATGATTGGTTAGCAGTACATGAGCTGCCATAGTTGATTCCCTGAGTTGATCAGAACGGAGAGCGGCGAATTGGGGTTTCAGCTTAGGGATAACACAACCCTGTACAAGAAAAAATTTTATGAGTAATTTCAGGCAACTCACATCAATAAGTTACAAACGTATACATGCAAAAGGTCTTATCATTCATACCTGAAGAAGAGTTGCAAATTCTTTATCCTTAGTGGCAGGGTTTGCAATGATGGCCTGCAATGCCTTCACATGAGCAGGAAGAGTTGGCTCTTGCACATTAGAGGATGTGATAGCTGGGTTAGTGATATTAGGAGGAGGAGAATGATAAGCAGAGTTGCCTTCCGGCCTATCTTCATGAAATTCAGATTCATCGAATGGAGTAAAGTTTGGGTCAGGCGTTTTCAGGCCCTTCTCCCCTTCACTTTCAAGATTCTCCTCCGTCCTCCGTTCACCGCCCTCCGTGGCCTTCCCTTGGCTATCATCCGACTCTGCTAAAATCACTAACAAGAACAAATTAGCATAATGAACAAACATAACGGTTGTACGCAAAAACATGTACAAATTAACATTTTCAAGAAAGCACAGAATGGACATACTTCTCCTTCGTTTCTGCTTTTTGCCCTCTTCTGTACTCTTCGCCCTTTTTGAGCCTATGCTCTTCTTTCTTGTCTTTTGGGTTGGAGGAGGAGTGGGGTTGGTTTCACCCGTGATGTCAACTGACCCCGATGTTTGTTGATCGGCGGTGGTGGTATCATCCGCTGTCCGCTCAGTGTCTGTATGTTTAGACTCGGATTCACTGATTGAGCTGCTCACAGCAATTTCTTTCCCTTTTCAGTAGCATTAGCAGCATCAGCAGCAGCTTTAGTTTCAGCTGCAACTCTCTCCTCCTCTAGCTCTTCAGCAGTTTTGTCACGAGCAGTGACCTCTACATCATCATCAAGATCAGCGGATAAAAGAGCAGAGCGAACCTGCATCACGGAGTTGGCTGCAAAAATTATACATAAACAGCAATATAAGTAAACATGACAAACAATAGACACGAATCTATATATAATAGGATGATCATATCACATCCTACCCTCTTTTTTCTCACGAAGTACTGGCACAGAATTGCTCGGCCATTCTTGACTCACTTTGCAAAGCACAAGAATTCCCTCATACCTTTCGTATGATCTGGGCAGAAGGCAGAGGCCTTTCAAACTATTTACTATCCGCTGCTCTGCGGGAGAAATCTTAACACCCTTTCCTATACCAGCTTCAATAGCACCCCATTCCCGGACAACGGAATACTCTTCCGGAATAACGGTCTCATCAACAAAGAAAAATGGACTTTTCTAGTCCTTCAAATTTGAAACTCTATTCGGGCCAACAAAATGATTATTTTTCTTACTATCAATAGTAAGCCAGCAGTCACTAATTGTGCGAATTCTAAATAAAGAGATAAAAACGTTAATGCAAGGCTTTATGTTAATATCATTGCAGTACATTTCAAAAAGGATGATTTTTTGAAGGCCATGGGGATGCATCTGACTAAGACAGGCCCCATAGTATCTAAGAAGGCGAAGAAGAAAGTTAGTAAGAGGAACATGGAGGTTGCCGTGGGTAATTTGTAAAGCGTATAAAGTAATTTTCCCCTCAGGAGGGTTATCAGCAGTTTGTCTGTTGGTGGGAAGAACAGGGTTGTATTGATTGAGATGGCGGAAGGCGATCTTTAAGCCATCTAAATATTCACTAGTCAATGATGAAGCCATCGTGCTAACTTCCGGAAAGTCAGCGGTATTTGATGAAGAGGGCTTGGCATGCTCTTGGCCAGTACTCCGTGTAGAAGCCATGATAATACAGTAAAAGATATCAACAAGAAGAAAATAGCAGTAAGATGAAGTGTACTGACCTTGGAAGACGGTAAACCTTAAAAAGTTGAAGATTGAAGAAGGCGATGAAGATTTGGGGGAGAAATATGCTTTTTAGATCTTGGCAAAAGTAAAAAAGTGTTGGTAACAGGGTTATGACGGTTTTTATAGGATTTCATCGATGCAATTTTTATGGCCACGATTAAGACACGTGTAGGGGTGCGTTTAAACGAAGGGTACGAAATAACACTTTTTACAGCTGGAGGCGCGTGGATGATCTCAGCCGTAAAAAATTAATCATAACAGCGTCAGTAAAACTCGTCTGCATTTAATGCCTAAAATGTTTTCCCCGATGCAAGTGGGTAATGAACAGGCTGGTTTGGCATGCGTTTTCAAAAGTTTAACGACTTAATCATTCTTCAAATGCTTAAGTCATTAAACTGGGGGGACTTAATGATGTATCCTATCGTATACATGCATAAAAGGCATAATGGTTGCATAAAAGTAGCATCAGGAAGGCTGGAAACAACAGTTTTGTGGAGTTATACGTCCAGCGTTCTCCGCTGTACAGGCTGCTCCGCCATGCGTAAGCCCTGAAGGCCGCCTAGCGCGTAAGCCCTGGCCGGAGAACGCCACCTTCAGCATAAATTTCAGATCACGAATGAAATGCCCCGTCCTAATCCATCTGGACGAAGTCATCAACATTTGATCTCAGAGCGATGATCGACTCCAAGTAATGTCCTTAAAATGAGCAAATGCACAGTGAAAGATTTCTTTCATACCTGAGAATAAATATGCTTTCAAATGTCAACCAAAAGGTTGGTGAGTTCATTAGTTTAACATAAATAATCATTTCCATCATTTTAATAGACCACAAGATTTCATTTTTAGTTCTCATAAATATACGTCCCAAACATAGAGACAAAAATAATCATTCATATGGATTGAGCACCTGGTAACCGACATTCACAATATGTATATAAAAATATCCCCATCATTCCGGGATCCTCCTTCGGACATGATATAAATTTCGAAGTACTAAAGCATCCGGTACTTTGGATGGTGCTTGTTGGGCCCGATAGATCTATCTTTAGAGTCCCGCGTCAATTAGGGTGTCGGTTCCCTAATTCTTAGATTACCAGACTTAATAAACAGGGGCATATTTGATTTCGATAATTCAACCATATAATGTAGTTTCGATTACTTGTGTCTATTTCGTAAAACATTTATAAAAATTGCGCATGTATTCTCAGCCCAAAAATATAAAGGGTAAAAAGGCAAATGAAACTCACGCATATAAATATTGTAAAACAGTTAATAAAGCATTTGCATGTATTCTCAGCCCAAAAATGTAATGAGTAAAAAGGGAGCAAATGAAACTCACGCATATAAATATTGTAAAACAGTTAATAAAGCATTTGCATGTATTCTCAGCCCAAAAATGTAATTTGTAAAAAGGGAGCAAATGAAACTCACAATATTGTATTTTGTAGTAAAAATACATATGACGACATTGAACAAGTGTAAGGTTGGCCTCGGATTCATGAACCTATATCATTTATATATATTAACACGTATAATTGAAATCGGACAAATTTATATATAATTAGGGATATGAATTTTATATTAAAAATTTATAGGTTTTCTTAATAGATTAAATATATTCATTTTATATATACAAATATTAATTTTGTTAAGTTTTATATATATTGAGTATAGTTTTAATAGTTATTTGATAAATTAATAATGTTAAATAAAAAAAATTTTGTATTATCTTTTATTAATAATAGTAAAAAAAAAAATTTAATAATAATAATTATAGTAATAATAACCATGATAATAATAATGTTAATAATGTTAAGTTGTATTTATAATATTGAATTTTATTAAGTATATAATAATTTTAATAATTATATAATGAAATTTTATTAATAAAGATAATGCTAAAAAAATAATAATAATGTTAATAAACATGAAAATACTTATAATACTAATAAGGATAACTATGATAATTGTAGTGACCTGAACTTTTCCATGTTTATATATATTAATTGAGATTGATATTTACATGATTAAATGTTTCCAACTTGTTAAGCAATCAAACTTGTTAAGACTTGATTAATTGAAATATGTTTCATATAGACAATTGACCACCCAAGTTGACCGGCGATTCACGAACGTTAAAACTTGTAAAAACGACATGACGATATATATATGGATATACATATGGTTAACATGAAATTATGATAAGTAAGTATCTCCATAAGTATATTAACAATGAGTTATATACATATAAACAAGACTACTAACTTAAGGATTTCGAAACGAGACATATATGTAACGATTATCGTTGTAACGACATTTAAATGTATATATATATCATATTAAGATATATTAATATATCATAATATCATGATAATATAATAATTTAACATCTCATTAGATATAATAAACAATGGGTTAACAACATTAATTGAGATCGTTAACTTAAAGGTTTCAAAACAACACTTACATGTAACGACTAACGATGACTTAACGACTCAGTTAAAATGTATATACATGTAGTGTATTTAGATGTATTAAAATACTTTTGGAAGACTTCAAGACATATATCAAAACACTTATACTTAATGAAAATGGTTACAGTTACTTTCCCATTCTTTTCTTTCATCAAGAATTCTAGTCGTATTCTTACCCGTATTATAGACAGCTTCAAAACGTACTTACTATGAGTATATACCAATAGGAACTAGCATGGGATTCCACTCTTGATTATGTCATGTATGACTAATCAATTTTAACTTCTACCATGAGCTAGTCAACTAACTAGAACTCCTTTTAACCCCACTCACCACTCACCAATTACCACTCATCATTCACTCCATTTCACTTCCAATTCTCTTTCTACTTCTCTCTCAACACACACACACTATTATGAACGTATTTTTCTAGTAGTTAATCATCATCTTCATCAAAAATCACTTCAAGAATCAAGCTATAATCATCATAGGAAGAACACTTCAAGAACACTTCAAAAATCCCTTCCAAGTTTACTAATTTACTTCCAAACTTTCTAATCCATTCCAAGTAATCATCTAAGATCAAGAAACCTTTGTTATATACAGTAGGTTATCTTTCTTATTCAAGATAATATTCATATTCAAACTTTGATTCAATTTCTATAACTATAAACTATCTTAATTCGAGTAAAAATCTTACTTGAACTTGTTTTGTGTCATGATCCTACTTCAAGAACTTTCAAGCCATCCAAGATCCTTTGAAGCTAGATCATTTCTTGTCACTTCCAGTAGGTTTACCTACTAAACTTGAGGTAGTAATGATGTTCATAACATCATTCGATTCATATATATAAAACTATCTTTTTCGAAGGTTTAAACTCGTAATCACTAGAACATAGTTTAGTTAATTCTAAACTTGTTCGCAAACAAAAGTTAATCCTTCTAACTTGACTTTTAAAATTAACTAAACACATGTTCTATATCTATATGATATGCTAACTTAATGATTTAAAACCTGGAAACACGAAAAACACCGTAAAACCGGATTTACGCCGTCGTAGTAACACCGCGGGCTGTTTTGGGTTAGTTAATTAAAAACTATGATAAACTTTGATTTAAAAGTTGTTATTCAGAGAAAATGATTTTTATTATGAACATGAAACTATATCCAAAAATTATGGTTAAACTCAAAGTGGAAGTATGTTTTCTAAAATGGTCATCTAGACGTCGTTCTTTCGACTGAAATGACTACCTTTACAAAAATGACTTGTAACTTATTTTTCTGACTATAAACCTATACTTTTTCTGTTTAGATTCATAAAATAGAGTTCAATATGAAACCATAGCAATTCGATTCACTCAAAACGGATTTAAAATGAAGAAGTTATGGGTAAAACAAGATTGGATAATTTTTCTCATTTTAGCTACGTGAAAATTGGTAACAAATCTATTCCAACCATAACTTAATCAACTTGTATTGTATATTATGTAATCTTGAGATACCATAGACACGTATACAATATTTCAACCTATCATGTCGACACATCTACATATATTTCGGAATAACCATAGACACTCTATATGTGAATGTTGGAGTTAGCTATACAGGGTTGAGGTTGATTCCAAAATATATATAGTTTGAGTTGTGATCAATACTGAGATACGTATACACTGGGTCGTGGATTGATTCAAGATAATATTTATCGATTTATTTCTGTACATCTAACTGTGGACAACTAGTTGTAGGTTACTAACGAGGACAGCTGACTTAATAAACTTAAAACATCAAAATATATTAAAAGTGTTGTAAATATATTTTGAACATACTTTAATATATATGTATATATTGTTATAGGTTCGTGAATCAACAGTGGCCAAGTCTTACTTCTCGACGAAGTAAAAATCTGTGAAAGTGAGTTATAGTCCCACTTTTAAAATCTAATATTTTTGGGATGAGAATACATGCAGGTTTTATAAATGATTTACAAAATAGACACAAGTACGTGAAACTACATTCTATGGTTGAATTATCGAAATCGAATATGCCCCTTTTTATTAAGTCTGGTAATCTAAGAATTAGGGAACAGACACCCTAATTGACGCGAATCCTAAAGATAGATCTATTGGGCCTAACAAACCCCATCCAAAGTACCGGATGCTTTAGTACTTCGAAATTTATATCATATCCGAAGGGTGTCCCGGAATGATGGGGATATTCTTATATATGCATCTTGTTAATGTCGGTTACCAGGTGTTCACCATATGAATGATTTTTATCTCTATGTATGGGATGTGTATTGAAATATGAAATCTTGTGGTCTATTATTATGATTTGATATATATAGGTTAAACCTATAACTCACCAACATTTTTGTTGACGTTTTAAGCATGTTTATTCTCAGGTGATTATTAAGAGCTTCCGCTGTCGCATACTTAAATAAGGACGAGATTTGGAGTCCATGCTTGTATGATATTGTGTAAAAACTGCATTCAAGAAACTTATTTTGTTGCAACATATTTGTATTGTAAACCATTATGTAATGGTCGTGTGTAAACAGGATATTTTAGATTATCATTATTTGATAATCTACATAAAGCTTTTTAAACCTTTATTGATGAAACAAAGGTTATGGTTTGTTTTAAAATGAATGCAGTCTTTGAAAAACATCTCATATAGAGGTCAAAACCTCGCAACGAAATCAATTAATATGGAACGTTTTTAATCAATAAGAACGGGACATTTCAGTTGGTATCAGAGCGTTGGTCTTAGAGAACCAGAATTTTGCATTAGTGTGTCTTATCGAGTTTGTTAGGATGCATTAGTGAGTCTGGACTTCGACCGTGTTTACTATAAAAATGATTGCTTAACAAATTTTGTTGGAAACTATATATTTTTAACATGTGAATATTATGTGATATATTAATCTCTTAACGCGTTTGATATTATGTGATAGATGTCTACCTCTAGAACAAGTCCCATTGACTCACCTTATAATAGTGAAGAGTCAAATATAAATTGGAATGATTCGTGGACTGATTCACAAGTTCCCGAAGAGGAACCGGAAGAAGAGTCGGAACCGGAAGAAGAATCGGAACCGGAAGAAGAATCGGAACCGGATGAAGAAATAGAACCGGTGGGGGAAATAATAAAACGGTTAAGTAAAAGAAAATTCTCAACCAACCGACCAAGGTTAATTATGGTCAATGGTGTTTCCGCCAAGGAAGCAAAATATTGGGAGGATTACCAATTCTCCGATGAATTGGATTCCGACGAGAATTCCGATGATGTTATAGAAATTACCCCAACTGAATTTAAAAAGGCAAAAGAAAATAATAAGGGAAAGGGCATAAAAATATAGAAATCTAATTCCAACCCCGATGAACTTTATATGTATCGTCAACCCCCGAAGTCCTTAAGTTGTAACAATGACCCGGGAACCTCTAAACCACCAGGTTTTT
The DNA here is from genome assembly GCF_046630445.1 of Rutidosis leptorrhynchoides. NCBI lineage: Eukaryota > Viridiplantae > Streptophyta > Magnoliopsida > Asterales > Asteraceae > Rutidosis > Rutidosis leptorrhynchoides. The sequence goes on from NC_092336.1 coordinate 437,669,958, forward strand.
CTAAACCAATGTGGAAAACGACGGCTCATATTAGGGGAACATCATATATCCCTAGAAACTTGGCAAAATGAACCAAAACCGAAGAAGAAGAAACAAGCGAGTCGGAATAAAATAGTTGTATTCGTGTGGTGTAATATATGTAATATAGTGTGCTTATGCTTTATGATATATGTAAAAATTGTTTGTATTAATAAGTATTTTTTTTTATGAATCTAACTCTTGTTCTATTTTACAGTATAAAAACACAAAATGGATAGACAACCCAATATTTTAAGAGACCTACACGGAGACATGATTGATGAAATCTTGTCTAGAGTCGGTCAGAATTCTTCGGCACAACTATTTAAAGCGAGATCAGTTTGTAAGACATTCGAAGAACGTTCCAAGAATGCCTTGATTTATAAAAGGCTTTCGTTTGAAAGATGGGGGATATCACATTGGGAAATCCATAAGTTACGATGTGTTTACTTTGACGCATATATTGCGGGGAACCCAAATGCTATTTTACGCAATGGGTCAAGAAATTATTTTGACTCAATATATCCGAATATTGGACTTCGTGATTTAGAAAAAGCGGCTAACATGCAACATAAAGAAGCATGTTATGCTTACGGATTAGTAATGTTCTCTTCTCACCAAAGTGAGAACAAGAACATCGGGCTACAACTATTAAAAAAAACGTTCCCACAAGTGACGGAGTCGGTAATTGGGGTAAGAAATGAGGTTTTTAGATTGTTACGGGACTGTTGGACATTACGTAACCCTCGTCCCTTTGACGACGTTACAACACGCTGTCTTATCAACGGCCATAACGGTTATGTTCCACAAGACCAAGGATGGGAAGTAATCCTAGTAAAACCAGAATGCATGACTTGTTTCTGGACGTATGAATTACGTGTCTTTAGTGCCTTTGCTGAACGACTTGTGTACTAGCTAGAATTATCTTCACAACCATCTTGTTTCAAATTTAGTGTGTGGTATATTTCATGCTCTATGTAAAATAAGCGGTATTGTAAGTTTGTAAAATATTGTGTAAAAGTTTGAACGCGAAATATTATTATAATCAGTTTTTCGTATAGAATTGTAGTAGTTGAATTGTATATTAGCTACTAAGTATTAACTTAACGGGTAGGTACTACCCGAATTTAAACTTATAAAACGCTAATATGAAGAAAAAGCTTTTATAAATGAGTTCATATTATGCTACGAAATACTATTAACTACTCTTAATATTCTGTATGATTAACTTGTTCCATTTGACTATTTTGAAGGAAATGGCACCGACTACTTGACACACCGTGAATATGAATGAAGAGGAATTCCGTACTTTTCTAGCTTCAAACATAGCCGCAGTACAGGCTGCGCTACATACCAACAATAACCTTGGATCTAGCAGTACAGGAAATCGTGTAGGATGCACCTACAAAGAATTCACTGCCTGCAAACCTTTGGAATTTGATGGAACCGAAGGACCGATCGGATTGAAATGGTGGACCGAGAAGGTCGAATCGGTGTTTGCCATAAGTAAGTGTACTGAAGAGGACAAAGTGAAGTACGCTACGCATACCTTCACAGGTTCTGCGTTAACATGGTGGAATACCTATCTAGAGCAAGTGGGACAAGACGATGCGTACGCACTACCATGGTCAGCATTCAAGCACTTGATGAACGAGAAGTACCGTCCCAGAACCGAGGTCAATAAGCTCAAGACAGAACTTAGAGAGTTACGAACCCAAGGATTTGATATTACCACGTACGAAAGACGATTCACAGAATTGTGCCTATTGTGTCCGGGAGCATTCGAAGATGAGGAAGAGAAGATCGACGCATTTGTGAAAGGATTACCGGAAAGAATCCAAGAAGATATAAGTTCACACGAGCCCGCCTCCATACAACAGGCATGTAGAATGGCTCACAAACTAGTGAACCAGATTGAAGAAAGAATTAAAGAACAGACTGCTGAAGAGGCCAATGTGAAGCAAGTCAAAAGAAAGTGGGAGGAAAACGGTGATAAGAATCACCAATACAACAACAACAGCAATTACAACAATAATCGCAACAATTATCCCAACAATCGCAACATCAATTGCAACTACAACAAACGGCCCAACAACAACAACAACAACAACAACAACTACAACAATCATCCCAACAACAATAATAACCGCAACAACAATAACAATCAGAAGCAACTATGCCAAAGGTGTGAAAAGTATCACTCGGGGTTCTGCACCAAATTTTGCAACAAGTGTAAAAGAAATGGTCATAGCGCGGTGAAGTGTGAGGTCTACGGACCAGGGGTTAATAGAACGAAAGGAACAAATGGTGTAGGAACGAGTAATGGCGGAGCAAGTAGTGTCGGAGCAAGTTATGCCAATGTAGTTTGTTATAAATGTGGAAAACCAGGCCACATTATTAGAAATTGCCCGAACCAGGAGAACACGAATGGACAAGGCCGCGGAAGAGTTTTCAATATTAATGCGGCAGAGGCACAGGAAGACCCGGAGCTTGTTACGGGTACGTTTCTTATTGACAATAAATCTGCTTACGTTTTATTTGATTCGGGTGCGGATAGAAGCTATATGAGTAGAGATTTTTGTGCTAAATTAAGTTGTCCATTGACGCCTTTGGATAGTAAATTTTTACTCGAATTAGCAAATGGTAAATTAATTTCAGCAGATAATATATGTCGGAATCGAGAAATTAAACTGGTTAGCGAAACATTTAAGATTGATTTGATACCAGTAGAGTTAGGGAGTTTTGATGTGATAATCGGTATGGACTGGTTGAAAGAAGTGAAAGCAGAGATCGTTTGTTACAAAAATGCAATTCGCATTATACGAGAAAAAAGAAAACCCTTAATGGTGTACGGAGAAAAGGGCAACACGAAGCTACATCTTATTAGTAATTTGAAGGCACAAAAACTAATAAGAAAAGGTTGCTATGCTGTTCTAGCACACATCGAGAAAGTACAAACTGAAGAAAAGAGCATCAATGATGTTCCCATTGCAAAAGAATTTCCCGATGTATTTCCGAAAGAATTACCGGGATTACCCCCACATCGATCCGTTGAATTTCAAATAGATCTTGTACCAGGAGCTGCACCAATAGCTCGTGCTCCTTACAGACTCGCACCCAGCGAGATGAAAGAACTGCAAAGCCAATTACAAGAACTTTTAGAGCGTGGTTTCATTCGACCAAGCACATCACCGTGGGGAGCTCCTGTTTTGTTTGTCAAGAAGAAAGATGGTACATTCAGGTTGTGTAACGACTATCGAGAGTTGAACAAACTTACCATCAAGAACCGCTACCCACTACCGAGAATCGATGACTTATTTGATCAACTACAAGGCTCGTCTGTTTATTCAAAGATTGACTTACGTTCCGGGTATCATCAAATGCGGGTGAAAGAAGATGATATTCCAAAGACTGCTTTCAGAACACGTTACGGTCATTACGAGTTTATGGTCATGCCGTTTGGTTTAACTAATACACCAGTTGTGTTCATGGACCTTATGAACCGAGTGTGTGGACCATACCTTGACAAGTTTGTCATTGTTTTCATTGATGACATACTTATTTACTCAAAGAATGACCAAGAACACGGTGAACATTTGAGAAAGGTGTTAGAAGTATTGAGGAAGGAAGAATTGTACGCTAAGTTTTCAAAGTGTGCATTTTGGTTGGGAGAAGTTCAATTCCTCGGTCACATAGTGAACAAAGAAGGTATTAAGGTGGATCCGGCAAAGATAGAAACTGTTGAAAAGTGGGAAACCCCGAAAACTCTGAAACACATATGCCAGTTTTTAAGACTAGCTGGTTACTACAGAAGGTTCATCCAAGACTTTTCCAGAATAGCAAAACCCTTGACTGCATTAACGCATAAAGGGAAGAAATTTGAATGGAATGATGAACAAGAGAAAGCGTTTCAGTTATTGAAGAAAAAGCTAACTACGGCACCTATATTGTCATTGCCTGAAGGGAATGATGATTTTGTGATTTATTGTGATATATCAAAGCAAGGTCTCGGTTGTGTATTAATGCACCGAACGAAGGTGATTGCTTATGCGTCTAGACAATTAAAGATTCACGAACAAAATTATACGACGCATGATTTGGAATTAGGCGCGGTTGTTTTTGCATTAAAGACTTGGAGGCACTACTTATATGGGGTCAAAAGTATTATATATACCGACCACAAAAGTCTTCAACACATATTTAATCAGAAACACCTGAATATGAGGCAGCGTAGGTGGATTGAATTATTGAATGATTACGACTTTGAGATTCGTTACCACCCGGGGAAGGCAAATGTGGTAGCCGATGCCTTGAGCAGGAAGGACAGAGAACCCATTCGAGTAAAATCTATGAATATAATGATTCATAATAACATTACTACTCAAATAAAGGAGGCGCAACAAGGAGTTTTAAAAGAGGGAAATTTAAAGGATGAAATACCTAAAGGATCGGAGAAGCATCTTAATATTCGGGAAGACGGAACCCGGTATAGGGCTGAAAGGATTTGGGTACCAAAATTTGGAGATATGAGAGAAATGGTACTTAGAGAAGCTCATAAAACCAGATACTCAATACATCCTGGAACGGGGAAGATGTACAAGGATCTCAAGAAACATTTTTGGTGGTCGGGTATGAAAGCCGATGTTGCTAAATACGTAGGAGAATGTTTGACGTGTTCTAAGGTCAAAGCTGAGCATCAGAAACCATCAGGTCTACTTCAACAACCCGAAATCCCGGAATGGAAATGGGAAAACATTACCATGGATTTCATCACTAAATTGCCAAGGACTGCAAGTGGTTTTGATACTATTTGGGTAATAGTTGATCGTCTCACCAAATCAGCACACTTCCTACCAATAAGAGAAGATGACAAGATGGAGAAGTTAGCATGAATGTATTTGAAGGAAGTCGTCTCCAGACATGGAATACCAATCTCTATTATCTCTGATAGGGATGGCAGATTTATTTCAAGATTCTGGCAGACATTACAGCAAGCATTAGGAACTCGTCTAGACATGAGTACTACCTATCATCCACAAAGTGATGGGCAGAGCGAAAGGATGATACAAACGCTTGAAGACATGCTACTAGCATGTGTTATTGATTTCGGAAATAGTTGGGATCGACATCTACCGTTAGCAGAATTTCCTACAACAACAGCTACCATTCAAGCATTGAGATGGCGCCGTTTGAAGCACTTTATGGTAGAAAGTACAGGTCTCCGATTTGTTGGAGTGAAGTGGGGGATAGATAGATTACGGGTCCGGATATTATACAAGAAACTACCGAGAAGATCATCCAAATTCAACAACGGTTGAAAACCGCCCAAAGTCGACAAAAGAGCTACGCTGACATTAAAAGAAAAGATATAGAATTTGAAATTGGAGAGATGGTCATGCTTAAAGTTGCACCTTGGAAAGGCGTTGTTCGATTTGGTAAACGAGGAAATTAAATCTAAGGTATATTGGACCATTCAAGATTATTGATCGTGTTGGACCAGTAGCTTACCGACTTGAGTTACCTCAACAACTCGCGGCTGTACATAACACTTTCCACGTCTCGAATTTGAAGAAATGTTTTGCTAAAGAAGATCTCACTATTCCGTTAGATGAAATCCAAATCAACGAAAAACTTCAATTCATCGAAGAACCCGTCGAAATAATGGATCGTGAGGTTAAAAGACTTAAGTAAAACAAGATACCAATTGTTAAGGTTCGATGGAATGCTCGTAGAGGATGCGATTTCACCTGGGAGCGTGAATATCAAATGAAGAAGAAATACCCGCATCTATTTCCAGAAGATTCGTCAACACCTTCAACAGCTTAAAATTTCGGGACGAAATTTAGTTAACGGGTAGGTACTGTAGTGACCCGAACTTTTCCATGTTTATATATATTAATTGAGATTTATATTTACATGATTAAATGTTTCCAACATGTTAAGCAATCAAACTTGTTAAGACTTGATTAATTGAAATATGATTCATATAGACAATTGACCACCCAAGTTGACCGGCGATTCACGAACATTAAAACTTGTAAAAACGACATGACGATATATATATGGATATACATATGGTTAACATGAAATTATGATAAGTAAGTATCTCCATAAGTATATTAACAATGAGTTATATACATATAAACAAGACTACTAACTTAAGGATTTCGAAACGAGACATATATGTAACGATTATCGTTGTAACGACATTTAAATGTATATATATCATATTAACATACATTAATATATCATAATATCATGATAATATAATAATTTAACATCTCATTAGATATAATAAACAATGGGTTAACAACATTAATTGAGATCGTTAACTTAAAGGTTTCAAAACAACACTTACATGTAACGACTAACGATGACTTAACGACTCAGTTAAAATGTATATACATGTAGTGTATTTAGATGTATTAAAATACTTTTGGAAGACTTCAAGACATATATCAAATCACTCATACTTAACGAAAATGGTTACAGTTACTTTCCCATTCTTTTCTTTCATCAAGAATTCTAGTCGTATTCTTACCCGTATTATACACAGCTTCAAAACGTACTTACTATGAGTATATACCAATAGGAACTAGCATGGGATTCCACTCTTGATTATGTCATGTATGACTAATCAATTTTAACTTCTACCATGAGCTAGTCAACTAACTAGAACTCCTTTTAACCCCACTCACCACTCACCAATTACCACTCATCATTCACTCCATTTCACTTCCAATTCTCTTTCTACTTCTCTCTCAACACACACACACTATTATGAACGTATTTTTCTAGTAGTTAATCATCATCTTCATCAAAAATCACTTCAAGAATCAAGCTATAATCATCATAGGAAGAACACTTCAAGAACACTTCAAAAATCCCTTCAAGTTTACTAATTTACTTCCAAGCTTTCTAATCCATTCCAAGTAATCATCTAAGATCAAGAAACCTTTGTTATATACAGTAGGTTATCTTTCTTATTCAAGGTAATATTCATATTCAAACTTTGATTCAATTTCTATAACTATAAACTATCTTAATTCGAGTAAAAATCTTACTTGAACTTGTTTTTGTGTCATGATCCTACTTCAAGAACTTTCAAGCCATCCAAGATCCTTTGAAGCTAGATCATTTCTTGTCACTTCCAGTAGATTTACCTACTAAACTTGAGGTAGTAATGATGTTCATAACATCATTCGATTCATATATATAAAACTATCTTAGTCGAAGGTTTATACTCGTAATCACTAGAACATAGTTTAGTTAATTCTAAACTTGTTCGCAAACAAAAGTTAATCCTTCTAACTTGACTTTTAAAATTAACTAAACATATGTTCTATATCTATATGATATGCTAACTTAATGATTTAAAACCTGGAAACACGAAAAACACCGTAAAACCGGATTTACGCCGTCGTAGTAACACCGCGGGCTGTTTTGGGTTAGTTAATTAAAAACTATGATAAACTTTGATTTAAAAGTTGTTATTCTGATAAAATGATTTTTATTATGAACATGAAACTATATCCAAAAATTATGGTTAAACTCAAAGTGGAAGTATGTTTTCTAAAATGGTCATCTAGACGTCGTTCTTTCGACTGAAATGACTACCTTTACAAAAACGACTTGTAACTTATTTTTCTGACTATAAACCTATACTTTTTCTGTTTAGATTCATAAAATAGAGTTCAATATGAAACCATAGCAATCTGATTCACTCAAAACGGATTTAAAATGAAGAGGTTATGGGTAAAACAAGATTGGATAATTTTTCTCATTTTAGCTACGTGAAAATTGGTAACAAATCTATTCCCACCATAACTTAATCAACTTGTATTGTATATTATGTAATCTTGAGATACCATAGACACGTATACAATGTTTCGACCTATCATGTCGACACATCTATATATATTTCGGAACAACCATAGACACTCTATATGTGAATGTTGAATTAGCTATACAGGGTTGAGGTTGATTCCAAAATGTATATAGTTTGAGTTGTGATCAATACTGAGATACGTATACACTGGGTCATGGATTGATTCAAGATAATATATATCGATTTATTTCTGTACATCTAACTGTGGACAACTAGTTGTAGGTTACTAACGAGGACAGCTGACTTAATAAACTTAAAACATCAAAATATATTAAAAGTGTTGTAAATATATTTTGAACATACTTTAATATATATGTATATATTGTTATAGGTTCGTGAATCAACAGTGGCCAAGTCTTACTTCTCGACGAAGTAAAAATCTGTGAAAGTGAGTTATAGTCCCACTTTTAAAATCTAATATTTTTGGGATGAGAATACATACAGGTTTTATAAATGATTTATAAAATAGACACAAGTACGTGAAACTACATTCTATGGTTGAATTATCGAAATCGAATATGCCCCTTTTTATTAAGTCTGGTAATCTAAGAATTAGGGAACAGACACCCTAATTGACGCGAATCCTAAAGATAGATCTATTGGGCCTAACAAACCCCATCCAAAGTACCGGATGCTTTAGTACTTCGAAATTTATATCATATCCGAAGGGTGTTCCGGAATGATGGGGATATTCTTATATATGCATCTTGTTAATGTCGGTTACCAGGTGTTCACCATATGAATGATTTTTATCTCTATGTATGGGATGTGTATTGAAATATGAAATCTTGTGGTCTATTATTATGATTTGATATATATAGGTTAAACCTATAACTCACCAACATTTTTGTTGACGTTTTAAGCATGTTTATTCTCAGGTGATTATTAAGAGCTTCCGCTGTCGCATACTTAAATAAGGACGAGATTTGGAGTCCATACTTGTATAATATTGTGTAAAAACTGCATTCAAGAAACTTATTTTGTTGCAACATATTTGTATTGTAAACCATTATTTAATGGTCGTGTGTAAACAGGATATTTTAGATTATCATTATTTGATAATCTACATAAAGCTTTTTAAACCTTTATTGATGAAACAAAGGTTATGGTTTGTTTTAAAATGAATGCAGTTTTTGAAAAACGTCTCATATAGAGGTCAAAACCTCGCAACGAAATCAATTAATATGGAACGTTTTTAATCAATAAGAACGGGACATTTCAATAATAATAATAATACTTATAATACTTATATAAATGATAATAATGTATACTATATTAATAATAATAATACAAATCATGATATCAATAAACATAATAATAATAATAATAATAATAATAATAATAATAATAATAATAATAATAATAATAATAATAATAATAATAATAATAATAATAATAATAATAATAATAATAATAATAATAATAATAATAATAATAATAATAATAATAATAATAATAATAATTAATAACAATAATAATAATAATAATAATAATAATAATAATAATAATAATAATAATAATAATAATAATAATAATAATAATAATAATAATAATAATAATAATAAATGATAAAATTACTACCTCACAAGAATAGGCTCCAAAAATAAATAAATGCCCTTGCCAAGACTCGAACACGCGACCTCTCGTTAACTTAACAACACGCTTAACCAATTCACTGTCCTAACATTTCTGCTTCAAACCTCAGCTCAGATATATCAAACCCGATAAAAAAAATCTGTTTCCCATTTTCTTTTTCTTAAAATTTTTTTTTCAATCGATCCATAAGCATAATCATATTATTATCATCATGCTCTCGTCATCATTATCTTAATTCATCATCATCGTTATCTTAATTTTATCATCATTGAATCACCATGAAATAGAATTAGAGACAGAAATCATCGAGTAAGAATCAGAAGATAGGAGCGATGGTTTTGTAACTCGTGGCTCAAAATTTTCTTACAAGCCCAATCTATAAAATAGAATAAGTCCAACATGATGTAGGTTATAATAACTGGATCGTGATTTATGCTACAGGAGCTGCGTATTGACAGGAACCCTACAATTTCAGTGACGGTTTGTTTTGCAGTGGAGCTCGATAGAAACAGGAAATTTTCTTTATTAGTTTCATAAAATCATAACATCGCCAATCATAATCGTCTTCATTTATCATCACCATCATCATGTACCGTTAACATAATCATCAACATCTCATCTTAAACATTCGTATTATCATTAACGTTTTCACTATTCATCATCTTCTCCGATCATCATCACCTTATGATCATCGATCACCATGAACCTCATCATCATTCGTTTAATCACACCTTGTTTTCGTTGGGGTTTAACAGAAAAACAGATGCACAGCTGTAACATCATTCCTGTTTCTTTTTGGGTGTCGACTGAATAAGAAAAATATATAAATAAATAGTAGTAGCAACGGTGAAATGAAGGTGGTGATTGTTGACAACGACTGGAACAAAAACAGGTGTATAAATTGCTCCAGGTGTTGATTGTGGGTTTACGGTGGTGGAACCAGAAACAGGAAAACAGAAAACATAAATGTTTTATTCGATGGTGGTTGTGATGGACTCTCGGTGGTGGTGGCTAGTTGAATAGAAACAAGAAACGTGAATCATAGCAGCAGCAGTAATATGAGTAGGTCGTGGTGGTTCTTGTTGTGCCTTACGAACATAAATTTAGAGAGAGAGAGAGAAAATGATATAGAGAGGTGGAGACGGTGGTTGGTTCAATGGGAGGAAGGTGGTCGTTAGGTGGCGATAGTTGGAGAAGGTTCACGATGGTGGTGGTCCGGTGTGGAAGTGGGTGTTCTCCAAAGGTGGTGATTTGATGAAGATGAAAACCGAAAGTATCAATTGTAGAAGAGAGTTAGTGAGAGGGGGATGGAGATAGTGGGGTGATGAGTGATAGATGGTTTTTGTGGTTTGTTATGCATCTATACATATATGCATATGTATAATATAGATATAGTAAATGTAAAATATCAAATATCAAAACTATTAAAGTAGCCGAGTTTATTCTCCAATGAAAAGTGAATTGGACATAAAGCAAGAAAGAAACAAAGAGGAAAGATAGTTGTCTGTTTCTAGCACAACTATGTACACATATATATTACATAACATTTATAATTTACAAATCAATCACAACAAATCAATAAGCAATCATAAACAGTATTAGATAGAAAGTAATAATAATATAATTATAATAATTAAAACGTGTTAGAAGATTAGCAGCCTTCATTATTGATTTACTATTCTTTCACGGGCTGGATTTTGTGCTGTTTTGTTAATCAGTGACGGATAAAAAGTCTTCAGAAAAAAATCCAAAATTTTTAGATTAAATAGATGTATTTATTTTGGCCATTATGGTAAAAATTTCAGTCACTAACTATTAAATAAAAATTATATTAACTATCCCTCTCATTTATGGGTAAAATATAAAAAGTGTTAAAATTAAATAATTAGGTCCTAAATATACTTTTAATAAGCCTACAACTTATATAACTCATTTTCGGATCTCCGTTTATTTTAAAATTACATAAGTTCGAATTTAACCTTTTGAATGATAAACGAGTGTTATTATTGTTTCCTAAAGGAGTTCAAAACCATTTATTTTCGAATTACATAAATATATATTAACTAACAATTTAATTATTAATTCAAATCATCAAATCATATAATACTTTATTTAATATCTCTAATTAATGTTATATATATATATATATATATATATATATATATATATATATATATACTAATACAAGCAATATTATATATATACATATTTATTTACACGCAATGTTCGTGAATCGTCGGGAATATTCAAAGGTCAACTTCATACATGAACACAGTTTCAAAGTTTTTTTTTTTTTGAGACTTCAATATTACAGACTTTGCTTATCGTATCGAAACTATATAAAGATTAAGTTTAAATTTGGTCGGAAATTCCCGGGTCGTCACAGTACCTACCCGTTAAAGAAATTTCGTCCCGAAATTTGAATGTGGTCGTCATGGCTAACAATAAAAATATTTTCATGACGAATATGAGTTGATAAATAGAGTTTTATCACCGCTAAGTATTTGAATAGAATAATTAAATTACTATCGCAAAAAAAAAAATTTGAATAAAGATTCGCCATAGTTTTTGACGTAGTCAAGATTGAATTTCGGAATTCAAGAGATTTAAAAGAAATTCTTGGAAATCTATAAGATTTGATTCTTCGGCGAATAAGAAAATTAAGATCTCTTTAATTAAATGCGGTCATCTGTCTCGATTACTCTGTCTGATATTTTCATTGTAAATTAAACTCTTCCGTTCCATTATTCTCATCATTCCTATACTTTCTTTCTTAGTTCTCACATCCAAAAGATTGTGAAAATGCTTAATCCAGTTCTAATAATTTGTATTTTCCTGATTATCGCTTTTCTCATTCTTCTCTTTCATTTATCATCAGAGGAATCTGTTTACTTCTATGATTACCTTGGGGTTATAATGTTCTTAATTCTCCCGTGTCTTTACGTTGCAATACGTATTGATATACACGGTTTGTAATTTCTGTGTTGTTGTCGGGCTTTATATTCTCCCTCATATTTCGGAGCTCTTTTCCTTTTTATTCTCCTCTCGCCCTCTAGTAAAGCGAGTAACGGTCCAGAATTCGTATGTATGGAGTTTCGAAAGAAGTTAATGTTCTAAACAAGAAGGAACGTGATAGCACGATTTAATTTGTCAAATTACCAGAATCACTGAAGATAGAACCATCAAGAATATATTTTCTTGATATGTTCAGAAGTTAAGTAGAATGAAAGAGTTATGTAACATGGCACATGATGACGTTATGATCTGTGAATCATCATGTTCCAATAGAACTTACAGCATGATTTACTGTAATATAATCACGTTGGCCAAGCGTATTATACTATACTAACTCATGCATCAGTTCCCAACACTTCTCCACAATTCATTCATAATTTATATTTAGATTTTACAGAAGTTTCCAATATAATGTATTTCAGATAGCACGAAGAGGTATATAATTTCGGACGAGAATATTTATGAAAATATCCTCAGAAATATCGAAGATATTTATGATGATATTTTGGAATTTCTAAGTTCGAACATTGATGAAGAATTTTTTTTTTTATTTTCGTAAAATCTTAACGTGACTTCGGAGCAAGATATTCTCTAAAGATTTCATCGAATCCAGAATTACCTGGATTCTTTTAATATAGGGTTTGGTCCTTGTATTTGTCCTTGATTTCCTTCGTGGTTAGCTCAATCCGTTTTCCAGTTTCCACTTTTCTGAGCTTTTCCAACATACTATTCTTTATCATCAAACTCCCGATGATTAAGGTCGTTTACGGTTGTCTACGGTTTCTGCTGCTTCATTCAGCTTTTTCAACATTCAGAGTATTGATTTGTAGACTGAGTGCTTTTAAGAATTTCAGAATGAAAGACCATAATTCTAAGAGATGAATGTTATACATATAACTGTTGATGTAGATATGCTGTGAGTTTTCAAAGTACTGATTGCTGATTCCCGGTAATTGGTATGTCAGTTCTCGTTACAAGATGCGAATGAGTATATGATAGGGTTTCGATAAATATAATGGTTTTTTTTTCTTTTCTTCAGAAAGTCAAAGCTCAACAGAGTTGTTGGTAAGTTTACTGCTAATGTGGTGAGATATAAACGGTTCTCCGGTAATGATGACGAAAGGCAACTTATATATCATGGTTATAATAAGACTAATCAGAAATGAAAGTCAAGGTTGATTTGATGGAGCTGTGACAAAATTGGCTAATTTGGAAAGGAATTGCAAAGTTGTTTTCGGTAATAACAATGCCCAAGGAATTAGCACAAATACGTGTTAAATGTTTACTCAGGTTCCGAGAGTTTTTCAGGTGTATAACTATATGTATCATTCTTTTCTTCCGTAGATGAAGTTCGGTTGGTTCATCCTCTCGATTGAGGTGTTTTCAAGAATCGCGAAAGGTTTGAACGCGGATTGTAATCGTCAAGATACAAATGAGGTTTAAGATGAAATCAAGTAGCAAACTTGAAGAATTGCTTAGTTTCATATGTTATAATCAATATTTTTAATTCTTTTTAATTGTCCAATGTTATTAGTCCACAGTCGATAGTCCACAGTTGACAGTTCAATAATTCATATATAGTTTAATATATAATATTCGAATTAATTAATACGTGTCGTGACCCGTATACGTCTCAGACTCGATCACAACTCAAACTATATATATTATTGTAGAATCAACCTCAACCCTGTATAGAGAACTCGATCATTACTGAATATAGAGTGTCTATGGTTATTCCAAATAATATATATAAATGCGTCGATATGATATGTCAAAACCTTGTATACGTGTCCCGATATTTAAAGTTCGTAAAATGAATAACAGAAAATAAATGACTATAAATAAAGTGCATGAAGTAAATAACAGAAATTAAATGACGATAAATAAAATTGCGAGAATATAAATTGCGATAATTAAATTGCGGTAAATAAAATGTAACCAGTTAGCTAGGAACAGTTAGCTAGGTACAGTTAGCGTGGATTCTTAACAATATTTCAATTAGTTAATTCGTTTGTTTCTAACAAATTTTATTTTGTTCAATGTTTTCTTCATTATGCCACTTGTTGGATTCTGAGAAGTCAAAATCCAAATATGAAATTGAATAAAAAAAATGTTATTCTGTGGTGAACGGATTCGTATATCAGTGGTTGTAAATAGGATAGTAAATGACTGTTGAATCAGATTCGAAGAATTTACAATGTAACTTATTAATATGAAATCTAAATATTCCTCGGGTATTACCTACCCGTTAAAATATTTTCATCATTAACAGTTTGTACAATAAAACTTTTAATTACAATCTTTATGAAAATATATATACATATATATTTTCTTCAGACGTAATCATGGATTTAATGAGTCAATGTGATATTAAACTCATCAGATTTACGGCTAGAACTAGAGTACATAATCTCTAAAACATTAGAGATTACATAATCGCCATGAAGGACGAAGATAGTTTATGTAGAACGATTCGTAAAACGATGATTATGCTCGAGGTATAGATTGCGATATTGAGGCATGTGATGTTGGTGGTATTGGTGCTATTGGTGCTGATGCTGGTGGTGCTGTTGATATCGGTGATGTTGCTGAAGCTGGTAATTTTTGCACCACGTTTTCCAAATTAATTACTCGAGCGCGAAGTTCGTTGACTTCTTTGATTACTCCGGGATGATTGTCGGTAAGAACGAACGAATAAATAAGGTTGGGGATTTTGGATATCATATAATCATTGCTAGATATCCTGGAAATGAGGGTAAATATGGTGTTTCGGACTGGTTTGCTGATAAGTGCTTCAGGTTCATTGTCAATAGGTAAATTCGGTTGGTGAAAAGGATCGCCTTCTTCGCATCTCCATTGATTAAGTCAACTACGAACTCATCAGATGAATTGGGGATGGATGATTGGTTGATTCCTTCTGATGACACCGCTTTCGGGGCTTAGGTGAATATCCATGTCGAAATAACTGTCGGAATAACTATCGGAATAGCTATCGAAATCTGAGGGACTCGAACTGGTTGCAGGATTCATCTCGTACGATCAGATGAAGGATTTTCGATAAGAAATAACTTATAGGATGTAGATTAGTACCCTGCAATATATAATTTACATATACTTATATAATACTAAAATCCCATAAGTTATGGAGGAATCTACGGAGGCTGTCAGGCAAAGGTAACAATAACAGATACCGCTAAGATATGAATTTATCTATACACTGTCTATGCAATAGAGGCAGTAAGACGTGTCTAGACTTTAAGGATGATAAGCAAATAATTTTCGACAAAAACGATAAGCAAAACTTTTGACATGCAGACACGGTCGAAGTCCAGACTCACGAATGCATCCTAACGACTATCAGTTAGACCCACTAAAGCATGACCTGGTTCGCTAAGACCACCGCTCTGATACCAACTGAAATGCCCCGTCCTAATCCATCTGGACGAAGTCAGCAACATTTGATCTCAGAGCGATGATCGACTCCAAGTAATGTCCTTAAAATGAGCAAAAGCACAGCGAAATATTTCTTTCATACCTGAGAATAAACATGCTTTCAAATGTCAACTAAAAGGTTGGTGAGTTCATTTGTTTAACATAAATAATCATTTCCATCATTTTAATAGACCACAAGATTTCATTTTCAGTTCTCATAAATATACGTCCCAAACATAGAGACAAAAATAATCATTCATATGGATTGAACACCTGGTAACCGACATTCACAATATGTATATAAAAATATCCCCATCATTCCGGGATCCTCCTTCGGACATGATATAAATTTCGAAGTACTAAAGCATCCGGTACTTTGGATGGGGCTTGTTGGGCCCGATAGATCTATCTTTAGAGTTCGCGTCAATTAGGGTGTCTGTTCCCTAATTCTTAGATTACCAGACTTAATAAACAGGGGCATATTCGATTTCGATAATTTAACCATATAATGTAGTTTCGATTACTTGTGTCTATTTCGTAAAACATTTATAAAAATTGCGCATGTATTCTCAGCCCAAAAATATAAAGGGTAAAAAGGCAAATGAAACTCACGCATATAAATATTGTAAAACAGTTAATAAAGCATTTGCATGTATTCTCAGCCCAAAAATGTAATGAGTAAAAAAGGAGCAAATGAAACTCACGCATATAAATATTGTAAAACAGTTAATAAAGCATTTGCATGTATTCTCAGCCCAAAAATGTAATGAGTAAAAAGGGAGCAAATGAAACTCACAATATTGTATTTTTTAGTAAAAATACATATGACAACATTGAACAAGTGTAAGGTTGGCCTCGGATTCATGAACCTATATCATTTATATATATTAACACGTATAATTGAAATCGGACAAATTTATATATAATTAGGGATATGAATTTTATATTAAAAATTTATAGGTTTTCTTATTAGATTAAATATATTCATTTTATATATACAAATATTAATTTTGTTAAGTTTTATATATATTGAGTATAGTTTTAATAGTTATTTGATAAATTAATAATGTTAAATAAAAAAAAATTTGTATTATCTTTTATTAATAATAGTAAAAAAAAATTTAATAATAATAATTATAGTAATAATAACCATGATAATAATAATGTTAATAATGGTAAGTTGTATTTATAATATTGAATTTTATTAAGTATATAATAATTTTAATAATTATATAATGAAATTTTATTAATAAAGATAATGCTAAAAAAAATAATAATAATGTTAATAAACATGAAAATACTTATAATACTAATAAGGATAACTATGATAATAATAATAATACTTATAATACTTATATAAATGATAATAATGTATACTATATTAATAATAATAATACAAATCATGATATCAATAAACATAATAATAATAATAATAATAATAATAATAATAATAATTAATAATAATAATAATAATAATAATAATAATAATAATAATAATAATAATAATAATAATAATAATAATAATAATAATAATAATAATAAATGATAAAATTACTACCTCACAAGAATAGGCTCCAAAAATAAATAAATGCCCTTGCCAAGACTCGAACACGCGACCTCTCGTTAACTTAACAACACGCTTAACCAATTCACTGTTCTAACATTTCTGCTTCAAACCTCAGCTCAGATATATCAAACCCGATAAAAAAATCTGTTTCCCATTTTCTTTTTCTTAAAAAAAAATTTTTCAATCGATCCATAAGCATAATCATATTATTATCATCATGCTCTCATCATCATTATCTTAATTCATCATCATCGTTATCTTAATTTTATCATCATTGAATCACCATGAAATAGAATTAGAAACAAAAATCATCGAGTAAGAATCGGAAGATAGGAGCGATGGTTTTGTAACTCGTGGCCCAAAATTTTCTTACAAGCCCAATCTATAAAATAGAATAAGTCCAACATGATGTAGGTTATAATAACTGGATCGTGATTTATGCTACAGGAGCTGCGTATTGACAGGAACCCTACAATTTCAGCGACGGTTTGTTTTGCAGTGGAGCTCGATAGAAACAGGAAATTTTCTTTATTAGTTTCATAAAATCATAACATCGCCAATCATAATCGTCTTCATTTATCATCACCATCATCATGTACCGTTAACATAATCATCAACATCTCATCTTAAACATTCATATTATCATTAACGTTTTCACTATTCATCATCTTCTTCGATCATCATCACCTTATGATCATCGATCACCATGAAGCTCATCATCATTCGTTTAATCACACCTTGTTTTCATTGGGGTTTGACAGAAAAACAGATGCATAGCTGTAACATCATTCCTGTTTCTTTTTGGGTGTCGACTGAATAAGAAAAAAATATAAATAAATAGTAGTAGCAACAGTGAAATGAAGGTGGTGATTGTTGACAACGACTGGAACAAAAACAGGTGTATAAATTGCTCCAGGTGTTGATTGTGGGTTTACAGTGGTGGAACCAGAAACAGGAAAACAGAAAACATAAATGTTTTATTCGATGGTGGTTGTGATGGACTCTCGGTGGTGGTGTCTAGTTGAATAGAAACAAGAAACGTGAATCATAGCAGCAGCAGTAATATGAGTAGGTCGTGGTGGTTCTTGTTGTGCCTTACGAACATAAATTTAGAGAGAGAGAGAAAATGATATAGAGAGGTGGAGACGGTGGTTGGTTCAATGGGAGGAAGGTGGTCGTTGGGTGGCGATAGTTGGAGAAGGTTCACGATGGTGGTGGTCCGGTGTGGAAGTGGGTGTTCTCCAAAGGTGGTGATTTGATGAAGATGAAAACCGAAAGTATCAATTGTAGAAGAGAGTTAGTGAGAGGGAGATGGAGATAGTGGGGTGATGAGTGATAAATGGTTTTTGTGGTTTGTTATGCATCTATACATATATGCATATGTATAATATAGATATAGTAAATGTAAAATATCAAATATCAAAACTATTAAAGTAGCCGAGTTTATTCTCCAATGAAAAGTGAATTGGACATAAAGCAAGAAAGAAACAAAGTGGAAAGATAGTTATCTGTTTCTAGCACAACTATGTACACATATATATTACATAATATTTATAATTTACAAATCAATCACAACAAATCAATAAGCAATCATAAACAGTATTAGATAGAAAGTAATAATAATATAATTATAATAATTAAAACGTGTTAGAAGATTAGCAGCCTTCATTATTGATTTACTATTCTTTCACGGGCTGGATTTTGTGCTGTCTTGTTAATCAGTGACGGATAAAAAGTCTTCAGAAAAAAATCCCAAATTTTAAGATTAAATAGATGTATTTATTTTGGCCATTATGGTAAAAATTTCAGTCACTAACTATTAAATAAAAATTATATTAACTGTCCCTCTCATTTATGGGTAAAATATAAAAAGTGTTAAAATTAAATAATTAGGTCCTAAATATACTTTTAATAAGCCTACAACTTATATAACTCATTTTCGGATCCCCGTTTATTTTAAAATTACAAAAGTTCGAATTTAACCTTTTGAATGATAAACGAGTGTTATTATTGTTTCCTAAATGAGTTCAAAACCATTTATTTTCGAATTACATAAATATATATTAACTAACAATTTAATTATTAATTCAAATCATCAAATCATATAATACTTTATTTAATATCTCTAATTAATGTTATATATATATATATATATATATATATATATATATATATATATATATATATATATATATATATATATATATATATGTGTATATATATATATGTGTATATATATATATGTGTATATATATATATATGTGTATATATATATATATGTGTATATATATATATATATGTATATATATATATATATATATGTATATATATATATATGTATATATATATATATATATATATACTAATACAAGCAATATTATATATATACATATTTATTTACACGCAATGTTCGTGAATCGTCGGGAATATTCAAAGGTCAACTTCATACATGAACACAGTTCAAAGTTTTTTTTTTTTTTTTGAGACTTCAATATTACAGACTTTGCTTATCGTATCGAAACTATATAAAGATTAAGTTTAAATTTGGTCGGAAATTCCCGAGTCATCACAACGAATAACAGAACATATCATCATCTGACACTTGTACCCAAGTAATCTGGTGGATCTGACACTATAAATAGACCCCTTGGGTCGTCATTTTACACAGTTCAGAGATTCTGACAACTTTGAGAGCTGAGACTTCACTTCTCTTTCTCTCTCTACTTTCTCTCACTAGAAGTCATCCGGCTAGCACTCTTACGCTCTACGGACGACCGATTGATTAAGCCACCCCACAAGTTTCTACACTTGTGAACCGGGTCTGCAGGGATTATTTCCCGAGGGTAAAAATCAATCGGCAACACTCCGCCCTCCTAAAGCTAGATTACTTCTAGTATTTTGTTGACACACTAAGCCTTACCTCATAAGAACATAGGTGTTAACATTATTTTAATACAATCTAGTATTATTATCATTATTAATATCATTATTAACATTATTATTATTATCACTTTTATCATTATTATAGAGTATCAATATTATTACTCATATTAGTATTATCATAACTATTAATTACAAACAAGTAATCCTTATATTAAAAATATATTTAACTTAACTATATTAACAATTATATATATAATGAAAGTATATAAATAATGAAACTTATAATTTATTAAATATATAAATTACATCACTAATAATAATATATATTTATTCAATTACGATTATATGTATTAATGAATATACAAATGATATAGGTTAGTGAATCCGAGGCCAACCCTGCATTGTTCAGTTGTTCAAAGTCATCATATGTATTTTTACTACAAAATACAGTATCGTGAGTTTCATTACTCCCTTTTTATATATATTTTTGGGACTGAGAATACATGCTCCGATTTTATTAATGTTTTACGAAATAGACACAAGTGATCAAAAACTACATTCTATGGCTGGATTATGAATATTGAATATCACCCCTTTTTATCTTGGTAACCTAATGATTAGGAAACGGGTATGGCCCCTAATCGACGTGAATCCTAAAGTTAGATCTATGGACCTCGACAAGTCCCATTCGGGGTACGAATGCTTTAGTACTTCGAGATTATTATTATTATATAGACGAGAGGTTCTGTTTGGAGATATTCTATGCATTAAAGTTAAGTCGGTTATCAAGCGTTCACCATATGAATGATTTTTAATTCACTGGTTACGCGTGTTATTATGTACTCGGGTTACGTGTACAATTGAATATCTGAAATCTTGTGGTCTATTAAAATAATGGAAATGAATGTTTATGATAAACTAATGAACTCACCAACCTTTTGGTTGACACTTGAAAGCATGTTTATTCTCAGGTATGAAAAAATCTTCCGCTGTGCAAATTGCTCATTTTAGAGATATTACTTGGAGTCATTCATGATATATTTCAAAAGACGTTGCATTCGAGTCGTCGAGTTCATCAAGATTATTACTAAGTCAATTATAGTTGGATATACTATGAAATGATATAAATGCCGTCAACTTTCGATGTAATGAAAGTTTGTCTTTTAAAAACGAATGCAATGTTTGTAAAATGTATCATATAGAGGTCAAGTACCTCGCGATGTAACCAATTGTAATGTATTTGTCCAGATGGATTAGGACGGGTCATTAGAGTTGGTATCAGAGCAGTGGTCTTAGCGAACCAGGTTTGCATTAGTGTGTCTAACTGATAAGTCGTTAGGATGCATTAGTGAGTCTGGACTTCGACCGTGTCTGCATGTCAAAAGTTTTGCTTATCATTTCGTGTCGAAAATTACCTGCTTATCATTCTTAGGGAATCACTTGCTTATCATTCTTAATCTAGACATATCTTACTGCCTGAATTACATGAATAGTGTATAGACAAAATTCATATTTTAGCATATCTGCTACTTCATATCTTAGCGTATCTGTTACTGTAACTCTGCCTGACATATTCCGTAAATTCCTCCGTAATCTACGAAATCTTTTGTTCTATATATATAGATATTCTATGTAGTTAGGATACCATCCGATAACCGAAAATCATTTCCTATCGAAAAATCTTTTACTCAATCGTACGAAATGGAACTCGTCACTAGTTCAAGTTCTTCGGAACCCGACAGCTATTCGGACATGGATGTTCACCTAAGCTCTGGAAGCAGCGTCACCAGAATGAATCAACCAGTCAGCCATCCCCAATTTATTTGTTGGGTTCGTAGTCTACTTAATCACTAGAGACAAGAAGAAGGTGATCCTTTCCACCCACCTTATTGCCCTCTCAACGAGGAACCTGAGGCACTTACCGGCGAACCTATCCGAAACACCATTTTCAGCCTCATTTCCAGAATATCTCGCCACGATTTTATTCTATCTAAAATCTTAAACCTTATTCATCCGCTCGTTCCAACCGACAATCATCCCGGAATAATAGAAGAAGTCAACGAATTTCGCGCTCGAATAGTGAATTTGGAGAATATGATGCAAAATTTACCAGCTTCAGCAGCATCACCAGCACCAACATCAATACCAGTACCACCAACAACCCAAGTTCAACATCACACACCTCAACATCTCATTATGTACCTCGAGCATAATCATCAATCTGCGAATCCTTCTACATCATTTATCTTCGTTCGACATGACGATTATGTAATCTCTAATGTTTTAGAGGTTATATATTCTTGTTCTAACGGTAAATCAAATGAGTTTAATATCATATTGACTCATTAAATCCATGATTACATCTGAAGAAAATATATATGTATATATATTTTTTCATAAAGATTGTAATTAAAAATTCTTTCGTACAAACTGGTAATGGTGAAAATATTTTAACGGGTAGGTAATACCCGAGGAATATTTAGATTTCACATTAATAAGTACACTGTACATTCTTTCAAATCTAATTCAACAGTCATTTACTATCCTATTTACAACCACCGATATACGTATCCGTTCACCGCATAATAACCCTTTTCATTCAATTTCATATTTGGATTTTGATCTATCATAATCCAACAAGTGGCATAATGAAGAAAACATTGAACAAAAATAAAATTTCTTAGAAACAAACAAATTAACTACGAGAAAATTTTTGTTAAGAATCCACGCTAACTGTTCCTAGCTAATTGTTCCTAGCTAACTAATTACATTTTATTTATCACAATTTTAATTCTCGCAATTTTATTTATCGTCATTTAATTTCTGTTATTTATTTTACGCACTTTATTTATCGTCATTTAAATACTGTTATTTACGCATTTTAAATATCGTGACACGTATACAATGTTTTGACATATCATATCAACGCATCTATATATATTATTTGGAATAACCATAGACACTCTATATGCAGTAATGATCGAGTCTGAGACATGTGTACGGGTCACGATACTTATTAATTAATTCGAATATTATATATTAAACTATATATGAATTATTGAATTACTAATTTTGGACTGCTAACTGTGGACTGCCAACATTGGACAATTAAAATGAATTAAAATATTGATTATAACATATGAAACTAAACAATTCTTCAAGTTTGCCACTTGATTTCATCTTAAACCTCGTTTGTATCTTGACAATTACAATTTGCGTTCAAACCTTTCATGATTCTTGAAAACACCTCAATCGAGGAGATGAACCAACCGCACTTCATCTACGGAAGTAAAGATTGATGCATTTGGTTATGCACCTGAAAACACTCGAAACCTGAGTAAACGTTTAACACGTATCTGTGCTAGCTCCTTTGGCGCTGTTATTACCGAAAATAACTTTGCAATCCCTTTCCAAATTAGCCAATTTTGTCACAGCGCCAACAAGTCAACTTCGAATTTTCGTTTGAAACAACCTTATTATAACCTTGATATATATGCGTGCTCTTTTATTGTTACCAGGGAATCTTTTATATTCCACTAAATTACCAGCAGACGTACCAGCAACCTCGTTGCTCCTTGGCTTAAATCTCTACGACAAATCAATATATTTATCTATTGAAGTCTTATCATGAACTCATTGGTATCTCGTAACGATAATTACCATACCAAGTACCGGAAGGCATCAATCGATAATCTCGAAATTCTCAGCGATTCTACGACAACAATTTTTATATATATATACATATATATATATACATATATATATATATACATATATATATATATATGTCATAACCCGTCCTTAACCGTAAGAACATGTTAGATAACGTATGATTTCATTGCGAGGTATTGACCTCTATATGCGACATTTTTAAAAGAAAAACTGCATATATTATACATTACAAACCATGATTCTTATTTTTGATACAAGCTTTGGACGAAATAAAGATGATTATCGTTTAGCGATAATCTTCGACTTACAAACTTTACAAATGATGATAACAACACGATTTCTAGCATATTTTACAACACAAGTTCTTGGATATGCAGTCTTATTTTTGACACAAATATGCGTACGCAAGATCCTGCTCAAATTCAACATAATGCAGCGGAAACTTCTAATTATCACCTGAGAATAAACATGTTTAAAACGTCAACATAAAGTTGGTGAGATATAGGTTTAGTGCCGGCAGCAATATATATATAGACCACAAGATTTCATATATAAACAGTTTAATAAAAATATTCTAAGTGGTTGAGCACTTGGTAACCATACTTAACATTTAATCACGTCGCATATTCCCTTTATTATGAAATCTTACTACACCGTACCAAGTGTAGTCACGAAACGAAGTACTGTGCAACCGTTGAATACTGGTCGTCCAGTCCGGTTGGGGTTGTCAGGCCCGATAGATCTATCAACAGGATTCGCGTTTACAATACCGCTGTAAATATTAGTTACCAAGCTACAGGGAAGTATGCCAGTGGTACAACTCAACGTAGAATATATTTTTCAGTTACTTGTGTCCATAACGTAAAACATAAAATACATGTATTCTCATCCCGAAATATTTAGAGTTTAAAAGTGGGACTATATACTCACTTTCGTCTTGAAGATATATATATATAATTTGACTTGGTCTCCGGTTGATATCACGAACCTATCCATATATAATATATCAATACCTTTTCTTTTTAAACAACGTCACATATATATTCTTGTTATACTTTTAATACTTTTTATAATTCCTTAGTCCGTAGTTAGCAGTTCGTTGTTAGTAATTCAATTTTAATGGTTCATATTTAGATGTTTAATAAACCCCCAACGAAATAAATAAAACCCCCAACGTATATGTATTGGTCGAGATTAATCTTGACCCACGGTACCGGTGTTGTCAAATGACGTGTTGCGTACATAAAATACCGGTGTTGTCAAATGACGTGTTGCGTACAAACATGGGATCTTATGATTAATCTTCTCGTGTTGTTTACGGGTGATCCTGAACCATATAAAATTGAATTATAAGTACATATATATAAAATATCATGTTATCTTAGAAAGATGTGATTTATTTAATTTTTCCCAATTAATCCCGAAGTTAAACTAGTCTTGGATAACCAATTTTGTTTCGGTCATAGTTTCTTCGTTACAAATCCGTTTTCGTTGATTCAACTTGCCATCTCCTTGGATCGAGTTCCTCTTTAAGACTATGAACTGTAAATATCTTAGTTTGTATACAAAATCACACGGCATAGGTGAAACTTTAGTGAAACTTATGAAGTTAAACCTTTTCCTTTATGTAGGCAACCTTAAATGATTATTTTTCTAAAAATACTTATACTTTGAATTAAATCATGAAATTTTTATGTGTTACCATATTCATAGTAAAAATCATTTTTCCAGAACATAAACCTTCAATTCAAAGTTTAAGATAGTTTTTAATTATCCAACCCAAAACAGCCCCCGGTTACACTCTGACGTCGTAAAAACAGTTTTTAAGGTGTTCTTTGAAAAACCAAGTTATACCTTGTTAAATTAGCATATATTTAAGTTATATTACAGGTCTTGAAGTATTTTAAAAGTTAAGTTAGAAGGATCTATTTAGTTTGCAAACAAGTTTGAAAACATTCAAACTATGTTCTTGTTGTTAAAATTGTATACCACAAAATATGATAGCTATATATATATGAATCGAATAAGGTTATGAACATAGATACTACCTCAAGTACCTTGGACAAGGTTTCTGTAAAAGAGGAGTAAGAACCTAGAACCAAAAGGGTGATGGAATTGGATGAAAGATTGGAAGTAAGTTTGTGTTCTTGGAAGGATTTCTTGAAGTGTTTTTGTAAGGTTTTCTTATGAGATTTAAGTGTTGTTTTTGAAGCTAAATGATGGAGAAAATGCTTGGAGATGATCAAGTATGAAGTTAAGAGTATTTTGAGAGAGAAATGGAAGTGTAAGTATGAGAAAATGGGGTGAAGAAATGGTGTGCATGCATAAAAACGTTTTTAGGTTATAAAGGAAAAAAAAGATACCTAACTTTGTTTTCTTGCTAAATAATTCATGCTACTTGACAAATGGTTGGTTCCACATGTTTCTTAATCATTTAAGGCTGCTAAGGAGCAGATTTTTATTGGTATATACCAATAGTAAATACATCTAGAAGCTGCGTATGATACGGGTACATATACCCTAGGTATACGTATAGAAATCTTTGAGAAAACGGAACGAGGATTCAAATATAGCTATCTTTTGTAAATATACTTATATTGTTTTATGTATTTAAGTCTTTAAAAGTGATTAAATACATTACTTATACGATATATGTATAAACATTATAGGTCATAAGTATTTAAGTCAAATAACGTTACGTATGGTTATCGTTTTGAAAACTTAAGTTAGTAGTTTCAAAATATACTTATAACTTATTGTTATTAATACAAAATGAGATATTAAAACATTCTTAGATCATGTTAAATATGTATATATACATATATATACACAAACGTATAATTATCATATATTGTATAGTTCGTGATATCATCGGTCAAACTAGACGGTCAAACGTTGTGTAAAACTCTTTTCGAAAACATAAGTCTCAACAATTTGGATTGCTTATCATGTTGGTAAGGTTTAATTTATATAAATATTAATCTTATAAGTATAGAACGATCGAAAAAGTGCGGGTCATTACAGTACCTACCCGTTAAATAAATTTCGTCCCGAAATTTTAAAATTGTACCTATTTTGCGTCATCGGAAAACAAGTGTGGATATTTTTGTTTCATTTGATCCTCTCGTTCCCAAGTAAACTCGGGACCCCTTCGAGCATTCCAACGAACCTTAACGATCGGTATGTTGCTCTGCTTGAGCCGTTTAACTTCACGATCCATGATTTCGATTGGTTCTTCGATGAATTGTAGTTTCTCGTCGACATGGATTTCTTCAAGAGGAATGGTGAGGTCTTCCTTTGCAAGACACTTCTTAAGGTTTGAGACGTGAAAGGTATTATGTACTCCGGCGAGTTGTTGTGGTAACTCGAGTCGATAAGCTACCGGTCCAATGCGTTCGATGATCTTGAACGGGCCTACATACCTTGGGTTTAGTTTACCCCTTTTTCCAAAACGTATTACACCTTTCCAAGGTGACACCTTTAACATAACCATGTCACCGATCTGAAACTCTAATGGTTTCCTTCGAACATCGGCGTAGCTCTTTTGGCGACTACGGGCTGTTTTCAATCTCTCCTTGATTTGTACTATCTTCTCAGTCGTTTCGTGTATGATCTCGGAACCAGTTAATTGTCGATCTCCTACTTCATTCCAACAAATAGGAGATCTACACTTCCTTCCGTACAATGCTTCGAATGGCGCAGCTTTAATGCTCGCATGATAACTATTATTATACGAGAATTCTGCTAATGGTAGATATTTATCCCATCCGTTTCCAAAATCGATCACACATGCCCTGAGCATGTCTTCAAGAGTCTGAATCGTTCTTTCACTCTGCCCGTCGGTTTGCGGATGATACGCGGTACTCATATCCAAACGAGTTCCTAGGGCCTCCTGTAGTGATTGCCAGAACTTTGATGTAAATCTACTATCACGATCGGATATAATGGAAATAGGTATTCCATGCCTTGAAACAACTTCCTTTATATACAATCGTAATAGTTTCTCCATTCTATCCGTTTCCTTTATAGGCAAGAAGTGTGCAGACTTGGTGAGATGATCAACAATCACCCAAATGGTGTCGTATCCCCAGGCAGTCTTTGGTAACTTCGTGATGAAATCCATGGTAATACCATCCCATTTCCATTCTGGGATTTCTGGTTGTTGAAGTAACCCTGACGGCTTCTGGTGTTCAGCTTTGACTTTGGAACAAGTTAAACATTCCCCAACATATGTTGCAACGTCTGTCTTTAAATTAGGCCACCAATAATGTGTCTTAAGATCTTGGTACATCTTTCCAACTCTAGGATGTATCGAGTATCTTGTCTTATGTGCCTCATTTAATATCAACTTCCTTAATCCACCCAACTTCGGTACCCAAATACGATTTGCAAAATATCGAATTCCATATTCCCGCATAACGAGTTGCTTCTCATACTTCTTCATTATTTCATTTCCTATATTTTCTTTAGTAAGTGCTTCTCGTTGAACTTCTTTGATTTGTGAGTTGAGATTCATGCGAATTTTTATGTTCATCGCTCGTACTCGAATTGGTTCTCGTTCCTTTCTGCTTAGAGCGTCGGCCACCACGTTCGCTTTCCCGGGATGATAACGAATTTCACAATCATAGTCGTTTATTAACTCGACCCACCTACGTTGTCTCATGTTCAGCTGTTTCTGATCAAAAATATGTTGAAGACTTTTATGATCAGTAAACACAGTGCATTTAACCCCATACAAGTAGTGTCTCCATATCTTCAATGCAAACACGACTGCTCCCAGTTCTAGATCATGCGTCGTATAATTCCGCTCGTGAATCTTCAATTGTCGGGATGCATATGCAATAACTTTCTTTCGTTGCATAAGAACGCAACCAAAACCTTGTCGCGAAGCGTCACAATATATTTCAAAATCATCGTTCCCTTCTGGTAACGATAAAATAGGCGCCGTAGTTAACTTCTTCTTTAGTAATTGAAATGCACTCTCCTGCTCAGAAGTCCATTCATATTTCTTCCCTTTTTGCGTTAACGCTGTCAACGGCTTAGCTATTCGGGAAAAATCTTGAATAAACCTTCTATAATAACCGGCTAAACCCAAAAATTGGCGTATCTGCGTTGGTGTCTTAGGAGTCTCCCATTTTTCAATGGCTTCAATTTTTGCTGGATCAACCTGAATTCCTTTGCTACTAACAACGTGGCCAAGAAATTGCACTTCTTTCAACCAGAAAGCACATTTAGAAAATTTAGCATATAGCTGTTCTTTTCTCAACAACTCTAATATCAACCTTAAATGCTGCTCATGCTCTTGCTCACTCTTGGAATAGATAAGAATATCATCAATGAAAACGATAACAAACTTATCTAAATATGGACTACAAACTCGATTCATGAGGTCCATGAATACAGCTGGCGCATTTGTCAACCCAAACGGCATGACCAAAAATTCGTAATGACCATAACGTGTCCGAAAAGCAGTTTTCGGAATGTCCTCTTCTTTGACACGTAATTGATGATAGCCCGACCTTAAGTCAATTTTTGAGTACACACATGATCCTTGGAGTTGATCAAATAAGTCGTCAATTCTCAGTAGTGGATACCGATTCTTGATAGTTAACTTATTTAATTCACGATAATCTATACACATCCTAAAAGATCCATCTTTCTTTTTAACAAATAGAATCGGAGCTCCCCACGGTGAAGTACTTGGTCGTATGAATCCATGATCCAGTAATTCTTTTAACTGACTCTGAAGTTCTTTTAACTCGGACGGTGCAAGTCTATATGGAGCACGAGCCACTGGTGCAGCTCCTGGTACTAAATCTATTTGAAATTCTACAGATCTAAATGGAGGTAATCCCGGCAACTTTTCCAGAAAGACTTCAGGAAAATCTCTTGCCACAGGCACGTCATTGATGCTCTTCACTTTTTCCTTTGTTTCGACTTTATTAACATGTGCTAAGATAGCATAGCACCCTTTCTTCAAGCACTTTTGAGCTTTCAAATAACTAATGAGTTTTAGCTTTGAGTTACCCTTCTCTCCATAAATCATTACTGGCGTTTTATCCTTACGAGGAATGCGAATTGCCTTCTTGGCGCACACAACTTCAGCTCCTATTTTGGACATCCAGTCCATGCCGACTATTACATCAAAACTTCCTAATTCTACGGGTATCAAGTCAATTTTAAACGTTTCTCCGGCTAAATTTATTTTACAATCACGGCAAATTTTATCGGCTTTAATTAGTTTACCATTAGCTAACTCAATCATGTACTTAGCATCGAGAGGTAATGATGAACAATTCAATTTAGCGTGAAAGTCTCTACACACGTAACTTCTATCAGCACCAGTATCAAATATAATAGATGCGGATAAGTTATTAATGGTAAACGTACCCGTAACAAGCTCCGGGTCTTCACATGCCTCTTTAGCATTAATAACAAATGCTCTTCCACGTGCAGGTCCGATATTCTTCTCTGGATTCGGGCACTGGCTCTTATAGTGACTTGTTTTCCACACCCAAAACAAGTAATGGTAGCCAAAGCAGTTCTATTTGCATTGGTGGCAGGAGTCTTGGTACCATTTGTATTTGTAACGAGAGCCCTACAATCTTCAGCAAGATGACCCTTTCGATTACATTTGTTGCATACCACATTACAGTAACCAGAGTGATGTTTGTGGCATCGGTTGCATAAAGGATTTTGTCCTTTATAACCAAAGCTTAAACCACTACCCGTACCTTGCGTGTTTTCTTGTTTCTTAAAAGATTGTTGTTGGTTACCTCGATCATAATTTCCATTCCACTTTCTTTTGTTACCTGATACCTTCACATCAGTATTGGATACTTTCTTATCCATGATGACCTGATCCATTAGCTCGTTTGCCATAGTTATAGCTTCATGAATTGTCTTAGGTTTCGATGCTGTAACATTTGCCTTGACCTTTTTGGGCAAACCATCTTTGTACATTTCAATCTTCCGTTCTTCGGTTGGGACCAATTCAGGACATAGCAAAACTAATTCCATGAATCGCTGATTGTAGTTGGTGATTTCAGTACCAATAACCTTCAGACTTCGTAACTCATCTTCCAACTTCCTAACCTCGTTCCTTGGACAATATTCGTTGATTAACATTGTTTTGAATTCTTCCCACGGAGTATCATAAGCTACATCTCCTCCTACAGCCTTCACATAATTTTTCCACCACGTGAGTGCACTATCTTGTAAAGTGCACGATGCATACTTGGTCATGTCCTTTTCAACACAACCACTGATTTTAAACACAGTCTCCATCTTTTCTATCCACCGGGTTAAACCGATCGGTCCTTCTGTTCCACTGAATGATGAGGGCTTGCAAGCTTGAAAAGTTTTGTAAGTGCACCCCACACGAGGATTTGGGTTAACTGCAGCACCTCTTGCAGCCTCGACCCATAACATTCTGTCGTTCACTCGCTGATTGATGAGTTCCTGGATTTCTTGTTCCGTCATTCGGTTTAATCGCGCCATATTCTTCTATAAGAATGAAAAGAAAATAATTATTCACATGGAATATTATAGATGTAGTGTATATTTACAGTACATTATAGCTTATTAATAATATGAACCAGGTATTATTATAAAAGCCTTTTCTTCTTATTAGCGTTTTATAATTATATCTAGGGTATTACCTACCCGTTAATGTCCATACTTAATAGCTTAGTACAGAATCAATTACTACCATCTAAATAATACTTAACCATGGAAAATTATTGCATTTCACACTTCACTATTTTACATATGCTTATCTTACATCGAACATTAAGCAAACCACACTAATAATATTATACAAAACATTATATGATCCCATGGTTTAATACGGCAGCGTATCGTTTGGTCTATTTTCTAGGACGTTTAGGTTCAAAGAATCGCTTAACGCTTATCCTGGCTGTCTGCCTATATTTTGGCTGTGGGACTGAAGAACTGGATGCCGGAATAGAACGAATAGGAATAGCGGGAATAGGGGTGGTAGTGTCTAGTGGAGTTGGTGCCACATCATCCTTACTAAACTCGGGATTTGAATTTTCTAATTCATTAGCCTTTCGTTTCTTTCCTAGTTCGAACTCGTCTTTTGTAATTTCCTGTATTTCTTCCTCGGGTTCACTTTCCTCCTCGGGTTCACTTTCCTCCTCGGGTTCACTTTCCGGGTTCTCTATAGTCGGTTCATCCGGAATTTGTGAGTCTTCCCCAAAGATATTATTTTCGTCATCGGATAGGTTAATGACTGGAACACCATCTGAAGATTCTGGTTCGGAGTCGCTGAATGTGATAACAAGTTTTGAGCCCGACATCTATCACACAACAACTAACCCATTAGTACTACATAATATTTACATATAAATTTTAACCAACAATGATAAGCAATGGTTTTTAAATCAGACCCGGTCAAAGTCCAGACTTACTAATGTATCCTAACGACTTATCAGTTAGACACACTAATGCAAACCTGGTTCGCTAAGACCACCGCTCTGATACCACATGTCATAACCCGTCCTTAACCGTAAGAACGTGTTAGATAACGTATGATTTCATTGCGAGGTATTGACCTCTATATGCGACATTTTTAAAAGAAAAACTGCATATATTATACATTACAAACCATGATTCTTATTTTTGATACAAGCTTTGGACGAAATAAAGATGATTATCATTTAGCGATAATCTTCGACTTACAAACTTTACAAATGATGATAACAACACGATTTCTAGCATATTTTACAACACAAGTTCTTGGATATGCAGTCTTATTTTTGACACAAATATGCGTACGCAAGATCCTGCTCAAATTCAACATAATGCAGCGGAAACTTCTAATTATCACCTGAGAATAAACATGTTTAAAACGTCAACATAAAGTTGGTGAGATATAGGTTTAGTGCCGGCAGCAATATATATATAGACCACAAGATTTCATATATAAACAGTTTAATAAAAATATTCTAAGTGGTTGAGCACTTGGTAACCATACTTAACATTTAATCACGTCGCATATTCCCTTTATTATGAAATCTTACTACACCGTACCAAGTGTAGTCACGAAACGAAGTACTGTGCAATCGTTGAATACTGGTCGTCCAGTCCGGTTGGGGTTGTCAGGCCCGATAGATCTATCAACAGGATTCGCGTTTACAATACCGCTGTAAATATTAGTTACCAAGCTACAGGGAAGTATGCCAGTGGTACAACTCAACGTAGAATATATTTTTCAGTTACTTGTGTCCATAACGTAAAACATAAAATACATGTATTCTCATCCCGAAATATTTAGAGTTTAAAAGTGGGACTATATACTCACTTTCGTCTTGAAGATATATATATATAATTTGACTTGGTCTCCGGTTGATATCACGAACCTATCCATATATAATATATCAATACCTTTTCTTTTTAAACAACGTCACATATATATTCTTGTTATACTTTTAATACTTTTTATAATTCCTTAGTCCGTAGTTAGCAGTTCGTTGTTAGTAATTCAATTTTAATGGTTCATATTTAGATGTTTAATAAACCCCCAACGAAATAAATAAAACCCCCAACGTATATGTATTGGTCGAGATTAATCTTGACCCACGGTACCGGTGTTGTCAAATGACGTGTTGCGTACATAAAGTACCGGTGTTGTCAAATGACGTGTTGCGTACAAACATGGGATCTTATGATTAATCTTCTCGTGTTGTTTACGGGTGATCCTGAACCATATAAAATTGAATTATAAGTACATATATATAAAATATCATGTTATCTTAGAAAGATGTGATTTATTTAATTTTTCCCAATTAATCCCGAAGTTAAACTAGTCTTGGATAACCAATTTTGTTTCGGTCATAGTTTCTTCGTTACAAATCCGTTTTCGTTGATTCAACTTGCCATCTCCTTGGATCGAGTTCCTCTTTAAGAATATGAACTGTAAATATCTTAGTTTGTATTCAAAATCACACGGCATAGGTGAAACTTTAGTGAAACTTATGAAGTTAAACCTTTTCCTTTATGTAGGCAACCTTAAATGTTTATTTTTCTAAAAATACTTATACTTTGAATTAAATCATGAAATTTTTATGTGTTACCATATTCATAGTAAAAATCATTTTTCCAGAACATAAACCTTCAATTCAAAGCTTAAGATGGTTTTTAATTATCCAACCCAAAACAGCCCCCGGTTACACTCTGACGTCGTAAAAACAGTTTTTAAGGTGTTCTTTGAAAAACCAAGTTATACCTTGTTAAATTAGCATATATTTAAGTTATATTACAGGTCTTGAAGTATTTTAAAAGTTAAGTTAGAAGGATCTATTTAGTTTGCAAACAAGTTTGAAAACATTCAAACTATGTTCTTGTTGTTAAAATTGTATACCACAAAATATGATAGCTATATATATATGAATCGAATAAGGTTATGAACATAGATACTACCTCAAGTTCTTTGGACAAGGTTTCTGTAAAAGAGGAGTAAGAACCTAGAACCAAAAGGGTGATGGAATTAGATGAAAGATTGGAAGTAAGTTTGTGTTCTTGGAAGGATTTCTTGAAGTGTTTTTGTAAGGTTTTCTTATGAGATTTAAGTGTTGTTTTTGAAGCTAAATGATGGAGAAAATGCTTGGAGATGATCAAGTATGAAGTTAAGAGTATTTTGAGAGAGAAATGGAAGTGTAAGTATGAGAAAATGGGGTGAAGAAATGGTGTGCATGCATAAAAACTTTTTTAGGTTATAAAGGAAAAAAAAGATACCTAACTTTGTTTTCTTGCTAAATAATTCATGCTACTTGAAAAATGGTTGGTTCCACATGTTTCTTAATCATTTAAGGCTGCTAAGGAGCAGATTTTTATTGGTATATACCAATAGTAAATACATCTAGAAGCTGCGTATGATACGGGTACATATACCCTAGGTATACGTATAGAAATCTTTGAGAAAACGGAACGAGGATTCAAATATAGCTATCTTTTGTAAATATACTTATATTGTTTTATGTATTTAAGTCTTTAAAAGTGATTAAATACATTACTTATACGATATATGTATAAACATTATAGGTCATAAGTATTTAAGTCAAATAACGTTACGTATGGTTATCGTTTTGAAAACTTAAGTTAGTAGTTTCAAAATATACTTATAACTTATTGTTATTAATACAAAATGAGATATTAAAACATTCTTAGATCATGTTAAATATGTATATATACATATATATACACAAACGTATAATTATCATATATTGTATAGTTCGTGATATCATCGGTCAAACTAGACTGTCAAACGTTGTGTAAAACTCTTTTCGAAAACATAAGTCTCAACAATTTGGATTGCTTATCATGTTGGTAAGGTTTAATTTATATAAATATTAATCTTATAAGTATAGAACGATCGAAAAAGTGCGGGTCATTACAATATATATATATATATATATATATATATATATATATATATATATATATATATATATATATATATATATATATATATATATATATATATATATATAAAACTTCTATCTCTTGGATTTACGAATTTCAATTCTGAATTTCTAAAAAGCAATCTAGCCTATGAATCAGTTTTCTGAGTTTTGAAAAAGCTGATGAAGCAGTGAAAACTGAAGACTGCCTTAACAGTTAAAAGTTTAATGATAAAGAATTGTATGTTGGCAAAGCTCAGAAAAGTTGGAACTGAAAAACGGATTGAGCTAACCACGAAGGAGACCAAGGACAAATACAAGGACCATACCCTATATTTAAAGAATCCAGGTAATTCTAGATCCGTTGAAATCTTTAGCGAATATCTTGCTCTGTACTCATGTTAAAATCTTGCGGAAAATCTTTCTTCATCAACCATCGAACTTAGAATTCCAAAATATCATCATAAATATCTTCGATATTTCTGAAGATATTTTCATAAATATTCTCGTCCGAAATCATTTATCGCTTCGTGCTATCTGTATTACATCATAAAGAAAACTACTTTAGTTTATAAATTTCTTTAAAATTCGAGTTTGAATTATGAATGCTTTTGAAGTAGTGTTGGAAATTGATGCATGAGTTAGTATAATATAATGACACTTGATCAACGTGATTATATTACAGTAAGTCATGCTGAGTTTCTAATGAAACGTGATGATTCACAGACCATAACGTCATCATGTGCTATGTTACACAACTCGTTCAATCTGTTCAACCTTTAAACATATCAAGAAAATATATTCTTGATAGTTCTATTTTCAGTGATTCTGGTAATTTGACAAATCAAATCGTGCTATTACGTTCTTTCTTATTTAGAACATTAAGTTCATTCGAAACTCCATACTTACGAATTCTGGACCATTACTCGCTTTACCAGAGGTTGAGAGGAGAATAAAAAGGCAAAGAGCTCCAAAATATAAGAGAAAATATAAAGCCCAATAACAGCACGGGGGTTACAAATCGTGGATATTAATACGAATAGCAATATAAAGACACGGTAGAATTAAGAATAGTATCACCCCAAGGTAATAGTGAAAGTAAATAGATTTTTCTGGTGGAAGATTGAAAGGAAGAATGACAGAAATGATAATTAGGAAAATACCAAGGATTAGAATTAGATTAAGCATTTTCACAATCTTTTGGATGTATGAACTAAGAAAGAAAGTATAGGAATGTTGAGAATAATGGAACGGAAGAACTTAATTTATAATGAAAATATCAGACAGTGTAATCGAGGTAGATCACCGTATTTAATTATAGAGATCTTAATTTCCTTACTTGCCGAAGAATCAAATCTTTTGGATTTCGAAGATTTTCTTTAAATCCCTTGAATTTTAGAAATCAACCGTGCCTACTCTAATGCCCCATCCTAATCCATCTGGACGAATACATTATATTTGGTTACATCGCGAGGTACTTGACCTCTGAAATGTCCCGTTCTTATTGATTAAAAACGTTCCATATTAATTGATTTCGTTGCGAGGTTTTGACCTCTATATGAGACGTTTTTCAAAGACTGCATTCATTTTAAAACAAACCATAACCTTTATTTCATCAATAAAGGTTTAAAAAGCTTTACGTAGATTATCAAATAATGATAATCTAAAATATCCTGTTTACACACGACCATTACATAATGGTTTACAATACAAATATGTTACAACAAAATAAGTTTCTTGGATGCAGTTTTTACACAATATCATACAAGCATGGACTCCAAATCTTGTCCTTATTTAAGTATGCGACAGCGGAAGCTCTTAATAATCACCTGAGAATAAACATGCTTAAAACGTCAACAAAAATGTTGGTGAGTTATAGGTTTAACCTATATATATCAAATCGTAACAATAGACCACAAGATTTCATATTTCAATACACATCCCATACATAGAGATAAAAATCATTCATATGGTGAACACCTGGTAACCGACATTAACAAGATGCATATATAAGAATATCCCCATCATTCCGGGACACCCTTCGGATATGATATAAATTTCGAAGTACTAAAGCATCCGGTACTTTGGATGGGGTTTGTTAGGCCCAATAGATCTATCTTTAGGATTCGCGTCAATTAGGGTGTCTGTTCCCTAATTCTTAGATTACCAGACTTAATAAAAAGGGGCATATTCGATTTCGATAATTCAACCATAGAATGTAGTTTCACGTACTTGTGTCTATTTTGTAAATCATTTATAAAACCTGCATGTATTCTCATCCCAAAAATATTAGATTTTAAAAGTGGGACTATAACTCACTTTCACAGATTTTTACTTCATCGGGAAGTAAGACTTGGCCACTGGTTGATTCACGAACCTATAACAATATATACATATATATCAAAGTATGTTCAAAATATATTTACAACACTTTTAATATATTTTGATGTTTTAAGTTTATTAAGTCAGCTGTCCTCGTTAGTAACCTACAACTAGTTGTCCACAGTTAGATATACAGAAATAAATCGATAAATATTATCTTGAATCAATCCACGACCCAGTGTATACGTATCTCAGTATTGATCACAACTCAAACTATACATATTTTGGAATCAACCTCAACCCTGTATAGCTAACTCCAACATTCACATATAGAGTGTCTATGGTTGTTCCGAAATATATATAGATGTGTCGACATGATAGGTCAAAACATTGTATACGTGTCTATGGTATCTCAAGATTACATAATATACAATACAAGTTGATTAAGTTATGGTTGGAATAGATTTGTCACCAATTTTCACGTAGCTAAAATGAGAAAAATTATCCAATCTTGTTTTACCCATAACTTCTTCATTTTAAATCCGTTTTGAGTGAATCAAATTGTTATGGTTTCATATTGAACTCTATTTTATGAATCTAAACAGAAAAAGTATAGGTTTATCGTCGGAAAAATAAGTTACAAGTCGTTTTTGTAAAGGTAGTCATTTCAGTCGAAAGAACGACGTCTAGATGACCATTTTAGAAAACATACTTCCACTTTGAGTTTAACCATAATTTTTTGATATAGTTTCATGTTCATAATAAAAATCATTTTCTCAGAATAACAACTTTTAAATCAAAGTTTATCATAGTTTTTAATTAACTAACCCAAAACAGCCCGCGGTGTTACTACGACGGCTTAAATCCGGTTTTACGGTGTTTTTCGTGTTTCCAGGTTTTAAATCATTAAGTTAGCATATCATATAGATATAGAACATGTGTTTAGTTAATTTTAAAAGTCAAGTTAGAAGGATTAACTTTTGTTTGCGAACAAGTTTAGAATTAACTAAACTATGTTCTAGTGATTACGAGTTTAAACCTTCGAATAAGATAGTTTTATATATATGAATCGAATGATGTTATGAACATCATTACTACCTCAAGTTTAGTAGGTAAACCTACTGGAAGTGACAAGAAATGATCTAGCTTCAAAGGATCTTGGATGGCTTGAAAGTTCTTGAAGTAGGATCATGACACAAAAACAAGTTCAAGTAAGATTTTTACTCGAATTAAGATAGTTTATAGTTATAGAAATTGAATCAAAGTTTGAATATGAATATTACCTTGAATAAGAAAGATAACCTACTGTATATAACAAAGGTTTCTTGATCTTAGATGATTACTTGGAATGGATTAGAAAGCTTGGAAGTAAATTAGTAAACTTGAAGGGATTTTTGAAGTGTTCTTGAAGTGTTCTTCCTATGATGATTATAGCTTGATTCTTGAAGTGATTTTTGATGAATATGATGATTAACTACTGGAAAAATACGTTCATAATAGTGTGTGTGTGTGTTGAGAGAGAATTAGAAAGAGAATTAGAAGTGAAATGGAGTGAATGATGAGTGGTAATTGATGAGTGGTGAGTGGGGTTAAAAGGAGTTCTAGTTAGTTGACTAGCTCATGGTAGAAGTTAAAATTGATTAGTCATACATGACATAATCAAGAGTGGAATCCCTTGCTAGTTCCTATTGGTATTTACACATAGTAAGTACGTTTTGAAGCTGTGTATAATACGGGTAAGAATACGACTAGAATTCTTGATGAAAGAAAAGAATGGGAAAGTAACTCTAACCATTTTCGTTAAGTATGAGTGTTTTGATATATGTCTTGAAGTCTTCCAAAAGTATTTTAATACATCTAAATACACTACATGTATATACATTTTAACTGAGTCGTTAAATCATCATTAGTCGTTACATGTAAGTGTTGTTTTGAAACCTTTAAGTTAACGATCTCAATTAATGTTGTTAACCCATTGTTTATTATATCTAATGAGATGTTAAATTATTATATTATCATGATATTATGATATATTAATATATCTTAATATGATATATATACATTTAAATGTCGTTACAACGATAATCGTTACATATATGTCTCGTTTTGAAATCCTTAAGTTAGTAGTCTTGTTTATATGTATATAACTCATTGTTAATATACTTATGGAGATACTTACTTATCATAATCTCATGTTAACCATATGTATATCCATATATATATTGTCATGTCATTTTTACAAGTTTTAACGTTCGTGAATCGCCGGTCAACTTGGGTGGTCAATTGTCTATATGAAACATATTTCAATTAATCAAGTCTTAACAAGTTTGATTGCTTAACATGTTGGAAACATTTAATCATGTAAATATCAATATCAATTAATATATATAAACATGGAAAAGTTTGGGTCACTACAGTACCTACCCGTTAAATAAATTTCGTCCCGAAATTTTAAGCTGTTGAAGGTGTTGACGAATCTTCTGGAAATAGATGTGGGTATTTCTTCTTCATCTGATCTTCACGCTCCCAGGTGAACTCGGGTCCTCTACGAGCATTCCATCGAACCTTAACAATTGGTATCTTGTTTTGTTTAAGTCTTTTAACCTCACGATCCATTATTTCGACGGGTTCTTCGATGAATTGAAGTTTTTCGTTGATTTGAATTTCATCTAACGGAATAGTGAGATCTTCTTTAGAAAAACATTTCTTCAAATTCGAGACGTGGAAAGTGTTATGTACAGCCGCGAGTTGTTGAGGTAACTCAAGTCGGTAAGCTACTGGTCCGACACGATCAATAATCTTGAATGGTCCAATATACCTTGGATTTAATTTCCCTCGTTTACCAAATCGAACAACGTCTTTCCAAGGTGCAACTTTAAGCATGACCATCTCTCCAATTTCAAATTTTATATCTTTTCTTTTAATGTCAGCGTAGCTCTTTTGTCGACTTTGGGCGGTTTTCAACCGTTGTTGAATTTGGATGATCTTCTCGGTAGTTTCTTGTATAATCTCCGGACCCGTAATCTGTCTATCCACCACTTCACTCCAACAAATCGGAGACCTGCACTTTCTACCATAAAGTGCTTCAAACGGTGCCATATCAATGCTTGAATGGTAGCTGTTGTTGTAGGAAAATTCTGCTAACGGTAGATGTCGATCCCAACTGTTTCCGAAATCAATAACACATGCTCGTAGCATGTCTTCAAGCGTTTGTATCATCCTTTCGCTCTGCCCATCAGTTTGTGGATGATAGGCAGTACTCATGTCTAGACGAGTTCCTAATGCTTGCTGTAATGTCTGCCAGAATCTTGAAATAAATCTACCATCCCTATCAGAGATAATAGAGATTGGTATTCCATGTCTGGAGACGACTTCATTCAAATACAGTCGTGCTAACTTCTCCATCTTGTCATCTTCTCTTATTGGCAGGAAGTGTGCTGATTTGGTGAGACGATCAACTATTACCCAAATAGTATCAAAACCACTTGCAGTCCTTGGCAATTTAGTGATGACATCCATGGTAATGTTTTCCCATTTCCATTCCGGGATTTCGGGTTGTTGAAGTAGACCTGATGGTTTCTGATGCTCAGCTTTGACCTTAGAACACGTCAAACATTCTCCTACATATTTAGCAACATCGGCTTTCATACCCAGCCACCAAAAATGTTTCTTGAGATCCGTGTACATCTTCCCCGTTCCAGGATGTATTGAGTATCTGGTTTTATGGGCTTCTCTAAGTACCATTTCTCTCATATCTCCATATTTTGGTACCCAAATCCTTTCAGCCCTATACCGGGTTTCGTCTTCCCGAATATTAAGATGCTTCTCCGATCCTTTGGGTATTTCATCCTTTAAATTTCCCTCTTTTAAAACTCCTTGTTGCGCCTCCTTTATTTGAGTAGTAATGTT
This sequence comes from Rutidosis leptorrhynchoides, assembly GCF_046630445.1. NCBI lineage: Eukaryota > Viridiplantae > Streptophyta > Magnoliopsida > Asterales > Asteraceae > Rutidosis > Rutidosis leptorrhynchoides. The sequence continues at coordinate 437,711,683 of NC_092336.1, forward strand.
ATTATGAATCATTATATTCATAGATTTTACTCGAATGGGTTCTCTGTCCTTCATGCTCAAGGCATCGGCTACCACATTTGCCTTTCCCGGGTGGTAACGAATCTCAAAGTCGTAATCATTCAACAATTCAATCCACCTACGCTGCCTCATATTCAGTTGTTTCTGATTAAATATGTGTTGAAGACTTTTGTGGTCGGTATATATAATACTTTTGACCCCATATAAGTAGTGCCTCCAAGTCTTTAATGCAAAAACAACCGCTCCTAATTCCAAATCATGCGTCGTATAATTTTGTTCATGAATCTTCAATTGTCTAGACGCATAAGCAATCACCTTCGTTCGTTGCATTAATACACAATCGAGACCTTGCTTTGATGCGTCACAATAAATCACAAAATCATCATTCCCTTCAGGCAATGACAATATAGGTGCCGTAGTTAGCTTTTTCTTCAATAACTGAAACGCTTTCTCTTGTTCATCATTCCATTCAAATTTCTTCCCTTTATGCGTTAATGCAGTCAAGGGTTTTGCTATTCTGGAAAAGTCTTGGATGAACCTTCTGTAGTAACCAGCTAGTCCTAAAAACTGGCGTATGTGTTTCGGAGTTTTCGGGGTTTCCCACTTTTCAACAGTTTCTATCTTTGCCGGATCCACCTTAATACCTTCTTTGTTCACTATGTGACCGAGGAATTGAACTTCTTCCAATCAAAATGCACACTTTGAAAACTTAGCGTAAAATTCTTCCTTCCTCAATACTTCTAACACCTTTCTCAAATGTTCACCGTGTTTTTGGTCATTCTTTGAGTAAATAAGTATGTCATCAATGAAAACAATGACAAACTTGTCAAGGTATGGTCCACACACTCGGTTCATAAGGTCCATGAACACAGCTGGTGCATTAGTTAAACCAAATGGCATGACCATAAACTCGTAATGACCGTAACGTGTTCTGAAAGCAGTCTTTGGAATATCATCTTCTTTCACCCGCATTTGATGATACCCAGAACGTAAGTCAATCTTTGAATAAACAGACGAGCCTTGTAGTTGATCAAATAAGTTGTCGATTCTCGGTAGTGGGTAGCGGTTCTTGATGGTAAGTTTGTTCAACTCTCGGTAGTCGATACACAACCTGAATGTACCATCTTTCTTCATGACAAACAAAACAGGAGCTCCCCACGGTGATGTGCTTGGTCGAATGAAACCACGCTCTAAAAGTTCTTGTAATTGGCTTTGCAGTTCTTTCATCTCGCTGGGTGCGAGTCTGTAAGGAGCACGAGCTATTGGTGTAGCTCTTGGTACAAGATCTATTTGAAATTCAACGGATCGATGTGGGGGTAATCCCGGTAATTCTTTCGGAAATACATCGGGAAATTCTTTTGCAATGGAAACATCATTGATGCTCTTTTCTTCAGTTTGTACTTTCTCGACGTGTGCTAGAACAGCATAGCAACCTTTTCTTATTAGTTTTTGTGCCTTCAAATTACTAATAAGATGTAGCTTCGTGTTGCCCTTTTCTCCGTACACCATTAAGGGTTTTCCTTTTTCTCGTATAATGCGAATTACATTTTTGTAACAAACGATCTCTGCTTTCACTTCATTCAACCAGTCCATACCGATTATCACATCAAAACTCCCTAACTCTACTGGTATCAAATCAATCTTAAATGTTTCGCTAACCAGTTTAATTTCTCGATTCCGACATATATTATCTGCTGAAATTAATTTACCATTTGCTAATTCGAGTAAAAATTTACTATCCAAAGGCGTCAATGGACAACTTAATTTAGCACAAAAATCTCTACTCATATAGCTTCTATCCGCACCCGAATCAAATAAAACGTAAGCAGATTTATTGTCAATAAGAAACGTACCCGTAACAAGCTCCGGGTCTTCCTGTGCCTCTGCCGCATTAATATTGAAAACTCTTCCGCGGCCTTGTCCATTCATGTTCTCCTGGTTCGGGCAATTTCTAATAATGTGGCCCGGTTTTCCACATTTATAACAAACTACATTTGCATAACTTGCTCCGACACTACTTGCTCCGCCATTACTCGTTCCGACACCATTTGTTCCTTTCGTTCTATTAACCCCTGGTCCGTAGACCTCACACTTCGCCGCGCTATGACCATTTCTTTTACACTTGTTGCAAAATTTGGTGCAGAACCCCGAGTGATACTTTTCACACCTTTGGCATAGCTGCTTCTGATTGTTGTTGTTGTTGCGGTTATTATTGTTGTTGGGATGATTGTTGTAGTTGCTGTTGTTGTTGTTGTTGGGCCGTTTGTTTTAGTTGCGATTGATGTTGCGATTGTTGGGATAATTGTTGCGATTATTGTTGTAATTGCTGTTGTTGTTGTATTGGTGATTCTTATCACCGTTTTCCTCCCACTTTCTTTTGACTTGCTTCACATTGGCCTCTTCAGCAGTCTGTTCTTTAATTCTTTCTACAATCTGGTTCACTAGTTTGTGAGCCATTCTACATGCCTGTTGTATGGAGGCGGGCTCGTGTGAACTTATATCTTCTTGGATTCTTTCTGGTAATCCTTTCACAAACGCGTCGATCTTCTCTTCCTCATCTTCGAATGCTCCCGGACACAATAGGCACAATTCTGTGAATCGTCTTTCGTACGTGGTAATATCAAATCCTTGGGTTCGTAACCCTCTAAGTTCTGTCTTGAGCTTATTGACCTCTGTTCTGGGATGGTACTTCTCGTTCATCAAGTGCTTGAATGCTGACCACGGTAGTGCGTACGCATCGTCTTGTCCCACTTGCTCTAGATAGGTATTCCACCATGTTAACGCAGAACCAGTGAAGGTATGCGTATCGTACTTCACTTTGTCCTCTTCAGTACACTTACTTATGGCAAACACCGATTCGACCTTCTCGGTCCACCGTTTCAATCCGATTGGTCCTTCAGTTCCATCAAATTCCAAAGGTTTGCAGGCAGTGAATTCTTTGTAGGTGCATCCTACACGATTTCCTGTACTGCTAGATCCAAGGTTATTGTTGGTATGTAGCGCAGCCTGTACTGCGGCTATGTTTGAAGCTAGAAAAGTACGGAATTCCTCTTCATTCATATTCACGGTGTGTCGAGTAGTCGGTGCCATTTTCTTCAAAATAGTCAAATGGAACAAGTTAATCATACAGAATATTAAGAGTAGTTAATAGTATTTCGTAGCATAATATGAACTCATTTATAAAAGCTTTTTCTTCATATTAGCGTTTTATAAGTTTAAATTCGGGTAGTACCTACCCGTTAAGTTCATACTTAGTAGCTAATATACAATTCAACTACTACAATTCTATATAAAAAACTGATTATAATAATATTTCGCGTTCAAACTTTTACACAATATTTTACAAACTTACAATACCGCTTATTTTACATATAGCATGAAACATAGCACACAATAAATTTGATACAAGATGGTTGTGAAGATAATTCTAGCTAGTACATAAGTCGTTCAGCAAAGGCAATAAAGACACGTAATTCATACATCCAGAAACAAGTCATGCATTCTGGTTTTACTAGGATTACTTCCCATCCTTGGTCTTGTGGAACATAACCGTTATGGCAGTTGATAAGACAGCGTGTTGTAACGTCGTCAAAGGGACGAGGGTTACATAATGTCCAACAGTCCCGTAACAATCTAAAAACCTCATTTCTTACCCCAATTACCGACTCCGTCACTTGTGGGAACGTTTTGTTTAATAGTTGTAGCCAGATGTTCTTGTTCTCACTTTGGTGAGAAGCGAACATTACTAATCCGTAAGCATAACATGCTTCTTTATGTTGCATGTTAGCCGCTTTTTCTAAATCACGAAGTCCAATATTCGGATATATTGAGTCAAAATAATTTCTTAACCCATTGCGTAAAATAGCATTTGGGTTCCCCGCAATATATGCGTCAAAGTAAACACATCGTAACTTATGGATTTCCCAATGTGATATCCCCCATCTTTCAAACGAAAGCCTTTTATAAATCAAGGCATTCTTGGAACGTTCTTCGAATGTCTTACAAACTGATCTCGCCTTAAATAGTTGTGCCGAAGAATTCTGACCGACTCTAGACAAGATTTCATCAATCATGTCTCCGGGTAGGTCTCTTAAAATATTGGGTTGTCTATCCATTTTGTGTTTTTATACTGTAAAATAGAACAAGAGTTAGATTCATAAAAAAAATACTTATTAATACAAGCAATTTTTACATATATCATAAAGCATAAGCACACTATATTACATATATTACACCACACGAATACAACTATCTTATTCCGAATCGCTTGTTTCTTCTTCTTCGGTTTTGGTTCGTTTTGCTAAGTTTCTAGGGATATATGATGTTCCCCTAATACGAGCCGTCATTATCCACATTGGTTTAGAAAAACCTGGTGGTTTAGAGGTTCCCGGGTCATTGTTACAACTTAAGGACTTCGGGGGTTGACGATACATATAAAGTTCATCGGGGTTGGAATTAGATTTCTCTATTTTTATGCCCTTTCCCTTATTATTTCCTTTTGCCTTTTTAAATTCAGTTGGGGTAATTTCTATAACATCATCGGAATTCTCGTCGGAATCCGATTCATCAGAGAATTGGTAATCCTCCCAATATTTTGCTTCCTTGGCGGAAACACCATTGACCATAATTAACCTTGGTCGATTGGTTGAGGATTTTCTTTTACTTAACCGTTTTATTATTTCCCCCACCGGTTCTATTTCTTCATCCGGTTCCGATTCTTCTTCCGGTTCCGATTCTTCTTCCGGTTCCGACTCTTCTTCCGGTTCCTCTTCGGGAACTTGTGAATCAGTCCACGAATCATTCCAATTTACATTTGACTCTTCATTATTATTAGGTGAGTCAATGGGACTTGTTCTAGAGGTAGACATCTATCACATAATATCAAACGCGTTAAGAGATTAATATATCACATAATATTCACATGTTAAAAACATATAGTTTCCAACAAAATTTGTTAAGCAATCATTTTTCAAGTAAACACGGTCGAAGTCCAGACTCACTAATGCATCCTAACAAACTAGATAAGACACACTAATGCAAAATTCTGGTTCTCTAAGACCAACGCTCTGATACCAACTGAAATGACCCATTCTTATTGATTAAAAACGTTCCATATTAATTGATTTCGTTGCGAGGTTTTGACCTCTATATGAGACGTTTTTCAAAGACTGCATTCATTTTAAAACAAACCATAACCTTTATTTCATCAATAAAGGTTTAAAAAGCTTTACGTAGATTATCAAATAATGATAATCTAAATTATCCTGTTTACACACGACCATTACATAATGGTTTACAATACAAATATGTTACAACAAAATAAGTTTCTTGAATGCAGTTTTTACACAATATCATACAAGCATGGACTCCAAATCTCGTCCTTATTTAAGTATGCGACAGCGGAAGCTCTTAATAATCACCTGAGAATAAACATGCTTAAAACGTCAACAAAAATGTTGGTGAGTTATAGGTTTAACCTATATATATCAAATCGTAACAATAGACCACAAGATTTCATATTTCAATACACATCCCATACATAGAGATAAAAATCATTCATATGGTGAACACCTGGTAACCGACATTAACAAGATGCATATATAAGAATATCCCCATCATTCCGGGACACCCTTCGGATATGATATAAATTTCGAAGTACTAAAGCATCCGGTACTTTGGATGGGGTTTGTTAGGCCCAATAGATCTATCTTTAGGATTCGCGTCAATTAGGGTGTCTGTTCCCTAATTCTTAGATTACCAGACTTAATAAAAAGGGGCATATTCGATTTCGATAATTCAACCATAGAATGTAGTTTCACGTACTTGTGTCTATTTTGTAAATCATTTATAAAACCTGCATGTATTCTCATCCCAAAAATATTAGATTTTAAAAGTGGGACTATAACTCACTTTCACAGATTTTTACTTCGTCGGGAAGTAAGACTTGGCCACTGGTTGATTCACGAACCTATAACAATATATACATATATATCAAAGTATGTTCAAAATATATTTACAACACTTTTAATATATTTTGATGTTTTAAGTTTATTAAGTCAGCTGTCCTCGTTAGTAACCTACAACTAGTTGTCCACAGTTAGATATACAGAAATAAATCGATAAATATTATCTTGAATCAATCCACGACCCAATGTATACGTATCTCAGTATTGATCACAACTCGAATTATACATATTTTGGAATCAACCTCAACCCTGTATAGCTAACTCCAACATTCACATATAGAGTGTCTATGGTTGTTCCGAAATATATATAGATGTGTCGACATGATAGGTCGAAACATTGTATACGTGTCTATGGTATCTCAAGATTACATAATATACAATACAAGTTGATTAAGTTATGGTTGGAATAGATTTGTTACCAATTTTCACGTAGCTAAAATGAGAAAAATTATCCAATCTTGTTTTACCCATAACTTCTTCATTTTAAATCCGTTTTGAGTGAATCAAATTGTTATGGTTTCATATTGAACTCTATTTTATGAATCTAAACAGAAAAAGTATAGGTTTATAGTCGGAAAAATAAGTTACAAGTCATTTTTGTAAAGGTGGTCATTTTAGTCGAAAGAACGACGTCTAGATGACCATTTTAGAAAACATACTTCCACTTTGAGTTTAACCATAATTTTTGGATATAGTTTCATGTTCATAATAAAAATCATTTTCTCAGAATAACAACTTTTAAATCAAAGTTTATCATAGTTTTTAATTAACTAACCCAAAACAGCCCGCGGTGTTACTACGACGGCGTAAATCCGGTTTTACAGTGTTTTTCGTGTTTCCAGGTTTTAAATCATTAAGTTAGCATATCATATAGATATAGAACATGTGTTTAGTTAATTTTAAAAGTCAAGTTAGAAGGATTAACTTTTGTTTGCGAACAAGTTTAGAATTAACTAAACTATGTTCTAGTGATTACGAGTTTAAACCTTCGAATAAGATAGTTTTATATATATGAATCGAATGATGTTATGAACATCATTACTACCTCAAGTTTAGTAGGTAAACCTAATGGAAGTGACAAGAAATGATCTAGCTTCAAAGGATCTTGGATGGCTTGAAAGTTCTTGAAGTAGGATCATGAGACAAAAACAAGTTCAAGTAAGATTTTTACTCGAATTAAGATAGTTTATAGTTATAGAAATTGAATCAAAGTTTGAATATGAATATTACCTTGAATAAGAAAGATAATCTACTGTATATAACAAAGGTTTCTTGATCTTAGATGATTACTTGGAATGGATTAGAAAGCTTGGAAGTAAATTAGTAAACTTGAAGGGATTTTTGAAGTGTTCTTGAAGTGTTCTTCCTATGATGATTATAGCTTGATTTTTGAAGTGATTTTTGATGAAGATGATGATTAACTACTGGAAAAATACGTTCATAATAGTGTGTGTGTGTGTGTGTGTGTTGAGAGAGAATTAGAAAGAGAATTGGAAGTGAAATGGAGTGAATAATGAGTGGTAATTGGTGAGTGGTGAGTGGGGTTAAAAGGAGTTCTAGTTAGTTGACTAGCTCATGGTAGAAGTTAAAATTGATTAGTCATACATGACATAATCAAGAGTGGAATCCCATGCTAGTTCCTATTGGTATATACCCATAGTAAGTACGTTTTGAAGCTGTGTATAATACGGGTAAGAATACGACTAGAATTTTTGATGAAAGAAAAGAATGGGAAAGTAACTGTAACCATTTTCGTTAAGTATGAGTGTTTTGATATATGTCTTGAAGTCTTCCAAAAGTATTTTAATACATCTAAATACACTACATGTATATACATTTTAACTGAGTCGTTAAGTCATCGTTAGTCGTTACATGTAAGTGTTGTTTTGAAACCTTTAAGTTAACGATCTCAATTAATGTTGTTAACCCATTGTTTATTATATCTAATGAGATGTTAAATTATTATATTATCATGATATTATGATATATTAATATATCTTAATATGATATATATACATTTAAATGTCGTTACAACGATAATCGTTACATATATGTCTCGTTTCGAAATCCTTAAGTTAGTAGTCTTGTTTATATGTATATAACTCATTGTTAATATACTTATGGAGATACTTACTTATCATAATCTCATGTTAACCATATGTATATCCATATATATATCGTCATGTCGTTTTTACAAGTTTTAACGTTCGTGAATCGCCGGTCAACTTGGGTGGTCAATTGTCTATATGAAACATATTTCAATTAATCAAGTCTTAACAAGTTTGATTGCTTAACATGTTGGAAACATTTAATCATGTAAATATCAATATCAATTAATATATATAAACATGGAAAATTTCGGGTCACTACAACCTCTATATGATATATTTTACAAACATTGCATTCGTTTTTGAAAGACTAACTTTCATTACATCGAAAGTTGACGGCATGCATACCATTTCATAATTTATCCAACTATAATTGACTTAATAATAATCTTGATGAACTCAATGACTCGAATGCAACGTCTTTTGAAATATGTCATGAATGACTCCAAGTAATATCTCTAAAATGAGCAAATGCACAGCGAAAGATTTCTTTCATGCCTGAGAATAAACATGCTCTAAAGTCTCAACCAAAAGGTTGGTGAGTTCATTAGTTTAACATAAATAATCATTTCCATCATTTTAATAGACCACAAGATTTCCATTTCTCATACATGTACGTCCCATGCATAGAGACAAAAATAATCATTCATATGGATTGAACACCTGGTAACCGACATTAACAAGATGCATATAAGAATATCCCCTATAATTCTGGGAAATCCTTCGGACATGATAAAAACAACATCGAAGTACTAAAGCATCCGGTACTTTGGATGGGGTTCGTTAGGCCCAATAGATCTATCTTTAGGATTCGTGTCAATTAGTAGATCGGTTTACTAATTCTTAGGTTACCAAGCAAAAAGGGGCATATTCGGCTTCGATCATTCAACCATATAATGTAGTTTCGATTACTTGTGTCTATTTCGTAAAACATTTATAAAAATTGCGTGTGTATTCTCAGTCCAAAAATATAAAGGGTAAAAAGGCAAATGAAACTCACTATACTGTATTTTGTAGTAAAAATACATATGACGACATTGAACAACTGAACAATGCAAGGTTGGCCTCGGATTCACGAACCTATATCGTTCATACATGTATTAAAACATATTCTTGTAATCGAATAAATCTGTATATTATTATTAGTAATGTAATTGTTATTTTAAGAAATTATATATTTCATTAACAACTAATTTAAGTATTTTTATTTTATATACCTTAAATAAATAATTAGTGTTTATTATAAAAATGTTAATATAGATATGTTATATGTATTAACTATAGTGTTATATAACTAAAAATCATTTGATAAAATAATACTAATAATAATAAATAAAAAGTTGTATTATTTTATGATAATATTAGTAAATATACTTAATAATGGTAATAATGATAATTATGTTACTAAAAATAATAATACTTATAATAATAATAATATTGATAATAATAATAATAATAATAATAATAATAATGATAAAAATAATAATAAATATAATAATTATACTTATGATAATAATAAAAATAAAAATAAAAATAATAATAATAATAATAATAATAATAATAATAATAATAATAATAATAATAATAATAATAATAATAATAATAATAATAATAATAATAATAATAATAATAATAATAATAATAATAATAGTCTTAAAATCATGTTAATAAAATTAATAATAATACTAGTAATAATAATAATAATAATAACTATAATAACAATAATAATAATACTTAATGATACTGCTAGTAATAACAATAATGATAATACTATTAATTAGATTAATAATAATTATACTTCTAAATGTTAGAAAATTATAACGGTTATCATAATATTAACAACAATGATAATAATTAAAACTACCTTACAAGCTTTTCAAAAAACATTGACTCTACTCAGGCTCGAACTCACGACCTCCCGCTCACGCGATAACCCCTCGAACCATTACGCCATTTCGGTGTTTTTGAATTAAATCATAACCCATTTATATATTTATCGCGTTCTATTTGTCTCAGCCCATTAATACCACAGAATTCGGCCCAAGTAAACAGGATATCCGGCCCACAGTCCATCTTCTTCTGATAAATATAAAAAATATTGTGGTTGCCTGGGTTTGAACCCAGGACCTCTAGAATATCACCAACACACCAAACCCTCCTGCCACTTTCATTTTTCTATTATATTCTCAGATTAAAACTATATAATCTGTCTTTTTCATTTTCCTTCATCTTCTTCAATTTACACACCCAGAACTATTCATTATGAACAAAATCATCATCTTCATAAGACTTCACCATCATTTATCATCCATAATCGTAATCATAATCACCTTCGTAAAAAAATCATCATCATCTTTAAAAAAAAAAAATTTATCATCATCTTCGTTTTTTTTTCTTTTCTTAAAATCATCATACAATCTAACATTATTGATAATGTTAAAAATGAACATATATTTCATAGCATTATTCCTCAAGAAAGACAAGCTTTTAGTTGCAATTGTTCTATTTACAAGTGATATTCGTTTAAATAATAAAAGGTGAAGACAAAAGATAGATTCGACGAATTGAAGACGCAAACGACCAAAAAGTTCAAAAGTACAAAATACAATCAAATAGGTTCCAATTATTGATAAGAAACGTCTCGAAATTACAAGAGTACAAGATTCAAAACGCAAAGTACAAGATATTAAATTGTACGCAAGGACGATCGAAAATCCGGAACCGGGACCAGAGTCAACTCTCAACGCTCGACGCAACGGACTAAAAATAACAAGTTAACTATGTATATAAATATAATATAATATATAATTAATTATATAAATTATATGTATATTATATTTATATTAAAACCGTCGCCAGACTAGGATCCAAATTTGTGTGAGCTGGGTTTACGAACTCCGCGAGTTGCAGAGTTTGTAATACAAAAGGACCGCGAGTCGCGGAGAGACCCTGGACAAAACTGCCAATAAAAGCCAACACATTTTGATCGTTTTTAAAATATCTTTTTCCTTCTTCATCATACGTAAATTATATATATATATATATATATATATATATATATATATATATATATATATATATATATATATATATATATATATATATATATATATATATATATATTATAATTTTAATTTTAATAATAAGGGTATGTTAGCGAATATTGTAAGGGTGTAAGTCGAAATTCTGTCCGTGTAACGCTACGCTATTTTTAATCATTGTAAGTTATGTTCAACCTTTTTAAATTAATGTCTCGTAGCTAAATTATTATTATGCTTATTTAATACCAAAGTAATCATGATGTTGGGCTAATTACTAAAATTGGGTAATTGGGCTTTGTACCATAATTGGGGTTTGGACAAAAGAACGACACTTGTGGAAATTAGACTATGGGCTATTAATGGGCTTTATATTTGTTTAACTAAATGATAGTTTGTTAATTTTAATATAAAGATTTACAATTGGACGTACCTATAAATAACCACATACACTCGATCAGACACGATGGGCGGGATATTTATAAGTACCAATAATCGTTCATTTAACCGGACACGGGAATGGATTAATAGTTTATGGACTTATTAAAACAAGGGTGAAATTATGTACAAGGACACTTGGAATAATTGATAACAAAGTATTAAAACCTTGGGTTACACACAGTCGATATCCTGGTGTAATTATTAAATAAAGTAATAAAACCTTGTTACAGTTTAAGTCCCCAATTAGTTGGAATATTTGACTTCGGGTATAAGGATAATTTGACGAGGATACTCGCACTTTATATTTATGAATGATGGACTGTTATAGACAAAAACTAGACGGACATATTAAATAATCCAGGACAAAGGACAATTAACCCATGGGCATAAAACTAAAAGCAACACGTCAAACATCATGATTACGGAAGTTTAAATAAGCATAATTATTTTATTTCATATTTAATTTCCTTTATTTTACATTTAATTGCACTTCTAATTATCGCACTTTTATTTATTGTCATTGTATTTAATTGCACTTTTAATTATCGTACTTTTTAATTATTGCAATTTTATTTTATCGCACTTTTATTTATCGCAATTTCATTATCGTTATTTACTTTAGGCTTTAAATTAAGTTATATTTATTTTTAATATTTTACATTAGGTTTTAACTGCGACTAAAGTTTTTAAAATCGACAAACCGGTCATTAAACGGTAAAAAAAACCCCCCTTTATAATAATAATATTACTTATATATATATTTGTATTTTTATAAATTAAAACTAATATAGCGTTAAGCTTTATTTAAAGAGATTCCCTGTGGAACGAACCGGACTTACTAAAAACTACACTACTGTACGATTAAGTACACTGCCTATAAGTGTTGTAGCAAGGTTTAGGTATATCCATTCTATAAATAAATAAATATCTTGTGTAAAATTGTATCGTATTTAATAGTATTTTCTTGTAAAATTTAATAGTATTTTATACCCCTTAGCTTTAACTATCAAGTATTTTTGGCGCCGCTGCCGGGGATTTTAAAATCTAGCTTAAAAGCCGGAAGCGCAACGCTATATAAAAAAAATTAGTTTACTTTTATAAAAAATACGCTTTTGTAAAAATACGTTTTAAATATTCGAAAACATAAAAAGAAAACAAAAATATAAATATTTTTAAGAGTTTGTTAAATTTTTAAGTTTTATAAAGTTTCTTTATTTTTATTTTATAAAAATATAAGTCTTATTTAAATATTTTGTGTTTATTTAAAATATAAAAAAAAATAATTACGAAACCTGTCAAACGAAACCACTTTATCTGAAATTTTAAACCCCGCGACTCGCGGAGTTTGTTGCCAGGTGTACCGCGACTCGCGGAGCCACCCTGACATGCGCCTGACAGAACCCTAATCTGCATTAAATACGAAGTATTATTAATTATTATTAATTAAATTGTATTTAGGGTTAAATATTTAATAAATTTAGTATTTAATTTAAGTTTTAATTAATTTATGTATTTAGTTTTATTAGTTTTATTAAATTATAAAATTAATAGTTTTATTAAATAAATAATATAAAAATAATATTTTTATAAAAATTGTATTTTTACAACTTTTAGTATATTTTTATATTTTTTCCCTTTTTAATTGTTTTAGCGTAATTTGTTGTATTTTTCGCTCGTATTTAGTTTTAAATATAGTTTTTGCCATAGTTATTTTTACTTCTAGATTTTTAGGCTTTGTCGTAAAATCCCTTAAGTGCTTTTTCTTTAGACTAAGATTTAGGTGCTCTAGAATTTTGCGACGCCTTTTTAAGTTTTAGTTCCTTTTTATGTTTCGACGCGCTACTTTCTTATTCTTATTTTTCGACGCCTTTTACCTATGTATCAATTAATACTCCAATTAGTAATCTCAATTTGCAATTTTAATTTTAAGTTAGTGATAGTAATAAGGTTAGGTTAGTCGAGTGTTTTAAAGTTTTATAAGTCATTTTTTTTCTTTCTTATTTTTCGACGCCTTTTATTTTTCAACCCTTTTATTTTTCGACATTTTTCGACGCGCTCTTTTTCTTTCTTATTTCTCGCCATTCTAGTTTTTTGGACATAGATTTTTATTCTACTTCTTCTCTAAATTTCTTAAAATTACAAAAAAAAAAAAAATTAAGTGGTTAAATTGATAGACATCAAAATTTCCTGGTTCGTAGTAATAGTTGGATTTGTACGTGGACCGGGTTATTGGAGCCAAACAGTACTCAATTATATTGAGACCAAACGAATCCTGCCCCTCTGCTGCATCTTTTGGCTATTCGAAACGTGGGCAAAATCAGAAAAGTCTATTAATTGGATAACTTATATAATTTTTCTTTCCTTTTAAAAACTAATAGGATATTCAGTGAATGCACCGAGCAAGACGTTCACCACCTTTTATACGTTCACCACCTGTAACTCGATCAAGACATCTAGCAAATATTGTCACCGTTGATTTTTCTTTAGAATCGTCATCCAGTCGACCAAGTACTCCAATTCAAATTTCCGATAATCCATTTTTTGAACCCAACCTCACAATTGAGAATCCGGAGAATATTCAGGGACAATTCATAGATCCTGAACCATTAATTTTTCCTCCGGAACCACCAATCATTCAAACAGAGATTGTTGAGGAACGAACCATTAAATCAGAATCCTCTAGTGATTCAGATTCAACAAATTCAATTATGGAAAATCTGGAACCTCTAAGTATGGAAGACCGAATGAGAGCTAAACGCACTGGCCAAGGTCACGCAATTACTCATCCAGACATTAATGCGCCAGATTATGAAATCAAAGGACAAATTCTACATATGGTGACTAATCAATGCCAATTTAGTGGTGCGCCGAAGGAAGATCCAAATGAACATATTCGTACCTTTAATAGGATCTGCACACTATTTAAAATAAGAGAAGTTGAAGATGAACAGATATATCTCATGTTATTTCCCTGGACTTTAAAGGGAGAAGCCAAAGATTGGTTGGAATCATTACCTGAAGGGACGATTGATACATGGGACGTTTTAGTTGAAAATTTTCTTAAACAATTCTTTCCAGCATCTAAAGCCGTAAGACTTCAAGGAGAAATTGTTACGTTCACACAGAAACCGAATGAAACTCTATATGAGGCGTGGACAAGATTTGGAAAGTTATTAAGAGGATGTCCGCAACATGGTTTAGACACATGTCAAATAGTACAAATATTCTACCAAGGATGCGACATCACTACAAGGAAATACATAGATATAGCAGCTGGTGGTTCCATTATGAAGAAAATCGAAACTGATGCTTATAAAATTATTGATAACACTGCTTCCCACTCACATGAGTGGCACCAAGAAAAAGATATCGTTAGATCATCTAAAGCAGCTAGAGCCGATTCTAGCCATGACTTAGATTCCATTTCAGCAAAGATAGATGCTGTCGAGAGACGAATGGAAAAGATGACTAAGGATATACACTCAATACGAATTAGTTGTGAGCAGTGTGGAGGACCACATTTGACAAAAGATTGTCTCAGTATTGAACTAACAATGGAACAAAGAGAGAATATTTCATACATAAACCAAAGGCCTGGAAATAATTATCAGAATAAATATCAACCGCCAAGACCAATTTACAATCAAAACCAGAATTATAACCGAAATATTCCATACAACAACCAACAAGGTCCTAGTAATCAACAAGTATCCAATAATACTTACAATCAACAAAGACCTAATTTTCAAAACAAACCACAAACCGATGATAAAAAGCCAAATATAGAAGATATGATGACGAAGCTAGTTGAAGCTCAAACACAGTTTTTCACATCTCAGAAAAAACTAATGAACAAAATGCTCAAGCATTTAGAAATCAACAAGCTTCTATTCAAAATTTGGAACAAGAAGTAAGTAACCTAGCAAGGTTAATAGGTGAAAGAAAACCGGGAAGTTTACCTAGTGATACAAATGCTAACCCCCGGAATGAAACAGCTAAAGCCATTACCACAAGAAGTGGTACAACACTTAAACCATCTGAAATACCTGTAATTTCTGATGAAGCTATTCCTACTCCACAAGAACCACAACCTGAACAAGATAAGGAAAAAGAAATGGTAGTTGAAAAGGTTAATGAAGATAACACAGTTAAGGCAAAACCTTATGTTAAACCATACCAACCACCACTTCCTTATCCGAGTAAAATGAAGAAAGAGAAACTTGAAGCCGAGCAATCCAAATTCTTTTATATGTTTAAACAAATAAATGGCAATCTTCCTTTCATTGATGTAATTTTAGGAATGCCTAGATATGCTAAATTTCTGAAAGATCTAATATCGAATAGAAAGAAAATGGAAGAACTCTCGGCTGTTACTATGAATGCTAATTGTTCAGCAATGTTGTTGAATAAGATACTAGAAAAACTATCAGATCCAGGAAGTTTCACAATTCCATGTTTTCTGGGTAGTCTTAGTTCAATAGAAGCATTGGCAGACATAGGTGCTAGTATAAATTTAATGCCGTATTCACTATACACTAAACTAGACCTTGGAGAATTGAAACCAACAAGAATAAGTATACAACTAGCCGATAGATCAATAAAATATCCTAGAGGGATAATGGAGAACATGCTAGTTAAAGTTGGTACTTTAGTATTTCCAGTAGATTTTGTTATTCTGGACATGGAAGAAGATTCTCAAGTTCCTCTCATATTAGGAAGACCATTCTTAAACACGGCTAAAGCAATGATAGAAGTGTTTGGTAAGAAACTAACTCTAAGTATAGAGGACGAGAGTGTTACCTTTTCAGTTGATAGAGCAATGCAACAACCGCAATCTGCAGATGGTACATGCTATTATATTCAAACTATAGATTCACATGCAGAATTGTTAGAAGAATTTCCAGAATTACAAGGAACAGGAGAATGTTCTTTAGGAGAAGGAACTGAACCAATTAATGAAGCTGAAATGTTAGCTACACTAATAGCTAATGGATATGAACCAACAACAGAAGAAATTCCAATGCTAAAAAAAGAAGACAGATATCGATATAAATCATCGATAGAAGAACCTCCGACATTAGAGTTAAAGCCACTTCCAAACCATTTGGAATACGCTTATTTACATGGTGAATCTGAATTACCTGTAATAATATCGTCTTCTCTTACTGAAAATGAGAAATCACAACTCATTTCTGTGTTGAAAGCTCATAAACCAGCCATTGCATGGAAGATTCATGATATTAAAGGAATAAGTCCTTCGTATTGCACACATAAAATCCTTATGGAAGAAGGTCATAAAACGTATGTGCAACGCCAACGAAGACTAAATCCTAATATGCAAGATGTAGTTAAGAAAGAAATTATTAAACTGCTTGATGCAGGTTTAATTTATTCAATTTCTGATAGTTCATGGGTAAGCCCAGTTCAATGCGTGCATAAGAAGGGTGGCATGACTGTCATCACAAAATGAGAAAAATGAGCTTATTCCAACTAGGACTGTAACAGGATGGCGTGCATGTATTGATTATAGAAAATTAAATGACGCCACCAGAAAAGATCACTTTCCCTTACCTTTTATTGATCAAATGTTGGAAAGATTAGCCGGAAACAGTTACTATTGTTTTCTAGATGGTTTTTTCGGATATTTTCAAATTCCAATAGCACCCGAGGACCAAGAGAAAACCACATTCACGTGCCCTTATGGTACTTTTGCTTACAAACGCATGCCATTTGGACTTTGCAACGCCCCTGCAACCTTTCAAAGGTGCATGATGGCGATTTTTCACGACATGATAGAAGAATGCATGGAAGTTTTCATGGATGAGTTTTCAGTCTTCGGTGATACATTTGAAACATGTCTAGTTAATCTGGAACGAATGCTTATTAGATGCGAACAATCAAATCTAGTACTTAATTGGGAGAAATGCCATTTCATGGTTAAAGAAGGCATCGTTCTTGGTCATAAAATTTCAAAGGAAGGAATTGAAGTGGATAGAGCTAAAGTAGATGTAATTGCTAAACTTCCACATCCCACCAATGTTAGAGGAGTTAGGAGTTTTCTAGGGCATGCCGGTTTTTACCGACGTTTCATTAAAGATTTTTCTAAAATTGCCACTCCTATGAATAAACTCCTAGAAAAGGATGCTCCATTCATCTTTTCAGAAGAGTGTATCAAATCTTTTAATATTCTTAAAGAAAAACTCACTAATGCGCCGATCATGATAACACCAAATTGGAATCTACCGTTTGAACTTATGTGCGATGCAAGTGATTTTGCAATAGGAGCTGTTTTAGGACAAAGGATTGAAAAACGATTTCAACCTATATATTATGCTAGAAAGATGTTACAAGGAGCACAAACAAATTACACAACTACTGAAAAAGAACTCCTTGCTATTGTCTTTGCTTTTGACAAATTTTGTTCATATCTCGTTCTAGCTAAAACGGTGGTATATACCGACCATTCTGCTCTTAGATACCTATTTTAGAAACAAGATGCCAAACCAAGATTAATCCGTTGGATCTTACTATTACAAGAGTTTGATATTGAAATCCGAGATAAAAGAGGAGCAGAAAATCTCGCCGCTGATCATCTTTCTCGTCTTGAAAATCCTGAATTAGAAGTTCTAAATGAATCGGCCATACAAGACAACTTTCCTGATGAATATCTATTGAAGATAGATTATAATGAAATTCCATGGTTTGCAGACTATGCAAACTACTTAGTTTGTGGATTCCTTGAAAAAGGATTGTCGTACCAAAAATGAAAGAAATTCTTTAGTGATATAAAACACTATTTCTGGGAAGATCCACATCTGTTTAAAAGTTGTCCAGATGAAATAATACGCCGATGTGTATTCGGAGATGAAGCTAGTAAAATTTTAAACCATTGTCACACAGGACCAACAGGAGGGCATTATGGGCCTCAACTAACAGCAAGAAAAGTTTATGATGCTGGATTCTATTGGCCTACAATTTACAAAGACACACACCTTCTTTGCAAATCCTGTGATGCTTGTCAAAGGGCCGGAAAAATAAGTCAACGTGATGAAATGCCACAAAATGTCATTCAAGTATGCGAAGTATTTGACATTTGGGGTATTGACTTTATGGGTCCATTTCCGAAATCTCATAATAATCTCTACATTCTCGTAGCCATTGATTATGTATCTAAATGGGCGGAAGCACAAGCTCTCCCAACTAACAATGCACAAGTTGTAGTCAACTTTTTAAAACGTCTTTTTGCAAGGTTTGGAACACCGAAAGCTTTAATAAGTGATCGGGGAACTCATTTTTGTAATAATCAACTTGAGAAAGTTCTTAAAAGATATGGAGTAACTCATAAAATCTCCACCGCATATCATCCACAAACGAGTGGACAAGTTGAAAATACCAACCGAGCTTTAAAACGTATTCTAGAGAAAACCGTAGGATCAAATCCAAAGGAATGGTCCATTAAATTGGAGGATGCACTCTAGGCTTTTAGAACAGCCTACAAAACTCCAATTGGAACCACACCTTTCAAACTCGTTTACGGAAAAACATGTCATCTTCCAGTAGAAATTGAACACAAAGCATTTTGGGCTTTGAAGACATGTATTCTTGATTTACATGAAGCTGGACGTCTACGATTAAGTCAATTAAACGAATTAGAAGAATTAAGACATGAAGCATACGAAAATTCGTTAATCTATAAGGAAAGAACAAAGAAATGACATGATAAAAGAATCAGAAGTTCAAAAGAATTTAAAGAAGGCGACAGAGTTCTTCTTTTCAATTCACGATTCAAGCTATTTCCTGGAAAATTGAAATCAAGATGGTCTGGACCATTTATAGTCAAAAGAGTTTTCCCATGCGGAACAGTAGGATTAATAAATTCAAATGGGATTGAATTTAAGGTTAATGGTCACAGAGTTAAACACTACATAGATAGTCCGATGGAAGTTGACAACGAAGTTAATTACAATTTCAACACCACAGCTAACTAAGTGTGGGGAGAATCAAGTCTTTAAAGGATATTATGTATTTCTGTTAGAGTTAGATTTTTTGTTTTCGTGTAGTTCTAAAAAATGGAACCCGAATGGTCTTTCCCTAGCAGACCCTAAAGAACTAGTCTTCTCCCCCCATTCTGAATTTTTATTTTTTTTAGGTTTTTACGAAATGAAGACTTCCTGTGAACTAAACCATGGTCTAATGCTACACGCTTTGATCACTAAACGTAATAATGACACACTTCCAAGTGAAATAGTATCATTAATCAGAGGTAAATTGGACGGAGTAAGAAAAGAATCCAGATGCGAAGATAATAAGTTACAATTTGGTAAAGGAAAATCAAAATCCGCAGCGAAAAGAAGAGCACGACACCTTGAAAAATGTCATAAATACAGAAAATGGTCACACGAAGGTAAATGTTCAAATAATCAAACCTATTCAAACACCGAATTTGTTACTTTATGCAGAGACGGACCGTTCATATGTTTAGAAGAAAAAACATTATATGCTCGAGGTTACGTCTATGTAGCCATGGAAAACCATTTAGTCCGACTATCTTATGAGTGGGCTAGAGCATATCACTAAGAAATCTATTTCACAGGTAAGTTTGTACAGTTTTCATTTTTTATTTTTATTTTTATTTTTAACCTTTTGATAATAAACGCTAATTTGTTCGCTATAAAGTATTAAATTGGTATTCGATGAAATTAGGTCTTGCGACCGAAATTATTGATATCATACAAAAATTTATTACATCACTGTGAAATTTACCGCTTATTCTTAAGGTATAAATATCTTTAATCAATCAACCCAAAATATTTCAAAAATTCGTCATCAGTTAAATTAGGTCAATGAACCGAAATTACTTTACCGAAAAGAGGAGCGTATATTTTTGATAATATTTGATAGATTAAAGTGGGATAAAAGCCAAAAAGATTTTTAATTTTATTTTTACCATGTTTTTAAAAAATTAATAAATTAATATTAAATAAATATTGTAAACTTTTAAAATTGTAAATATTTGGAAAATTAATATTTTTAATATAAGTTTGTATGTATCAAAAAAAAAATATAATTTAAGTTTGGTGTGAATTTATAATATGAATTTTTAATTAAGTTTGGTGTGAATTTTTTTAATTTTATGCATTTTAAATTTAAGTTTGGTGTGAATTTAAAAACAAAAATTTACTTTATTTCGCTAAGTTAAAAATATGATTTTTAAAATTCGTCGTGAGTTGAAGACTAGGTCTTTGAACCGAAATTGCTTTACCCGAGGGAGGGACGAGAACTTTTATTATCATTATTTTTAATCTTATTGAATTAAAGTATGCCAAAAACATTAAAAAAACCCAAAAATCTTTGCTTTTAAAACCGCGCTTTAAATAGACAAATTTTAAAATTTTATCGAGGGACGGACTAGGACATCGATCCGAAACGACCTCGTCCTAAATAACAAGGGAAACAAAATTTTAAAATTAATTAAATAATTTTTTTAATTAGTATAAGATTTTGATTTAAAAAAAAAACTCCGCGACTCGCGGAGTTTGAAGGGGAAATCCACCGCGACTCGCGGAGTTTGTAAAATACAGAAAAAAAAATATAACTGAACGAACAGATCAGTCCCCAACACACACAACTCAATTTACTGCGAAAAAACCCGAAAAAACACTCCCAAAATCGAAATTTTTCACCAAAAATTATCACATTTTTTACTAAAATCATGTTGAGAAGGATGCTATCAAGGAATTACTCAAGGAAAACGGTAAATTTCTACACCTAAACACCATTTAATCCGAAAATTAGTGTTCTTGAGCAATTTTATACCCAAATCGATTTTGATGCTTTTTAGTGTAATTATGCTTAAATTGTTTATGTATTATGCTTGTATAATCTAGATTGATGCTATTTAACATGATTAGAAGCCTTAAACTTCAAATTTTGAGTAATCTAGGGTTTGTGTTCTCGAGCAAAATTTGGGGTTTTTTGATATAAACAGGTTATGGCCGATTTTTGTCATGAATTATTGCTAAATTAAGTAGTGTAACATGTTTAGGTAGTTAAATGATCCAAACTTTGAGCCTAAACATGATTTTTGAGAATTAAAGTGGACTTTTTCAAGTCTAAAATTCATGAACTTGATTTTTGAGAGATAATGCCATTTGAAACTTGTTTAATTGCTAATAATGATTATTTTGACATGTTATTTGAGTTGAATGCTTATAAACTTGGCGAACATTTTCGTATATGCTTATTTGAAAAAGTGTAGATTTGATAAAAATATGAAAATGAGCATAAGTTTGATATAAATTAAACATGTCATTGTAATTATTTTGATTGATGATTTTGCTGACACTAATGCATATTTGGATGCACAAAAATTGTGTTTGATGTGTTTTGTAGACTGAAAGGGGTGAATCTTCATCCCAAGCTCGCATTGCTTCTCCTGAGAATGCGGAACAACAGGATGTTGATAACTATTACAAACAAGATATACCTCATCCAGTTATGACATTTTCAGATATGCACGTGGAAGATTTGCACCCGAACTTGAGATTAGACAGACGTTGGATAGATTATCCAAAATACCAAAGGAGCTTGCACACTCTTCATTCTAAAGCTGTTGAAGTACCTAGGGTAATAGAATGGGAACCGTTAGAAGCTGTAGGATTAGGCGAACGGATTAGAGAATTACTTACACAGAGGTATGGCAATTCTACTTTTAACGATTGGGTACAATTATTCAACATGCGTAGACCTGTATATAAAGTATGGTGTGAAGAATTATTGTGTAGTATAGAAATAAATGATCGGGTAGCTAGTTTAACCGATCGAACTTTTATTAGATTTTTGTTAGGAGGTTCGATGCGCCACATGTCTCTACTAGACATGGCTCAGGCCTTACGTATATATACGCCTGAGGAGCTAGCATCTGCCGATTGTCGAGGGTTGATATTAAATGGTAGGAAGATTGATGAAAATTTTGATACGCATGGTGTATGGAGTCAAATGACTAGCCATCACCGATTTAAAGGGGGAAATTACTCTTATCTTGATATTGATAGAGCTGAATTAAGAGTAATCCATAGGTTTCTAGCGAACTCGATTACACAGCGAGGTAAAAATAAGGAAAAGGTAAATGAGCAAGATTTATTTTACCACATGTGTATTCGAGACCCACAAAGCGCTGTAACTATACCTTATTGTGTGGGTTATTATTTATCAGCTATGGTTAGGGGGATGAGACCGCACAGTATAATAGGAGGTGGTATATTTATTACATTAATTGCTGAGTATCTCGATGTGGATATAAGTCGAGGGGATTATTAATCGAAGAACCAGAACCCCACGATACAATTGGTTTAAATGTATATCATGGTGCTAAGGTTTTGAAGAGACGAAATAACGCCGCAGTATAATATAATGGAAGACATCCACAGGTTGAAAGAAATCAACAGCCAGGTAATGTGGGAGGGGGAAATGAAATGACAGAAATGCAAAGGTTTATAGCTTCACAAGAATATGAAAATGCTAGACATCGAGCATTTGAAGATTGGCAAGTTCATCAAAACCACATCATAGCTCATTGCCAACATATAGGTAGAAACTATATTCCTACTCCAAAGCCCGTATTATAATCTAGTAAAGTAGTAAAGTAGTAGTTGTATTATAATCTAGTGCTCTCTGATAATATAGAACAGCCCTAGTCTTATATACTGACTACCCAATTCTAGTAAAAATTTTCAAAATTTTCAATTAAATGAACTCAAAATTACGTTTATACATATTTATGAACGATAAAACTAGGTGTTAACACCGAAATTATTGTTACCTTGGAAAGGACATAAATTGAGAAACAAACCAAAATGTTAGAATTCATTTAAAATGGAATAGAGGAGAATAAAAAAGCAAAGAAAGGAAAATAAAAGCCAAGTGTGCGAAATTTTTACCAAGTTATTCAAAACATATATCACATATTTTTGTACAATTAATTGAAAATACTTTTGTTTTGGACGATAATTAACTGTTTTACCCGATGAAAGAAAAGAAGAGATGGATTTACACGATGAATCAATTCCATCATTAAAAGGAAGTAAAGTCTTCCGAAAGAGAAACGCGCTTCTTGATTTAGGTCATGAAGTTGTCGTCCAGACCAGCTGTAGGTTGATGAAAAATCTAGAAAAGTCATCACTAAAATTAGCAGGAAATCCACGGACCTCAGCATAAAACAGGGTCGCCAAGTGGTCAGACTTATCCTAACCATGAGAGGATCTATCTTGTAAAATGGGGAGGACACCGTGCAAATTAGCTTGATAAGACTAATGAATCAGATCCCCAGAAAGGATAATCTCCTTAAAGATTAAAAATCAGCTTTTAAGACTGATATTACTCAATCCTAGAGATTGACCTTAAAGATTGAGAATTACAAACTCATGGAATTCAATAATATCTAAACTCGAGCTTGAACGAGAAAATATTTTGATCAAAATTACAAACCGATTTATTTTCTAAAAACCCATTTTCAATGCATTCATTACCATTGAACGTAAAATCCTAGGAATTCAACTGGAATTCATTAGGTCACCTGAACCAAATCGGGTGTCAACCATAAGAACGGTGGTTGCATAGCATGGTCAAAGAGAGGACCATGTGCCAGACCGAAAAATTATAAGGGTGAGCTTTACTATTGCTCCTACAAAGGATAGTAATAGCATCCGACACGTTTTAGACCATGAACAAAAGCATGTCAGGGGACATTGCCTTAACAGTTGCTTGTTCAACGCTTTCCTTTACAACCGGACGGTAGTTTACCGAAAGGTAATATACGGAGCAAGTATACTGGACGTGTTGCTTTCCCAATACAAGGTTAGCAAGTGGGTGACATAAAACCGCAAGTTTTGAGCTAAAATTTTCAAATCTAAAACCCACCAAACCCACAAAAACAATTTGCAAACACCGGTGAAGGGTTATTCCGGAAAACTTATCTAGGGTAAAAACTAGATTAGATTTTCAAAATATCAAATGTTTTCATAAAGATCCAATTTTCTTAATGGATCTAAATTTTTATAGTCATGTGGGACTGTAAACCACATCGTTACTACCATTGTTTATACCGCCGTAAAGAAATCACTGATGTACAAAGTGTGAAGAATAAAGAAGTGATTCTAGTATTTCAAGACTATATTGCTTGAGGACAAGCAACGCTCAAGTGTGGGAATATTTGATAATGTTAAAAATGAACATATATTTCATAGCATTATTCCTCAAGAAAGACAAGCTTTTAGTTTGCAATTGTTCTATTTACAAGTGATATTCGTTTAAATAATAAAAGGTGAAGACAAAAGATAGATTCGACGAATTGAAGACGCAAACGACCAAAAAGCTCAAAAGTACAAAATACAATCAAAGAGGTTCCAATTATTGATAAGAAACGTCTCGAAATTACAAGAGTACAAGATTCAAAACGCAAAGTACAAGATATTAAATTGTACGCAAGGACGTTCGAAAATCCGGAACCGGGACCAGAGTCAACTCTCAACGCTCGACGCAACGGACTAAAAATTACAATTTAACTATGTATATAAATATAATATAATATATAATTAATTATATAAATTATATATACATTATATTTATATTAAAACCGTCGGCAGACTAGGATCCAAATTTGTGTGAGCTGGGTTTATGAACTCCGCGAGTTGCGGAGTTTGTAATGCAAAAGGACCGCGAGTCGCGGAGAGACCTTGGACAAAACTGCCTATAAAAGCCAACGCATTTTGATCATTTTTAAAATATCTTTTTCCTTCTTCATCATACGTAAATTATATATATATATATATATATATATATATATATATATATATATATATATATATATATATATATATATATATATATATATATATAATTTTAATTTTAATTTTAATTTTAATAATAAGGGTATGTTAGCAAATAATGTAAGGGTGTAAGTCGAAATTCTGTCCGTGTAACGCTACGCTATTTTTAATCATTGTAAGTTATGTTCAACCTTTTTAAATTAATGTCTCGTAGCTAAATTATTATTATGCTTATTTAATACCGAAGTAATCATGATGTTGGGCTAATTACTAAAATTGGGTAATTGGGCTTTGTACCATAATTGGGGTTTGGACAAAAGAACGACACTTGTGAAAATTAGACTATGGGCTATTAATGGGCTTTATATTTGTTTAACTAAATGATAGTTTGTTAATTTTAATATAAAGATTTACAATTGGACGTACCTATAAATAACCACATACACTCGATCGGACACGATGGGCGGGATATTTATAAGTACTAATAATCGTTCATTTAACCAGACACGGGAATGGATTAATAGTTTATGGACTTATTAAAACAAGGGTGAAATTATGTACAAGGACACTTGGCATAATTGATAACAAAGTATTAAAACCTTGGGTTACACACAGTCGATATCCTGGTGTAATTATTAAACAAAGTAATAAAACCTTGTTACAGTTTAAGTCCCCAATTAGTTGGAATATTTGACTTCGGGTATAAGGATAATTTGACGAGGATACTCGCACTTTATATTTATGACTGATGGACTGTTATGGACAAAAACCAGACGGACATATTAAATAATCCAGGACAAAGGACAATTAACCCATGGGCATAAAACTAAAATCAACACGTCAAACATCATGATTACGGAAGTTTAAATAAGCATAATTATTTTATTTCATATTTAATTTCCTTTATTTTACATTTAATTGCACTTCTAATTATCGCACTTTTATTTATTGTCATTGTATTTAATTGCACTTTTAATTATCGTACTTTTTAATTATTGCAATTTTATTTTATCGCACTTTTATTTACCGCAATTTCGTTATCGTTATTTACTTTACGCTTTAAATTAAGTTATATTTATTTTTAATATTTTACATTAGGTTTTAACTGCGACTAAAGTTTTTAAAATCGACAAACCGGACATTAAACGGTAAAAAAAACCCCCTTTATAATAATAATATTACTTATATATATATTTGTATTTTTATAAATTAAAACTAATATAGCGTTAAGCTTTGTTTAAAGAGATTCCCTGTGGAACGAACCGGACTTACTAAAAACTACACTACTGTACGATTAGGTACACTGCCTATAAGTGTTTTAGCAAGGTTTAGGTATATCCATTCTATAAATAAATAAATATCTTGTGTAAAATTGTATCGTATTTAATAGTATTTTCTTGTAAAATTTAATAGTATTTTATACCCCTTAGCTTTAACTATCAATTATCATCATCGATACTCATACCATCATCTCTCCTTCGTCGACGTTTACCAGAGACAAAAACGAGAAAAATAGCGAGTAGCAATATCATCTTCATTATCGTTTTTATCATCATCTTATATCTTCACCATCATCATAAGCATTGAGTTATTATCATGGCCATCATCATCTTTATCCTGTTGCTGGTGCACTGTGACAGAATCATTGTAGTAGCAACAACCTATTCATCGTCTTCTATCATCATACGTCATCAATTATTTTGTCACCAAATAACACCCTAGCTGTATCCTTTTATAATTCGTTCATTTTTCCGGTTCTGATCGAATTAAAAACAGGTAATGATAACAACAAGATGAAGGTTAAGGTTATGATGGGTATTTGTTGATTTGTTTCGGAAGAAAAAAAATATATATAAAGAAGGCAACAGTGAAAAAAAAAAGTTGTATAAGGTGTTGGTTTCGTGGTTTCAACAAAGAGAGAGAGAGATATGTGGTGGTGTGTGGTGACCAAATAAGCATAACCGAAACTTAAGGTGGTTCGTGGTGGTAGTTCACGTCGGGAGGTGGCGATAAGTCATGGTTTAGTCGTGGGTTTAAGGTGGAAATGGGTTTGAAGAGGGTCATGGTTCACGATCATAAACATAAATGAAAAAGTAAGTGGGTTTAGGGTGGCATTAGGGTGGTAGCCGGTGGTGATCATGGTGGCGTGGTGACGGTGCCCCGGTGAGTGAGGGAGTATGTTCATGGTGGCCGATGATCGTGGTTAGCGAAGGTTGCAGGAGGAAGAATAGGAGATGATCACTATCTATGCATATATTTTGATATGTATTATATATATCAATCATTATATAGACTACATAATATATAATGAGGTAGTTAGTTAAAGAGTCAAAAGGTAAATAGTGAAACAGTAAACATAAGTTTAAAATCTCGTGATACTTAATGGGATGTATACTGCCGACACTTTTAATAGATAGTATTTCGTACTCCGTTGTTAATTAATGGCGGATAAACGTTTCCAGAAAAAATCTCATATTCTTAAATTAACCATATTTATTTATTTTGGTTATTATGGCATAAAATTCGAGCATCAACTATTAAATAAAAATTACATTAATTATTTACTCCCAACCCCAAGTAAGATATAAAAAGTTTTAAAAAATAATACATAGCTCCTAAATACTTTTTTTTACTAAGCCTATATTTTATAAAACCCATTTTCGTATCACCGTTTATTTTAAAAATTACATAAGTTTGAATTTAACTTGCTTAATATCAATCGAAACATCAAACGAGTATTACAACTATTTAATATTTATTTTTAATATACTTTATTTATATATAGAGATATATTTTAAATAATAATTATTATAATATCCTAATTTTTTTTATTAATTTTTTTTAATAATAACAACATATAATACTTCAAATTATATTTCAAATTATTATTTATATATACATACACACATATCTATTTACAATTAATTGTTCGTGAATCGTCGAGAGCAGTCGAAGGTCGATTGAATATATGAAACAGTTCAAACTTTTTGAGACTCAACCTTACAGACTTTGCTTATCATGTCGAAATATATAAAGATTAAGTTTAAATTTGGTCGAAAATTTCCGGGTCGTCACAGTACCTACCCGTTAAAGAAATTTCGTCCCGAAATTTGACCGAGGTCGTCATGGCTAACGATAAAAATGTTTTCACGATGAATATGAGTCGATAAATAGAATTTTATCATCATTGAGTAATGTGAATAAAGTAATTCGATTACTCGGAGAGTATGAGTGAAGCTATTACAAAAGAGTGAAATAAGATACTACAGTTTCATCACAACTTTTGACTAGTCTTGGTTGAATTCCGGAATTCCGGGGATTTAAAGAAAATCTTCGAAAGCTAAAAGATTTGATTCTTCGGCGAGTAAGGAAATTAAGATCTCTATAATTAAATATGGTGTTCTGCATCGATTACTCTGTCTGATATTTCCATTATAAATTAAGCTATTCCGTTCCATTATTCTCACCATTCCTATTCTTTCTTTCTTAGTTCATACATCCAAAAGATTGTGAAAATGCTTAATCCAATTCTAATACTTGATATTTTCTTAATTATCATTTCTGTCATTCTTCCTTTCAACCTTCCACCAGAAAAATCTGTTTACTTTCACTATTACCTTTGGGTGATACTATTCTTAATTCTACCGTGTCTTTATATTGAAATTCGTATTAATATCCACGATTTGTAACCTCTGTGTTGTTTTTGGGCTTTATATTTTCTCTTATTTTTTTGGAGCTCTTTTCCTTTTTATTCTCCTCTCGACCTCTGGTAAAGCGAGTAATGGTCCAGAATTCGTAAGTATGAAGTTTCGAATGAACTTAATGTTCTAAATAAGAAAGAACGTAATAGCACGATTTGATTTGTCAAATTACCAGAATCACTAAGAATAGAATTATCAAGAATATATTTTCTTGATATGTTTGAAGGTAAGATAGAATGTAAGATTCGTGTAACGTGGCACATGATGACGTTAGGATCTGTGAATCATCACGTTCCATTAGAAACTCAGCATGACTTACTGTAATATAATCACGTGATCAAGTGTCGTTATATTATACTAACTCATGCATCAGTTTCCAACACTACTTCAAAATCATTCATAATTCAAACTCAAATTTTAAGGAGAATTTAGAAACTAAAGTAGTTTTCTTTAGGATGTAATATAGATAGCACAAAGAGATAACTAATTTTGGACGAGAATATTTATGAAAATATCTTCAGAAATATTGAAGATATTTATGATGATATTTTGGTATTTCTAAGTTCGATGGTTGATGAAGAAATTTTTTTGCAAGATTTTAACATGAGTACGGAGTAAGATATTCGTTGAGGGTTTCATCGGATCCAGAATTACTTGGTTTCTTTGAATATATGGTATGATCCTTGTATTTGGCCTTGGTCTCCATCATGGTTTGCTCAATCTGTTTTCCAGTACCAAATTTTATATCGAGCATTCATAACACTCCCTTCTTTATCATCAACTTTTGGCCGTTTAGACCATCTACAATTTTTTTCTGTTTCCTCTACATTTAATGCTACGATATCTGAATCATCGGTTATCAATCCGAGGTGGTTTCAGGAGAATTGTGTTTTTAATGATTAAACACTGATGGTAATATGGTGGAATATAAAAGGTTCTCTGGTAACAATAAAATAGTACACATATATATAAAGGTGTTAATAAGGTTGTTTCGAACGAAAAGTCGAAGTTGACTTGTTGGAGCTGTGACAAAATTGGCTAATTTAGAAAGAGATTGCAAAGTTATTTTCGGTAATAATAACGCTAAAGGAATTAGCACAGCTACGCGTTGAACGTTTACTCAGTTTTCGAGAGTTTTCAGGTGCATAACTATATGCATCGATCTTTTCTTCCGTGGATGAAGTGCGGTTGGTTCATCCTCTCGATTGAGGTGTTTTCAAGAATTATGAAAGGTTTGAATGCAGATTGTAATCATCAAGATACAAATGAGGTTTAAGATGAAATCAAGTGGCAAACTTGAAGAATTGTTTAGTTTCATATGTTATAATCATTATTTTAATTCATTTTAATTGTCCAATGTTGGCAGTCCATAGTCGATAGTCCATAGTTAATAGTCCAATTAATTCATATATAGTTTAATATATAATATTCGAATTAATTAATACGTGCCGTGACCCGTGTACATGTCTCAGACTCGATAACAACTCAAAGTATATATATTATTGTAGAATCAACCTCAATCCTGTATAGCTAACTCCAGCATTACTGCATATAGAGTGTCTATGGTTATTCCAAATAATATATATATATATATATAGATGCGTCGATATGATATGTCAAAACCTTGTATACGTGTCCCGATATTTAAAGTGCGTAAAATAAATAACAGAAATTAAATGACGATAAATAAAAATTGCGAGAATATAAACTGCGATAATTAAATTGCGATAAATAAAATGTAATCAGTTAGCTAGGAACAGTTAGCGTAGATTCTTAACAAAATTTCTCATAGTTAATTTGTCTATTTCTAACAAATTTTATTTTGTCATATGTTTTCTTCATTATGCCAGTTGTTGGATTCTGATAGGTCAAAATCCAAATATGAAATTGAATAAAAATGGTTATTCTGTAGTGAACGGATATGTATATCGGTGGTTGTAGGTAGGATAGTAAATGACTGTTGATTCAGGTTCGAAGAATGTACAGTGTAACTTATTAATGTGAAATCTAAATATTCCTCGGTTATTACCTACCCGTTAAAATATTTTCACCATTAGCAGTTTGTACAAAAGAATTTTAATTACAATCTTTATGAAAACATATTTATTTTCTTCAGACGTAATCATGGATTTAATGAGTCAATGTGATATTAAACTCATCAGATTTACGATTAGAACTATGATACATAATCTCTAAAACATTAGAGTTTACATACTCGTCATGTAGAACAAAGATGATTGATGTAGAACATCGTGTAGAACGATGATTATGCTCGAGGTACGAATTGTGATGTTGAGGCATGTGTTGTTGATGGTACGGGTGCTGTTGCTGAAGCTGGTAAGTTTTGTACCATATTTTCCAAGGCTACAGCTGTGATGACCCGGGAATTTCCGACCAAAATTTAAACTCAATCTTATATGATTTTGACACGATAAGCAAAGTCTATTAAACTGAGTTTCATAATGTTTGAACTATTTTTCATAAATGCATTTACCTTTTGACTGTGTTCGTCGATTCATGAACAATTGTTGTTATTATATATACATACATATAACTAAATATAAGTGTATATATTAATTTGAAGTAATAGGATACAATTTAAAATATAGAGTAATATATAAAATAACTAAACTGTTATCTAAAAAGACATTTATATGTAATTAATAGTATATGTATTGTAATGTATATATATAAAATACATAAATATTAAACATTCAAATATCTTATTATATAAACTAAGTATTTACATATTTAACAAAATGTGAAGTTGATATATTAAAAATTTTAAGTTTAAAAGTTGTTACATTAATATTTACATTATTAGTATTAATATTAAGATCAATATTAATACATATATTATTGATATTATTATTTCAAATATAAAAGATATAGACATGAGATTTGATGCATATAATATGTTATATTATTATTATGATTTATATTGGTATTTTTGTAATGGTATTATTATTGATATAATTACATTTATTAATTTCTATTATTTTTTTTTTAAAATACAGAAGGGTTGATTGAGCTGTTACCCATCGCCATCTAGGATTTTTTTTTTAATATTTTTATCCGATTAATTGTACTAGTTGGCCTCATTTTTCATTATCAAACAAAAACTGAATATATCACATATACTACTTGTGATTTCCTGTCTTCCTCTATTTAGTCTGTGACTACACTCAATATTTGCAAACCTACCAATCCATTCGACATCCCCATGATTTCCATTACAATCCTTCAAAACTCAATATTTGCAAACAACCATATCATAACTATATCCTAATATTTTCTTCTGCGAAGGGATGAATTCAATCAGAGTTTATATTTTATTTATTTGTATATTTTTTTTCTCTTTCTTTTGCTCTTCACGAATGGTTTGTTGAAGAATATCAAATTCGAATCCATGACCAAAATCTAATATTGCAGAGCTGTTATAAATTATCTTGTGAAACTTTCGGTAAATCCTCAAGTCTTAATTTCTCAAATTGATCGATAATTGTGGAGTCAAAGTTTTAAGACAAAAAGTCAACCGTTTTGATTCATAAGGAAATTCGAATTCTTTGTTTTGAAATAAGCTAAATTGTTGATTGAGATCGTTTCTAAGAAAGATTTACGATCTTTTTCATTTAGAAATCTGTGACAAAAACGCGTTTTAAATCAAAATCACTTTTTTTTTGTGTTCATAAACACGCTGCACAGCAGCCTTTTTTTTTTCTTCTTGCTTTTCAAATTCAATTAAACACTAGTACTTGTTTTTGAATCTCTTTTATTCCTAACACTAATTAATCAACTCATTTCTTTTGGTTAAATTTAATCCCCGATTCGATTTAATTTCAATTGATGAAGAAGATGTAGTTGGGCAAAATAAAACGGGTTCAATAGAATTAGGATAACAGATAAATCAGAAAAGAGAGATAGCTCAGTTGGTTTGGTGGTGTGGTCGTTGAGCTAGAGGTTGTGGGTTCTAATCCAGGCGACCACATTTTTATTTTATTTTTTACAATAGAAGACTGAGTTGAAGGCTTGGGCCTATTGGGCTTATTAATGAATTCGGGATATTAATTGTAAAACGGGCTAGAAGATGAAAACATATTAGAATGGGTTAAATATAAATGCAAATCAGAATATATTAGAAAATGGGCTGTAGCCCAGCTGGTTTGACGTGTGTGTGGCGGTTCAGAAGGTCCCAAGTTCGATTCCTGCTTGTGGTAGCTATTTTTTTTAAAGCTCTTTGGAGGTAGTCTCTAAAACTAAAAATCTTTATTATTATTATTATTGTTATTTTTACTTGCAAATAAGTTTTATTCATTCATATTATCATGATATTAAGTATTATTATTATTAGAATTATTATTGTTACTAATATTGAATTTATGATTAATATTATCATTATTATTATTATTATTATTATTATTATTATTATTATTATTATTATTATTATTATTATTATTATTATTATTATTATTATTATTATTATTATTATTATTATGGTTATGACTGTTATTATATTAATGTCATGAAAATAATACATATTATTATTATTTTCATAAATATTATTATTAGTATCATTAAAAATTTTCATTTTTCATTTTTGCTATTAGTATTATTATTATTAGTAAAGTTATTATTATTAGTAGTAGTAAATCATTATTATCTAAATTATAATTTTAACACATAAATCTTTTGTACACTATATATATATTTATAACATATACTTGGATTTTATTAATAATTTACATAACAAACTAATGATATTTCATAAATACAATACTAATCACATATATAGGTACTTAGATATAATAATATCACTAGTTATATAAATATTAATCGTCCTAATTATATATACACAAAATCGATATATAAATATATAATATAACTTAAGATATAATATAAGTATACGTTTAAAATGGAATTTAGTATAAATTCTATATAACTATAAACATATAAATAATACATATTAATAAATGAAATTTTGTGAATTACATTATACGTATTAATAGATATACAATTGTTATAGGTTCGTGAATTCGAGGCCAACCCTGCGTTGTTCAATATCGTCATATGTATTTTTACTACGAAATACATTAGATGAGTTTCATTTGCCTTTTTACCCTTTATATTTTTGGGCTGAGAATACATGCGAAATTTTTATAAATGTTTTACGAAATAGACACAAGTAATTGAAACTACATTATATGGTTGAATTATCGAAATCGAATATGCCCCTTTTTAGTCTGGTAATCTAAGAATTAGGGAACAGACACCTCAATTGACGCGAATCCTAAAGATAGATCCATCGGGCCCAACAAGCCCCATCCAAAGTACCGGATGCTTTAGTACTTCGAAATTTATATCATGTCCAAAGGAGGATCCCGAAATGATGGGGATATTCTTATATGCATATTTAATGTCGGTTACCAGGTGTTCAGTCCATATGAATGATATTTTTGTCTCTATGCATGGGACGTATGTTTATGAGAAATGGAAATATGAAATCTTGTGGTCTATTAAAATTATGAAATGATTATTTATGTTAAACTAATGAACTCACCAACCTTTTGGTTGACACTTGAAAGCATGTTTATTCTCAGGTACGAAAGAAATCTTCCGCTGTGCATTTGCTTATCTTAGAGATATTACTTGGAGTCATTCATGACATATTTCAAAAAACGTTGCATTCGAGTCGTTGAGTTCATCAAGATTATTATTAAGTCAATTATAGTAAGATATATTATGAAATGGTATGCATGTCGTCAACTTTCGATGTAATGAAAGATTATCTTTTCAAAAACGAATGCAATGTTTGTAAAATGTATCATATAGAGGTCAAGTACCTCGCGATGTAATCAACTGTTGTGAATCGTTTATAATCAATATGGACTTCGTCCGGATGGATTTGGACGGGTCTCTACAAAAACTCGGGCGCGAAGCTCATTGACTTCTTCCATTATTCCGGGATGATTGTCGGTCAGAACGAGCTGATGAAGAAGGTACTCAATATCATGAACCGAATCTACCACGTAACCTTGGAGTACTCGACCCGCTCGCCAGCGAACCTGTTCGCAACACCGTTTATACCCTTTTTGCCAGAATTTTTTGTCTTGAGACTACCATTAACGGAACTAGAGAAGATATCCAATCTCTACCTCACACTGATAACCAACCAGGGTTAGTAGAAGAAGTTAAAGAAATCCGAGCTCGAGTGTTAACTTTAGAGAGCACGGTACATAGTTTGCAAGCACCATCAGTATCACCAACACCAGTCACATCACCAACCTTAGCACCAACAGCACTAGTACCACCAACAACAATATTCGCATCACCAGCTTCGACACCTCATTCTGTACCTCGAGTATAATCATCGTTATACATAAACTATCTTCGTTCTTCATGGTGATTATGTAATCTCTAATGTTTTAGAGATTATGTACTCTAGTTCTAGCAATAAATCTGATGAGTTTAATATCACATTGACTCATTAAATCCATTATTACGTCTGAAGAAAATATATATGTATATATGTTTTCATAAAGATTGTAATTAAAATTTTTATTGTACAAACTGTTAATGGTGAAAATATTTTAACGGGTAGGTAATACCCGAGGAATATTTAGATTTCGCATTAATAAGTTACACTGTACATTCTACGAATCTGATTCAACTGTTATTTACTATCCTACTTAGAACCACAGCTATACGAATCCGTTCACCATAAAATAACCATTTTCATTCAATTCTATATTTGGATTTTGGCCTATCAGAATCCAACAATTGGCATAATGAAGAAAACATTGGACAAAATAAAAATTGTTAGAAACAAACAAATTAATTATGATGAATTTTGTTAAGAATCCACGCTAACAAAAATCCTAGCTAACTGTTAAATCTCTATTACATTATCGCAATTTTAATTATCGCAATTTTAATTCTCGCAAGTTTATTTATCGTCATTTAATTTCTGTATTTATTTTACACACTTTAGATATCAGGACATGTATACAAGATTTTGACATATCATATCGACCCATCTATATATAAATTTCGAAACAACCATAGGCACTCTATATGCAAATGTTGGAGTTAACTATACAGGGTTGAGGTTGATTCCAAAATATATATATAGTTTGAGTTGTGATCGAGTCTGAGACCGGTACACGGGTCACGATACGTATTAATTAATTCAAATATTATATATTAAACTACATATGAATTATTGAATTGCTAACTGTGGACTATCAACTGAGGACTACCAACATTGGACAATTAAATGAATTAAAATATTGATTATAACATATGAAACTAAACAATTCTTCAAGTTTGCCACTTGATTTCGTCTTAAACCTCATTTATATCTTGACGATTACAATCTTCATTCAAACCTTTCATGATTCTTGAAAACACCTCAATCGAGAGGATGAACCAACCGCACTTCATTTACGGAAGAAAAGATTAATGCCTATAGTTATGCACCTGAAAAACTCTCGGAATCTGAACAAACGTTTGACACGTATCTGTGCTAACTCCTTTGGCATTGTTATTATCGAAAATAACTTTCAATCCCTTTTCAATTTAGCCAATTTTTTCACAGCTCCAACAAATCAACATGGACCATTCATTCAAACAAACCTTGTTGTAACTTTGATATATAAGAGTGCCCATTTATTGTTACCAGAGAACATTTATATTTTGCCATATAACCATCAGCGTTTAATCATCTAAAAACACAATTCTTCTGAAACCACCTCGGATTGATAACCGATGATTTAGATATTGTAGCTTTAAATGTAGAGGAAACAGAAAAATTGTAGATGGTCTAAACAGCCAAAAGTTTGACGATAAAGAAGGGAGTGTTAGGAACGCTCGAATGAAAATTTGGTACTGAAAAACATATTGAGCAAACCATGAAGGAGATCAAGGTCAAATACTAGGACCATACCATATATTCAAAGAACCCAGGTAATTCTGGATCCGATGAAACCTTCAACGAATATCTTGCTCCGTACTCATGTTAAAATCTTGCGGAAAATCTTCCTCATCAATCATCGAACATAGAAATTCCAAAATATCATCATCAATATCTTCGATATTTCTGAAGATATTTTCATAAATATTCTCGCCCGAAATTATATGCCTCTTCGTGCTTCCTGTGTATCATTATATTGGAAACATTCAATAGAAAATTTAGTACCGAAAAGCAGATTATGCGAAACTATGAAGAAAGCCGTGGACAAATCACAAAGAATAAGTTTGACTTTAAAGAATCCAAATGATTCAATGTCTACTAAAGTCTTTAGTGAATATCTTACTCCTTACTCTAAACCCTTGCGGACAATAGTTTCTATCATCCTCTGATCTTAGATATTCCGAGATATTATCGTATCTTTCATTATAAATATCCTCCATATTTATGGAGATATATTTTTATAACTATTGTTATATGAAATCATTAATCACTTCGTGCTATCAGTATTAAATCATATAGAAACTGTTAGTTTCTATATTCTGTAAACTTTCGGGCTTAAAATATGAATGTTATTGAAGTAATGTTGGAAACTGATGCATGAGTTAGTATAATATAATGACACTTGATCAATGTGATTATATTACAGTAAGTCATGCTGAGTTTCTAATGGAACGTGATGATTCACAGATCTTAACGTCATCATGTGCCATGTTACATAACTCTTTCATTCTACTTAACTTCTGAACATATCAAGAAAATGTATTCTTGATGGTTCTATCTTCTGTAATTTTGATAAATTTGAAAATTAAATCGTGCTATCACGTTCCACCCTGCTTAGAACATTATAATCATTCGAAACTCTATATCTACGAATTCTGGACCATTATTCGCTTGACTTGGAGTCGAGAAGATAAAACAAGAGCATGGAGCTCCGGAAAATAAAGGAAAATAGAAAGCCGATCATAAACACATGAATTACAAACCGTTCATATCAATGTTTATCGCAACATAAAGACACGGGAGAATTAAAAACATTATAACCATAAGGGTGAAGTAGAAGAAAACAGATTCCTCCGGTGATAGTTAGAAAAGGAGAATAATTGTTGCGATAGTAAGGATAAGGACAAGGATTAAAACTGGATGAAGCATATTTACTGATGATTTGAAAGTATGAATTAAAATATAGAAATTGGAAGTGGTGGGAAGTAATAGAACGGAAGAAGTTCATTTATAGTGAAAATACCAGACAGAGAAATCGAGACAGATGATCACATTTAATTATAGAGATCTTATTTTCCATAAATCCCGAAGAATCAGATCTTATAGATTTTCAAGATTTTATTTAAATTCCTTGAACTCCGGAATTCAACCTAGACAACGTCAAAAGTTAAGACGCACCTTATTTTCTAAATTCAACCCTAACTCTGTCAAAAGTTAAGACAAATCTTTACTTTTCCTATTTCAGTCTTTTGTGATAGCTTCATTCGTACTTTTCGAATAAGCGAATTATTTTATCCATATTACTCAATGATGATAAAATTCAATTTATCAACTCATATTCGTCATGAAAACATTTTTATTGTTAGCCATGACCAACTCACTCAAATTTCGGGACGAAATTTCTTTAACGGGTAGGTACTGTGATGACCCGGGAATTTCTGACCAAAATTTAAACTCAATCTTATATGATTTTGACACGATAAGCAAAGTCTATTAAACTGAGTTTCATAATGTTTGAACTATTTTTCTTAAATGCATTTACCTTTTGACTGTGTTCGTCGATTCACGAACAATTGTTGTTATTATATATACATACATATAACTAAATATAAGTGTATATATTAATTTGAAGTAATAGGATACAATTTAAAATATAGAGTAATATATAAAATAACTAAACTGTTATCTAAAAAGACATTTATATGGAATTAATAGTATATGTATTGTAATGTATATATATAAAATACATAAATATTAAACATTCAAATATCTTATTATATAAACTAAGTATTTACATATTTAACAAAATGTGAAGTTGATATATTAAAAATTTTAAGTTTAAAAGTTGTTACATTAATATTTACATTATTAGTATTAATACTAAGATCAATATCAATACATATATTATTGATATTATTATTTCAAATATAAAAGATATAGACATGAGATTTGATGCATATAATATGTTATATTATTATTATGATTTATATTGGTATTTTTTTAATGGTATTATTATTGATATAATTACATTTATTAATTTCTATTATTTTTTTTTTTAAATACAGAAGGGTTGATTGAGCTGTTACCCATCGCCATCTAGGATTTTTTTTTTATATTTTTATCCGATTAATTGTACTAGTTGGCCTCATTTTTCATTATCAAACAAAAACTGAATATATCACATATACTACTTGTGATTTCCTGTCTTCCTCTATTTAGTCTGTGACTACACCCAATATTTGCAAACCTACCAATCCATTCGACATCCCCATGATTTCCATTACAATCCTTCAAAACAACCATATCATAACTATATCCTAATATTTTCTTCTGCAAAGGGATGAATTCAATCGGAGTATATATTTTATTTATTTGTATATTTTTTTTCTCTTTCTTTTGCTCTTCACGAATGGTTTGTTGAAGAATATCAAATTCGAATCCATGACCAAAATATAATATTGCAGAGCTGTTATAAATTATCCTGTGAAACTTTCGGTAAATCCTTAAGTCTTAATTTCTCAAATTGATCGATAATTGTGGAGTCAAAGTTTTAAGATAAAAAGTCAACCGTTTTGATTCATAAGGAAATTCGAATTCTTTGTTTTGAAATAAGTTAAATTGTTGATTGAGATAGTTTCTAAGAAAGATTTACGATCTTTTTCATTTAGAAATCTGTGACAAAAACGCGTTTTAAATCAAAATCACTTTTTTTTGTGTTCATAAACACGCTGCACAGCAGCCTTTTTTTTTTCTTCTTGCTTTTCAAATTCAATTAAACACTAGTACTTGTTTTTGAATCTCTTTTATTCCTAACACTAATTAATCAACTCATTTCTTTTGGTTAAATTTAATCCCCGATTCGATTTAATTTCAATTGATGAAGAAGATGTAGTTGGGCAAAATAAAACGGGTTCAATAGAATTAGGATAACAGATAAATCAGAAAAGAGAGATAGCTCAGTTGGTTTGGTGGTGTGGTCGCTGAGCTAGAGGTTGTGGGTTCTAATCCAGGTGACCACAATTTTTTTTTTTACAATAGAAGACTGAGTTGAAGGCTTGGGCCTATTGGGCTTATTAATGAATTCGGGATATTAATTGTAAAACGGGCTAGAAGATGGAAACATATTAGAATGGGTTAAATATAAATGCAAATCAGAATATATTAGAAAATGGGTTGTAGCCCAGCTGGTTTGACGTGTGTGTGGCGGTTCAAAAGGTCCCGAGTTTGATTCCTGCTTGTGGCAGCTATTTTTTTTAAAGCTCTTTGGAGGTAGTCTCTAAAACTAAAAATCTTAGTTATTATTTTTATTGTTATTTTTACTTGCAAATAAGTTTTATTCATTCATATTATCATGATATTAAGTATTATTATTATTAGAATTATTATTGTTACTAATATTGAATTTATGATTAATATTATTATTATTATTATTATTATTATTATTATTATTATTATTATTATTATTATTATTATTATTATTATTATTATTATTATTATTATTATGGTTATGACTGTTATTATATTAATGTCATGAAAATAATACAAATTATTATTATTTTCATAAATATTATTATTAGTATCATTAAAAATTTTCATTTTTCATTTTTGCTATTAGTATTATTATTATTAGTAAAGTTATTATTATTAGTAGTAGTAAATCATTATTATCTAAATTATAATTTTAACACATAAATCTTTTGTACACTATATATATATTTATAATATATACTTGGATTTTATTAATAATTCACATAACAAACTAATGATATTTCATAAATACAATACTAATCACATATATAGGTACTTAGATGTAATAATATCACTAGTTATATAAATATTAATCGTCCTAATTATATATACACAAAATCGATATATAAATATATAATATAACTTAAGATATAATATAAGTATACGTTTAAAATGGAATTTAGTATAAATTCTATATAACTATAAACATATAAATAATACATATTAATAAATGAAATTTTGTGAATTACATTATACGTATTAATAGATATACAATTGTTATAGGTTCGTGAATCCGAGGCCAACCCTGCGTTGTTCAATTTAGTCATATGTATTTTTACTACGAAATACATTAGATGAGTTTCATTTGCCTTTTTACCCTTTATATTTTTGGGCTGAGAATACATGCGAAATTTTTATAAATGTTTTACGAAATAGACACAAGTAATTGAAACTACATTATATGGTTGAATTATCGAAATCGAATATGCCCCTTTTTAGTCTGGTAATCTAAGAATTAGGGAACAGACACCCTAATTGACGCGAATCATAAAGATAGATCTATCGGGCCCAACAAGCCCCATCCAAAGTACCGGATGCTTTAGTACTTCGAAATTTATATCATGTCCAAAGGAGGATCCCGAAATGATGGGGATATTCTTATATGCATATTTAATGTCGGTTACCAGGTGTTCAGTCCATATGAATGATATTTTTGTCTCTATGCATGGGACGTATGTTTATGAGAAATGGAAATATGAAATCTTGTGGTCTATTAAAATTATGAAATGATTATTTATGTTAAACTAATGAACTCACCAACCTTTTGGTTGACACTTGAAAGCATGTTTATTCTCAGGTACGAAAGAAATCTCCCGCTGTGCATTTGCTTATCTTAGAGATATTACTTGGAGTCATTCATGACATATTTCAAAAAATGTTGCATTCGAGTCGTTGAGTTCATCAAGATTATTATTAAGTCAATTATAGTAAGATATATTATGAAATGGTATGCATGTCGTCAACTTTCGATGTAATGAAAGATTATCTTTTCAAAAACGAATGCAATGTTTGTAAAATGTATCATATAGAGGTCAAGTACCTCGCGATGTAATCAACTGTTGTGAATCCTTTATAATCAATATGGACTTCGTCCGGATGGATTTGGACGGGTCTCTACAACAACTCGGGCGCGAAGCTCATTGACTTCTTCCATTATTCCGGGATGATTGTCAGTCAGAACGAGCGGATGAATAAGGTTTAGAATTTTATATAGGATATAATCGTGGTTAGATATTCGGGAAATGAGGGTGAAAATGGTGTTTCATACTGGTTCACCGGTAAGTGCTTCAGGTTCATCGCCAAGAGTGCAGGTTGGTGGTAAGGATCGCCTTCTTCTCGTCTCCATCGGTTAAGTCGACTACGAACCCAT
The DNA here is from genome assembly GCF_046630445.1 of Rutidosis leptorrhynchoides. Lineage (NCBI taxonomy): Eukaryota > Viridiplantae > Streptophyta > Magnoliopsida > Asterales > Asteraceae > Rutidosis > Rutidosis leptorrhynchoides. Next base: position 437,754,148 of record NC_092336.1, read on the forward strand.
CAGATGAATTGGGGATGGCTGATTTGTTGATTCATTCCGGTGACTCTGCTTTCGGAGCTCGAGTGAAACTCTATGTCGGAATAGCTGTCGGAATAACTATCGAAATAGCTATCGGAATCTAAAGGACTCGAACTGGTTGAGGGATTCAACTCGTACGATCAGATGAAGGATTTTCGATAAGAAATAGAATAAGATGTAGATTAGTATCATGAAATACATAATTTTCATATGCATATATAATACTAAAATCCCATAAATTATGGAGGAATCTACGGAAGCTGTCAAGCAAAGTCTAGAGTAACAGCTACGCTAAGATGTGAATTAGCAGATATGCTAAGATATGAATTTTGTCTATACACTAATCATGCAATCAATGCAATAAGATGTGTCTAGACTAAGGATGATAAGTAAGTGATTAACTTAGAATGATAAGCAGGTAATTTTTGACACGAAATGATAAGCAAAACTTTTGACATGCAGACACGGTCAAAGTCCAGACTCACTAATGCATCTAAACAACTATCAGTTAAACACATTAATGCAAGACCTGGTTCGCTAAGACCACCGCTCTGATACCAACTCTAATGCCCCGTCCTAATCCATCTGGACGAATACATTACATTTGGTTACATCGCGAGGTACTTGACCTCTATATAATACATTTTACAAACATTGCATTCGTTTTTGAAAGACTAACTTTCATTACATTGAAAGTTGACGGCATGCATACCATTTCATAATTTATCCAACTATAATTGACTTAATAATAATCTTGATGAACTCAATGACTCGAATGCAACGTCTTTTGAAATATGTCATGAATGACTCCAAGTAATATCTCTAAAATGAGCAAATGCACAGCGGAAGATTTCTTTCATACTTGAGAATAAACATGCTTTAAAGTGTCAACCAAAAGGTTGGTGAGTTCATTAGTTTAACATAAATAATCATTTCCATCATTTTAATAGACCACAAGATTTCCATTTCTCATAAATATACATCCCATGCATAGAGACAAAAATAATCATTCATATGGATTGAACACCTGGTAACCGACATTAACAAGATGCATATAAGAATATCCCCTATAATTCCGGGAAATCCTTCGGACATGATAAAAACAACATCGAAGTACTAAAGCATCCGGTACTTTGGATGGGGTTCATTAGGCCCAATAGATCTATCTTTAGGATTCGCGTCAATTAGTAGATCGGTTTACTAATTCTTAAATTACCAAGCAAAAAGGGGCATATTCGGCTTCGATCATTCAACCATATAATGTAGTTTCGATTACTTGTGTCTATTTCGTAAAACATTTATAAAAATTGCGCATGTATTCTCAGCCCAAAAATATAAAGGGTAAAAAGGCAAATGAAACTCACTATACTGTATTTTGTAGTAAAAATACATATGACGACATTGAACAACTGAACAATGCAGGGTTGGCCTCAGATTCACGAACCTATATCGTTCATACATGTATTAAAACATATTCTTGTAATCGAATAAATCTGTATATTATTATTAGTAATGTAATTGTTATTTTAAGAAATTATATATTTCATTAACAACTAATTTAAGTATTTTTATTTTATATACCTTAAATAAATAATTAGTGTTTATTATAAAAATGTTAATATAGATATGTTATATGTATTAACTATAATGTTATATAACTAAAAATCATTTGATAAAATAATACTAATAATAATAAATAAAAAAGTTGTATTATTTTATTATAATATTAGTAAATATAATTAATAATGGTAATAATGATAATTATGTTACTAAAAATAATAATACTTATAATAATAATAATATTGATAATAATAATAATAATAATAATGATAAAAATAATAATAAATATAATAATTATACTTATGATAATAATAAAAATAATAATAATAATAATAATAATAATAATAATAATAATAATAATAATAATAATAATAATAATAATAATAATAATAATAATAATAATAATAATAATAATAATAATAATAATAATAATAATAATAATAGTCTTAAAATCATGTTAATAAAATTAATACTAATACTAGTAATAATAATAATAACTATAATAACAATATAATAATACTTAATGATACTGCTAGTAATAACAATAATGATAATACTATTAATTAGATTAATAATAATTATACTTCTAAATGTTAGAAAATTATAACGATTATCATAATATTAACAACAATGATAATAATTAAAACTACCTTACAAGCTTTTCAAAAAACATTGACTCTACTTAGGCGCGAACTCACGACCTCCCGCTCACGCGATAACCCCTCGAACCATTACGCCATTTCGGTGTTTCTGAATTAAATCATAACCCATTTATATATATTTATCACGTTCTATTTGTCTCAGCCCATTAATACCACAGAATTCGGCCCAAGTAAACAGGATATCCGGCCCACAGTCCATCTTCTTCTGATAAATATAAAAAATATTGTAGTTACCTGGGTTTGAACCCAGGACCTCTAGAATATCACCAACACACCAAACCCTCCTGCCACTTTCATTTTTCTGTTATATTCTCAGAGTAAAACTATATAATCCGTCTTTTTCATTTTCCTTCATCTTCTTCAATTTACACACCCAGAACTATTCATTATGAACAAAATCAACATCTTCATAAGACTTTACCATCATTTATCATCCATAATCGTAATCATAATCACCTTCGTAAAAAATCATCATCATCTTTAAAAAAAAAAATTATCATCATCTTCGTTTTTTTTTCTTTTCTTAAAATCACCATACAATCTAACATTATCATCATCGATACTCATACCATCATCTCTCCTTCGTCGACGTTTACCAGAGACAAAAACGAGAAAAATAACGAGTAGCAATATCATCTTCATTATCGTTTTTATCATCATCTTATGTCTTCACCATCATCATAAGCATTGAGTTATTATCATGGCCATCATCATCTTTATCATGTTGCAGGTGCACTGTGACAGAATCACTGTAGTAGCAACAACCTATTCATCGTCTTCTATCATCATACGTCATCAATTATTTTGTCACCAAATGACACCCTAGCTGTATCCTTTTATAATTCGTACATTTTTTCCGGTTTTGATCGAATTAAAAACAGGTAATGATAACAACAAGATGAAGGTTAAGGTTATGATGGGTATTTGTTGATTTGTTTCGGAAGAAAAAAAATATATAAATAAAGAAGGCAACAGTGAAAAAAAAAGTTGTATAAGGTGTTGGTTTCGTGGTTTCAACCAAGAGAGAGAGAGATGTGGTGGTGTGTGGTGACCAAATAAGCATAACCGAAACTTAAGGTGGTTCGTGGTGGTGGTTCACGTCGGGAGGTGGCGATAAGTCATGGTTTAGTCGTGGGTTTAAGGTGGAAATGGGTTTGAAGAGGGTCATGGTTCACGATCATAAACATAAACGAAAAAGTAAGTGGGTTTAGGGTGGCATTAGGGTGGTAGCCGGTGGTGATCATGGTGGCATGGTGACGGTGCCCCGATGAGTGAGGGAGTATGTTCATGGTGGCCGATGATCGTGGTTAGCGAAGGTTATAGGAGGAAGAATAGGAGATGATCACTATCTATGCATATATTTTGATATGTATTATATATATCAATCATTATATAGACTACATAATATATAATGAGGTAGTTAGTTAAAGAGTCAAAAGGTAAATAGTGAAACAGTAAACATAAGTTTAAAATCTCGTGATACTTAATGGGATGTATACTGCCGACACTTTTAACGGATAGTATTTCGTACTCCGTTGTTAATTAATGGCGGATAAACGTTTCCAGAAAAAATCTCATATTTTTAAATTAACTATATTTATTTATTTTGGTTATTATGGTATAAAATTCGGGCATCAACTATTAAATAAAAATTACATTAATTATTTACTCCCAACCCCAAGTAAGATATAAAAAGTTTTAAAAAATAATACATAGCTCCTAAATACTTTTTTTTACTAAGCCTATATTTTATAAAACCCATTTTCGTATCACCGTTTATTTTAAAAATTACATAAGTTTTGAATTTAACTTGCTTAATATCAATCGAAAATCAAACGAGTATTATAATTATTTAATATTTATTTTTAATATACTTTATTTATATATAGACATATATTTTAAATAATAATTATTATAATATCCTAATTTTATTTTATTAATTTTTTTAATAATAATAACATATAATACTTCAAATTATATTTCAAATTATTATTTATATATACATACACACATATCTATTTACAATTAATTGTTCATGAATCGTCGAGAGCAGTCGAAGGTCAATTGAATATATGAAACAGTTCAAACTTTTTGAGACTCAACCTTACAGACTTTGCTTATCGTGTCGAAATATATAAAGATTAAGTTTAAATTTGGTCGGAAATTTTCGAGTCGTCACAACTACGTCACCAGTTAAGACGAACCTGCAATTATTCATTTCACTCTTTTGCGATAGCTTCACTCGTACTCTTCATAAGAATCAAATTGTTTTATCCATATTACCCACTGATGATAAAACTCTAGTTATCAACTCATATGTGTCATGAAAACATACTTATTGTCATCCATGACCATCCCACTCAAATTTCGAGACGAAATTTCTTTAACGGGTAGGTACTGTGACGACCCGAAAATTTTTGATCAAATTTAAACTTAAATTCTTATATGGTATCGACATGATAAGCATAGTCTGTAATGTTGAGTCTCAGAACTTTTGAACTATTTACATGGATGACAACTACCCTTCGACTGTTACCAACGATTCACGGACAATTGCTTGTAAATAAATATGTATATATATTATATAAATATAAGTATATATATAATATTTAGAATTAATAAAGTATATTTAATTAATTGAAATTTAAAATGTAAGATAATACTTAGAGTAATTAAACTATCATTAAAATATATATATATATATATATATATATATATATATATATATATATATATATATATATATATATATATATATATATATATATATATAAGTTATTATGAATCTATATATATATAATTTCTATTAAAGATATATAAATTATATAAATATTAACAATTTAATAAATGTCATCACACAATATTACATAAATGGTATTATATTTAATCGCAAGTTTGAAATATAATTGCTATAATAATATTATTATCATTTCTCCATTATCATTATTAGTAATTAAATTTATTCAAATTATCAGTATTGTTAATTAATAATAATTTGTAAATATCAATAGACTCCTTATTAATAATATTATTATTAATAATATTATTATTAGTATTATTAAAAAATATTAATATTTATACAGGATATAGATCAAAATTCAAGAATTAGATGTATATATATATATATATATATATATATATATATATATATATATAAACCAGATATATAAATACAAATTATTATCAGTAATAATATAATTACTAATTTAGTTAATATCATTAAATGTTAATATAATTATTATTAATCTAATTATTAATAGTAATATTAATAAATTTATTATTATTATTAGAAATTATTGATACTATTACCATTATTATTAATTTTATTATTATGATTATTATTTATATAATTATTATTAGTATTAATATATATTTAATTATTTAATAACACAGATTATATATAATCGTGTATCTATAATACAGAATTCGTTCCTATCTTAATCAAATTCTAACCAACTTTGTTTTCTGTCTCTGGATAAGTTAAACACACAATCAATCGTACAAATTATTGAGGAATCAAAATCTCACTTTAATTTTTTTATTTATTTTTGTACTGAACAAGAACAGTTTCTGTCGATGCAATTGATATAAAACAAAGCCTTTAATCCAGAATTTGGATGACACTCAATCAATTCCACATTCTCATTATCAACTTATATTTTTATCTGCTTTTAATTGATTAATTTTAATAAAGAAAATTCAAGAAAACAGGTTTATGCACTGTTCTTGATTTAATTCTTCAAACAGCTCGAATCCTTAATGAATTTCAAAAATTAGAAATGCATTGTTGTTAGGATTGGGTCGTTTAAACTATCTGCAAGGTATGAAAATCCAGATTTCTATATTGAATTTGAATTTTTGAAGTCAAACTTTTTATATAAAAAGTCAAACTTTTTGATTAACATAAAATTCGTATTCTTATTGATGTTTTAATTCAAATTAATGATTCAGAGAGTTTCTAATAAGGATTGTGAATCTTTTTCATGTTGTGATTGGGACCTAAAACGTCTTTAAAATTAAAATGTGATTTGGAGTTCATAAACGAGTCTATATGTCCGTTACAGCGAATTTTGTTATTTAATTAATGTAATTGATTCAAACAACGTTTATGGATCGTGTCTATTTAATTTAAGATTCCTAAAAACAACAATTAAATTGTGTTTAAGTGGGGATTCGATCTGTGGAGGATTTAGGAGATGAAGAAGATGAAAATGGTATTTCGATAGAAATGGTTTAAATATAATTAAATGGTAATAATAATCAATCACAGAGGAATGGTCAGGGGATTGTTCAGGTATTCGAGGGGTCGCAGGTTCGAGCCCTGTCGTGGGCAATTCTTTTTAGAAAAACTTTCAAAAGGGTATACACATTTATATTTTATTTTCATTATTATTATTATTATTATTATTATTATTATCATTATTATTATTATTATTATTATTATTATTATTATTATTATTATTATTATTATTATTATTATTATTATGATTATGATTATGATTATGATTATTATTATTAATATTATGATTATTATTATTATTATTATTATTATTATTATTATTATTATTATTATTATTATTATGATTATGATTATGATTATGATTATTATTATTAATATTATGATTATTATTATTATTATTATTATTATTATTATTATTATTATTATTATTATTATTATTATTATTATTATTATTATTATTATTATTATTATTATTATTATTATTATTACTAATGTTGTTATTAATATTATTTAGGGTTATTACAAGTATTATAATTATCATAATTATTATTAGTATTATTAATTATAGTTATTATTAATAATTAAATTATTATTATTATTAACATTAATACATGTTATATCACTATTATTATAAAGTTAGTTATTATTATTAACTATATTAGTATCATCATTTAGTATTATCATAACTAATATTATTATTTATAGTATTATTAATTGTGTTATTTTTGCTAGTAATATTATTAGGATTTCAAGAATACTAAACAGATTAATTATTAATAAAAGGTATTATGATAAAGATTAGGAGATTGATTATAATTATATGAATACATGTAGATTATGATTATGAATACAAATTAATATTAAAAGAAACTATAGTCATTAGTTGATAGATTAAACACGAAAGTTATGATTGTTATAATTATGAATATACATGTTTAATAATATTGTTAAGATTAAAAAATATAGAAATTCTAGATATAAATATTATTATGAAAAATTATTAAATCTTAACTAAAGTATGTTTTAAAATCGATTATTATAATTAATATTATCATAGTTATTTTAATACAATCTAGTATTATTATCATTATTAACATTATTATTATCACTTTTATCATTATTATAGAGTATCAATATTATTACTCATATTAGTATTATCATAACTATTAATTACAAACAAGTAATCCTTATATTAAAAATATATTTAACTTAACAATATTAACAATTATATATATAATGAAAGTATATAAATAATGAAACTTATAATTTATTAAATATATAAATTACATCACTAATAATAATATATATTTATTCAATTACGATTATATGTATTAATGAATATACAAATGATATAGGTTCGTCAATTCGAGGCCAACCCTGCATTGTTCAGTTGTTCAAAGTCGTCATATGTATTTTTACTACAAAATACAGTATCGTGAGTTTCATTACTCCCTTTTTATATATATTTTTGGGACTGAGAATACATGTGCCGATTTTATTAATGTTTTACGAAATAGACACAAGTGATCAAAAACTACATTCTATGGCTGGATTATGAATATTGAATATCACCCCTTTTTAGCTTGGTAACCTAATGATTAGGAAACGGGTATGACCCCTAATCGACGCGAATCCTAAAGATAGATCTATGGACCTCGACAAGTCCCATCCGGGGTACGGATGCTTTAGTACTACGAGATTATTATTATTATACAGATGAGATGTTCTGTTTGGGGATATTCTATGCATTAAAGTTAAGTCAGTTATCAAGCGTTCACCATATGAATGATTTTTAATTCGCGGGTTACGCGTGTTATTATGTACTCGGGTTACGTGTACAATTGAATATCTGAAATCTTGTGGTCTATTAAAATAATGGAAATGAATGTTTATGATAAACTAATGAACTCACCAACCTTTTGGTTGACACTTGAAAGCATGTTTATTCTCAGGTATGAAAGAAATCTTCCGCTGTGCAAATTGCTCATTTTAGAGATATTACTTGGAGTCATTCATGACATATTTCAAAAGACGTTGCATTCGAGTCATCGAGTTCATCAAGATTATTACTAAGTCAATTATAGTTGGATATACTATGAAATGATATGCATGCCGTCAACTTTCGATGTAATGAAAGTTTATCTTTTAAAAACGAATGCAATGTTTGTAAAATGTATCATATAGAGGTCAAGTACCTCGCGATGTAACTAATTATAATGTATTCGTCCAGATGGATTAGGAAGGGTCGTTAGAGTTCAAGGGTACTTTCGTCTTTTCGTGTGTGGATCTGATTGGAACTCTAAATCTCAGCCACTTATCTCACTTATTCATTTTCTTTTCCATTTTCTTTCTCTATTTCCTCTCAAAACACAAAACCCACTTAACTGAAATGTTCCGTTTTTATTGATTAAAAACGTTCCATATTAATCAATTTCGTTACGAGGTTTTGACCTCTATATGAGACGTTTTTTTTTTCAAAGACTGCATTCATTTTTAAAACAAACCATAACCTTTATTTCATAAATAAAGGTTTAAAAAGCTTTACGTAGATTATCAAATAATGATAATCTAAAATATCTTGTTTACACACGACCATTACATAATGGTTTACAATACAAATATATTACATCGAAATCAGTTTCTTGAATGCAGTTTTTACACAATATCATACAAACATGGACTCCAAATCTTGTCCTTATTTTAGTATGCAACAGCGGAAGCTCTTAGTATTCACCTGAGAATAAACATGCTTTAAACGTCAACAAAAATGTTGGTGAGTTATAGTCCCACTTGGTTAATTATGTTAAATGATAAGTAAATATATTATTAAGTGTATTAACAATGAAATATATATGTAAAAATAAGACTACTAACTTAATGATTTCGAAACGAGACATATATGTAACGATTATCGTTGTAACGACATTTAACTGTATATATATCATACTAAGATATAGTATATATCATAATATCATGATAATATAACAATTTAACATCTCATTTGTTATAATAAATAATGGGTTAACAACATTCAACAAGATCGTTAACCTAAAGGTTTCAAAACAACATTTACATGTAACGACTAACGATGACTTAACGACTCAGTTAAAATGTATATACATGTAGTGTTTTAATATGTATTCATACACTTTTGAAAGACTTCAAGACACTTATCAAAATACTTCTACTTAACAAAAATGCTTACAATTACATCCTCGTTCAGTTTCATCAACAATTCTACTCGTATGCACCCGTATTCGTACTCGTACAATACACAGCTTTTAGATGTATGTACTATCGGTATATACACTCTAATGATCAGCTCTTAGCAGCCCATGTGAGTCACCTAACACATGTGGGAACCATCATTTAGCAACTAGCATGAAATATCTCATAAAATTACAAAAATATGAGTAATCATTCATGACTTATTTACATGAAAACAAAATTACATATCCTTTATATCTAATCCATACACCAACGACCAAAAACACCTACAAACACTTTCATTCTTCAATTTTATTCATCTAATTGATCTCTCTCAAGTTCTATCTTCAAGTTCTAAGTGTTCTTCATAAATTCCAAAAGTTCTAGTTTCATAAAATCAAGAATACTTCCAAGATTGCAAGTTTACTTCCAAGTTTTCTAAATCCATTCCAAGTAATCATCCAAGATCAAGAAAACTTTGTTACTTACAGTAGGTTATCTTTCTAATACAAGGAAAACCCTAATGGTGTTAATCTAGGGTTTGGTCATGTAAATTGAGAATTTGTAAGAGTTAATTGTGTTGTTAGTCACTAATACACTTGTTAAATGATGAAGGATTTTTTAATGGGTTAAGTTTGACCAAATTTGTAAGTCTAAGTGTTAAGATGGGTCAAATGGGTAATGTTGACTAAGTTTGGGCAAGATGGGTATGAAATACCCTAAATGGTGTTGGTTGTTGATATTGGACTATAATCACTAGCTTTTAGTGATTTATGATGAGTCTTGGCCAATGATGGGAGGTTTGGTGTAAATGAGTCATTTAATGCAATCGGGTCATTAAATGCTCAAGTGTTAAATGTTCGTGTCTAGTCCAACTAGTTTGTGTATTAAATGTGTACTTAATAAATTAGGTACTTGCTTTGAAGCTTGCGGACTTTAATCATCACCTTGGCATTAAGGTGAGTGGGATATTTATGCATGTATGTATATAGTATATTTATTTGTATGCTATGGCATGATTCACAGAGCCGGAAGTGCCATAGTGTGTGCGAGTGTGCTACGATGTGAACCACGGAGTCGGTGGCATCATGGTACATGTAGTGATGTGAACCATAGAGCTGGTAACATTAAAGTGTGAACCATGGAGCCGGTAGCACTATAAAATGAGGTGTGAACCACGGAGCCGGTAACACCGAAGTGTGAACCATGGAGCCGGTAGCACTATAAAAGAGTATGACTCAAATGCGTAGTGACGTGAACCATGGAGCCGGTAGCGTCATAGCATTACGTATGGTGTGAACCACGGAGCCGGTAGCACCATGACGCGTGTATGGTTAACCATATAGTTGTGCATGTATTGTAGTATAGCATATTATATTTTGGAGTACATGCTATTGTTTATGCTAGTTGCGGTATTGGAGGTTGTTAGCTTAATATTTGGAGTTCGTATGCTAATATTATATTGTTAGCATGTTTGTGGAATGTGTGTAGGTGGTTGCAAGTAGGTATATTATATATGCATGTGTATACTTATTGCACTCACTTAGCTTACCCCTCTCTTTATTTATCTTTTTAGATGTAGGTGCGGAGAAGGGGAAGGGGGTTGTTGGGCACTAGTTACCCCTTGTTGGATGCTTGGTGAAGCTTTTTGAAGTCGACAAAGTGTTTTGGGTAGTTTAGCCCCAAACCATGCTCAAGTGTTGTTTGGATTAAAACTATCATTTTTTAACGAGTCGAACTTGTATTACATTCGTTTAAAGGCCTTTGAACCTAAATTGTAAACATTTAACTTGTAATATTGTTTTAATGGGTTAAATGGGACGATTCACATTATGTAACCATTTAATCGGGCGTTAATGGTTTAAACATTAAAAAAAAAAAAAATTGGTCTTGTTGAATACGGGATGGGTTGTTTCAGAGAGCAAATGCCGTAAGTTTTTCTGGGGCGGGTCGGGAGATGATGATAACTTATCATGGGTTAAATGGGATCTTGTTCTTCGTTCTTACCGGGAGGGAGGGTTAAATATCGGGTCAATCAAAAGTAAAAAATGGGCACTCTTGGGTAAACGGTGGTGACATTTCAGGGTTGAAAACGACACCAGTTGGGTGAAAGTAATCAAAAGCATCTACATGAGGGATGGGGGGTTGGGTTATTTAAACACTAACTCTTTGTTAAAGCATACTACAAATTGGTCAAATATAATCAAGGTTGGCATCGAGATGAGTAAACAGAACTTCAATTTGGAATCACTATTCGAAAGACAGCTTGGTGATGGTCATGACTTGCTTTTTTGGGAAGACTTGTGGATTGGTGAAACACAATTAAAATTCCTTTTTCCTCGTTTGTTTAGATTGGAAACTGTGAAGGATGTTTCAATAATGGATAGGGTGGAATTCTCGAATAACGCATGGTCTTATACTTGGTGCTGGGTGAGGAATTTAATAGGTAGATTACATGGCGAGTTAATCCAACTAAAGGCGCTGACTAAATCTGAAGCAAAGCTAGGTAATGGGAAGTGTACATGGAAGTGCAAAACAAGCGGGAAAAATGAATACAACTCAAAGATTGTTACTGAAAAAATCAATGAGTTAATGACACAAAGTGACAACTCAAACAATGCAACCCTACGGAACAGTCTTCTTCCCCAAAAGATTGAGATTTTCATTTGGAGAACTAAAAGAAAGAGGATACCGACAAGAGTAGAGCTAGACAAAATGGGCGTAGATCTCGATACAATGCTATGTCCAATGTGTAATGATACAATTGAGACGGTGGATCATGCTATTTTGGAGTGCAAATTTGCAAAAGAGATTTGGGAAGGTATTTTCAAATGGCGGGGAACAAATGCACCCTCAAACTTAAACATTGAATCAACATTCAAGGGCATCGAAATTGGTGGACTCTCGGGACAGGGGAAAAAAGTGTGGCAAGCTATTGAGTGGATGACGGGTTATTTTATTTGAAAGAATAGAAATCATAAGTTATTCGGGAAAGACACATGAAGAACATCCAAGACCATCAACGAGATTCAAGTTAAACCACATGAGTGGATTAACAATCGTTCAGGAAAGCTACACATAGATTGACATCAATGGCTACTTCAACCAAATAACATGGGTTTCCCGAGCATCGATAATCGGGATCCTGGTTGAATCTAATTTTCGTGTTGTATAGTCGAGTTTTAAAAAAATAAAATCGGGTCTGGGCATAACTAATGCTCATGTATTCTGTCTGAGGCTCAAATACATAGTGTTAGCCACTTACTTGTAAATATTGTTCATTTTTAATATATAGATGCCTTTCAAAAAAAAGTCTATTATTATATATAAGTAGCAAATTCATTGATTAAATTAAATTGTTGTTTTATGTAACATATTATAATTATTTTCAACATTCAAGTTCTATTTCTATTTATAGTTATAAACTATAATAACAAAAAATATTATACTTATTAATTTAAATTTATACTACCTCCGTCTCATTCCAATAGTCTAGTATTCCATTTTGAGCTGTCCCAAATTAATAGTCCACTTCCATAAATAGAAAGGAAAGAAGATATTTCATTGGTGGATCTGGAGAGAGAAGATATTTCATTGGTGGAGAAATGAAGTTAGTGGGATTTCCTAAAACTGCGTGTTTTTTGTCTGTGGACTATTGAAATGAGATGGAGGTAGTAATTTATAAGTATAATAATAATTATATTTATTTAATATTACGATATAAGGTTAAGTAAATTAGTATTCTAACTGACACATTTGTCGGGGGAAACAATCAGTGTATGATTACATTTAGAGTATAACTAGTGAAATGACCCGTGAAATCAAGGGTTTATTTAAACGAAAAAATTTAATGACATATCTAGGTATTAAGTGAATGTAAATGCTAAAGTCGTTTGTTTTAATGACCCGTTTGACTAAGAAACTTGTCATTATTTTTACAAATATATAGAGACATTTATTTTCGCATACATATGTAATGTAATTAATTTCGTAAAAAGAATCCATATTTGAATTTTAATAATATAATAGTTATAATTATAATTATTATATTAAAAGTAAATAATAATAAAAATGTTTGCTCAGAGTTTATTTATATTTTAATAATAATAATAATAATAATTAGTAATAATAAATGTCTTTTAATTTTTTTTTAAAAATTATAATTACAATTTAGGAGAGATTAATATTTTCTTTTATAAATGATTTCGTATTTTTTAATTAAATTAACATATAATTATGACATCATCATTATGAAAATTAAAGGTAATTAGCTTTAAAATAATATTATTTATGACATCATCAACATGGTCTAAAAAATTTTCTTTTTATTTTTTGATTTTTTTTGTAAAGGAAAAAACTTATTTATGATGTCATCATTTTAGGAATATAATAGAATCTATAGCTAGATAATAGATGATAACTCTAGTATGTATTTTTTTTTTAAAAATTACTAAATAAGTATGATGAATATTGAATAGTGTTATTGCTTTTAGTATATGATGAATATATATATATATATATATATATATATATATATATATATATATATCATATATATATATATATATATATCAAGACTAAACGTACATTTGATAATATGAGATGCATAATTTATAATCTAATGGTTTCTTAACCAAAACCTTTTAAGAAAAAGATAAGTCTCGAAGAAATATGGGTTAAAAAAGATAAGTCTCGAAGAAATATGTTAAAGTAAAAAGCACGAATCAAATGGGGTGTTGAAGGTGGCGAAAACTCAAAAAATTTTCACTCCATCATCAAATGAAGAAACAACAAAAACAACATTCGTAGCCTTCATGTCACTAGTGTATGGCAAGAAAATCCTGATATTGTCAAAGAGGAAATACATAGGCACTTCAAAACCTTTTATGAGGATCATGATATGCGTGTATTTAGTTTTGATGGCTTCGAAACTGCCAAGATATCTTAGGATGTATCAACTGCTCTCGAAGCTCCATTCAAAGAGGAAGAAGTGTGGGAAGCGATAAAGGATTGTCGTATTTCCAAAGTTCCTGGTCCCGAAGGGTTCAACTTCAAGTTTTATAGGAAATTTTAGTGGTTTATTAAAGATGACTTGATGAAGGCATTACTTTGGTTTTGGAAGTTTGGTGAAATATCCCCGGGATGCAATGCTTCGTTCATTGCTTTACTGCCTAAGGTTAATGACCCGGTTTGTCTTCGTGATTATAGACCTATATGTTTAATTGGTAGTTATTACAAAATCATTTCGAAAATTCATTCTAACCGTCTTCGTGGAGTCATTGATAAGATTGTAGCTATTGAACAAAGTGCATTTACGAAAGGAAGATCAATTCTCAATAGTATTCTTATTGCTAATGAATTAGTTGATGATGTTAAGAGAAGAGGTTCTAAATGTTTTATTTTCAAAGCCGATTTCGAAAAGGCATTCGATAGTGTTCGGTGGAAATTTCTCCTTGATATTATGTGTTGTATGGGTTTTGGAACCAAATGGAGAAAGTGGATGGATTCATGTTTTCGTTCAGCTTTTATTTCAATCTTAGTAAACGGTTTGCCAACTAAAGAGTTCAAGATTCAAAAAGGCGTTCGTCAAGGTGATCCTTTATCGCCTTATCTTTTCATCATCACGAGTGAAGCTCTAAATATTCTGCTAATATTGCGATTAAAAATAAAATTATAAGAGGTGTTGAAATTGGTAATGATAGAATTTACGTGTGTCATCTACAATTCGCAGATGACAACATGTTTTTTTGGGAATTGGAGTAAAATAAACTTCTCAAATGTTCAAAAAACTGTTGAGTTATCAAAATAATTAAAGATTTAATTATGACAAAACTGTAATTTATTTGCACTAAAATGTTATGTGCAGCCAACACAAGTTTGTTTATGTATAGACAGCAAATATTGTTGTGTCGAGTGTTTAGTTTGCTGCTTAATTGTGACGATCGCTCCAAATCCATATGGACAATACATCATTCATTGATTTCATTGCGAGGTATTTGACCTCTATATGATACGTTTTGTAAACATTGCATTCTTTTGAAAAGACACACCATAAATGAATATTTAAATCAAAGGTTTTCGACATCTGATGATTTCTACATATAGACAATCATCGTAAATAATAGTTTACAATAGTACTTCCGTTGACAATGCAGTCAAAATAAGATACATGGTGATGATTTGGTGAATGCAACGTTTCCTTGAAAAATATGCCATGTATGACTCCATGCACATAGCTTGTCTAACATATAAGCAAACAGCGGAAGACTTCTAGGGAACCTGAGAATAAACATGCTAACAAGTGTCAACACAAAGGTTGGTGAGTTCATAATTTTAGTGTTTCGCATAATCTGTACATAAAGGTGGATCACAAGATTTCAGTTGTTTCATCCCGAAACGTTTATCAAAATATTCTACAAAATTGAGCACCCTGGTAACTAAACTTAACGTATATATAATTTGTACCCTTTGTATAATCATCTTAATAATACACGCAAACCAACGTGTACGCTTCTCAAATAGCATACGTCCGTTAAAAGGCTAGCACTCTAGCTCGGACGGGGATATCAAGCCCTATGGATCCATATACAACTACTCGCGCCCACCAGTTCTTATAACCGGCAGTTACTAGTTACCAAAGCTAAGGGATTTTCGGTTCAAACTCGGTGTAGAATTTAGTATGTACTTGTATCCATTGCGTTTAAAATAAAGTGCATGTATTCTCAGCCCAAAAATATAGATTGCAAAAGCAATTAAAAAAGGAGCAAATGAAACTCACCTTAGCAGCACATAAAGTTGTTCATCGTAATGTGACCGAAACTCGGAATATCAAATAATCGTAGATCTCAACCTAGAGAACATATGTTGGTCAATAAAGGTCTATCAAGCTAGGTCTGGTCATAGTGTATCACAATCCTAATGCTCGAGATCGACATACAAAAGTTATCCAAAGTCGTTTTAAAAAGTCAATTTTGACAATAGTTCAACAAACGAGACGTACCTTATATAAGGATTCATTTACTCGGCTGTTAATATTTAAAAATCCATTTTATCAATCTTGTAAACAAGTTGTTTAAATCTTAATTGCAGATTCAAATGCAATTTCAATTAACATCAATCATAATTCAGTTGATCATATCTTTTAATCCGTTCATCGAACTTATTCGATATCTAAATGAAAAGTTATTGATTTTTCGTTAGCTTTCCAAAAACATGTATATCATATACCTTTTACTAGTAATATATGTATTTAATTCGTGATTCAATATAAACTGTTTAACGATGAAATTTAGCATACTGGCATGCCTAAACATATATACTCGAGCACTAGACATGGATACACAATTAATATATAAAAGATAAGATATGAATGCTTATGTATCAATATTGTGATTTCATATTGCAGGAAAGTACGTAGACGCAACGAATATGATAAACACTAGGTTTGACTTGTAAATAATACCCATGAACATTACCCATAACCTCCATAGCTATAACCCATAATTTCCTTAACTTTATCCCGCTCAAAAACCCATTTTTGAAAGTGACACGCTCATAACCTCGTCGTAGTATTTTATGTTTATTACTAATTAATAATTAATAATACTAATAATTAATAAGATTAATAATAATATTAATCTTAATAATAATAATAATAATAATAATAATAATAATAATAATAATAATAATAATAATAATAATAATAATAATAATAATAATAATTTAAATACGGAGGAAGTAATATAAATAAATATGTGTGTGTGACAAACAACTGAACTCGCGAGCTTTTATAATGTTTTCTGAATCTGATGCCCATGCGATCGCATGGGCTTCTAGTACAAATACCATGCGATCGCATGGCCTGCCTGGACAGCTCACATCTCTTTTGTACACTAGCTTGTCGACATAATATTATAATATAAATATAATAAATAATTTATATAATTAATTATATATTATATTAAATTCATGTGCATAGTTGACTTGTAATTTTCGTCCCGATAAGTCGTACGTTGTCACTCGACTTCTGTCCCAGTTTCGGTTTTTCGAACGTCTTTCGTATACTGAGAAAACTTGCATTTTACGTTTTGGGATACGTACCTTTGTCAAAATATAGCCTTAAATTATCCCTAAACTATATCACTCGAAATGTAATTTATACATTTGAGTGTTTTGGTCATTTACTTTTATAAATCAATGTCTCGTTATTTAATCAAGTATATCTAAATCCAAAGCGTTTTATATCTATTTAAATATTATATTTAATCATTTTAATATATATTTTTAATATTAATAAACACGTTTTAAGTTACACATCGCAAGTTATTCATAGCTTTAATTCTAACAGTTAATATTTCTTATTATTGTATGTGTCCAAATTAAGTTATTTAAACAAACACTTTACCATATATTTCGAATACCGTTAAAAAGGAATAATTTCTTAAATCAATGTGGACCTCACAACAGAGACTCGTAATAATATCATAATCCTTAAAGGACTCAGTAAATATCTTTTAATTCAATCGTTTAACATAACATTTTAACTTCGTAGTAAAATATATCAATCAGATAATCAAACCAATAAGTTTAATGCACAGTATCGTTTACTCACTTTGTTACGTTTTCAAGTTATAGTATATGTATCTATTTACATATAATTGTTCGCGAATCGTCGAGAACAACCGAAAGATATTTGAATAGTTCAAAATTTTGAGATTCAGTTTAACAGACTTTGCTTATTGTGTCGAAAACATTAAATCATTTAAAGATAAAGTTTAAATTTGGTCAGAAATTTCTGGGTCATCACAGTACCTACCCGTTAAAGAAATTTTGTCCTGAAATTTGAGTGAGGTCGTCATGGCTAACAATAAAAATGTTTTCATGACGAATATGAGTTGATAAATAGAATTTTATCATCGTTGAATAATATGGATAAAACAATCCGATTTCTCGAAGCGTATGAGAGAAGTTATCGTAAAAGAGAGAAATGAAAGAATAGAGATTCGTCTTAACTTTTGACGTAGTTACGATTGATTTCCGGAATTTAAGGAATAGAAAATCTTCATAATCTAAATAAGATTTGATTCTTCGAAATTTAAGGAAATTAAGATTTCTTTTAAATGCGTAATCTGCCTCGATTATTATGTCTGATATTTTGCTATAAATTAACCACTTCTGTTTCATTATTTTCACCACTCCTACATCTTCTTCCTTATTTCATACTTCCAAAATATTGTGAAATGCTTAATCCAGTTCTGATTCTTGATATTTTCTTGGCTATCGTATCCTTCATTCTTCTTTTTCATCTACCACTAGAGGAAATTATTTTCTTCTACTATTACCTTAGGGTTATAGTATTTTTCATTCTCCCGTGTCTTTATATTGCTATGCGCATTGATATACATGGTTTGTAATTTCTGGGTGGTTGTTGGGTTTTATATCTTCCCTTATATTTCGATGTCTCTGCTTCTGTCTTTCCATTGACATCCACAGTTAATACTCTCTCCAATTTACTGTGATTTATATATACTCCCATTGATATTTTGAAGCTTCATGCTTTTGTTTTATCTTCTCGACTTTAAATCAAGAGAACCTTTATCTGTGAGGGTATGATCTATGAACCTTTATCTTCTCGACTTTATGTAACATGGTTCATGATGAGGGTATGATCTGTGAACCTTTATCACGTTCCATTAGAAACTCAGCATGACTTACTGTAATATAATCATGTTGATCAAGTGTCATTATATTATACTAACTCATGCTTCAATTCCCAACACTACTTCAAAAACATCCATTTTTTGAAATTTTTAGAAATTAGAAACTAAAATAGGTTCTTTTATGATGTAACACCGATAGCGTGAAGAGATAAATGATTTCAGATAAGAATAGTTATGAAAATATCTTCAGAAATATAGAGGATATTTATAATGGAAGATACGATGATATCTTAGAATTTCTAATATCAGAGGATGATGCGGAAAATCTGTCTGTGAAGGTTTAGAATAAGAAGTAAGGTTCTTACTAATCTTTTCAGCAGACACTGAATCATTTGTATTCTTTGAAGGTAGATTTCGTCTTTGTGATTTGTCCACAGCCTCCTTCATGGTCTGCTCAATCCGTTTTCCAGTTCCAAACCTCCTATTTTTCTCAGCTTTACCACTATACTATTCTTTATCATCAAACTTTTGACTGTTAAAGTCATTTACAGTTTTTGCTGCTTTATCAGCATTTTTTTTCTCCAAAATTCGGAGGACTAGTTTCGCAGTTCGGGGTGTTTTTCAGAAATTTCACATTCAAAGAAAGTAACTCTAGGAGATAGACATTATATGTATATATATATATATATATATATATATATATATATATATATATATATATATATATATATATAACTGTTGGCGTAGAATTGCTGCGAAATTCGAAATACTGATTGCTAATTTCCGATAGTTGGTATGGCAATTACCGTTACAAGATGTGGATGAGTATATGATAGGGTTTCAATGAACAATTATAATGATTTTTCGGAGAGACTTTAAGTCACCGATTAATGAATTTGCTGGTGCATTTACTGTTAATGTGGTGGAACATGAAAGGTTCCCCAGTAACAAAAACGTATATGCCAAAGTTACAAGTCTGAAAGGTCGTCGTTGACTGGTTGAACGGTTGATAATACTGGATACTTTTGAAAAGGAATTGCAAGGTTATTTTCGGTAAAAACAATGCTAATGAATCTTGCATAGATTTAAAGTTAAAGTATAGCTTTGAAAGATGTAGAGATCTAAGAATGATGTCACCGGTTCAGAGTTATGACTTGGATTCTGATCCGTCAATATCAGAATATGTAATTGAATTTGTATGAAAACGATTGTATATCGTTGTGAGCATGATTAATAGATTTGTGAATCAAAGTTGAAGAATGTACAATGTATTAATTGTGAACTTATATATTTTCCGAGTATTACCTACCCGTTAAAAATTTCACAATTAATATTTTGTACAAAAGAATTTTCATTACAGTTTTTATGAAAATATATGTACGTATATTTTCTTCAGACGCAATACAGATTTAAGGAGATAATATCATACTAAACCCATTTGATTTTAGGCTTGACATAGAAATGAATATTCTCTAAAACATTTATAGATCATATAATTTTCGTGGAATATTTCACTAATGAAAGGAATACTTCTTTATTTATTCTTATTGATATTCCTTGGTGTTGATGCTTGTGGAATTCATGTAAACTTCGCAAGGTGCAAATGATGTTTTCTAGAAAGTTTCGAGTACATCGAGAATGAAAATGTAAAATCAATTATGTAATTGAATAATACACTTGGTTTATTATGAAATGGAATTCATTGAGTTGAACAGAGATTGTAGTTAACGAAGGTTAAGTAGTTAACGAAGGATGTACATCATTGCATATTAGTAATATGAACTAACCGAGTAGTACCTACCAGTTAAGATTCACACGTAATAGTTTAGCACGAAAAGATTTATTTTGATTTCAAAATTCATATATATTAAATATACATAAAATTTCTTCAGGGGAAATGAGTTAATACTTCATCGGTTATTGTTGCTGGTATTTCTTGGTAACTACGATGCGTATGACGTTGATGTTCAAGGTACATATTGTGATGTTGAGGCTTGCGGTGCGGATGTTGTTGGTGGTGGTAATGGTACTGTTGGTGTTGTTGTCGGTGGTATTGTTGATGCCGGTGATGCTGCTGGTGCTTGTAACCTTTGCACCGTATTCTCCAAAGCCACTACCCGAGCGCGAAGCTCGTTGACTTCTTCTACTACACCGGGATGATTGGAGGTCCGAACGGATGAATAAGATCCAGAATTTGAGAGAGTATATGATCATGACGAGATATTCTGGAGATGAGAGAGAAAATGGTATTACGAATAGGTTCGCCGGTAAGTGCTTCAGGTTCTTCGCCAAGAGGGCAATGTGGTGGATGGAATGGATCACCTTCTTCTTGTCTCCAATAATTAAGTAGACTACGAACCCATCTCCAATTCATCCAGAATAGATGATGGCTAATTGGTTGATCCATTCCAGTTACACTGTCTTCAGAATTCAGGTGAATATCCATATCGAAATAGCTGTCGTAGTTTAAGGAATTTGAATTAGATATGGGATTCATCTTACACGATTAGATAAAGGATTTTTGGTATGAAATGATTTTTGGGTATCGGATGATATTCTAATTACATAGAATACCAATATATAGTACAAGGGATCCCGCAAATTACGGAGAAATTTTCGAAAGCTGTCAGGTAAAGTTGACAGTAACAGATATGCTAAGATATGAAATTTGGTCTATACACTATCTATGCAATCAATGCAATAAGACGCGTTTAGACTTAAGATGATAGACAGGTAATTTCCGATAAGAAATGATAAGCAAAACTTTTGACATGCAGACACAGTCGAAGTCCAGACTTACTAATGCATCTTAACAACTATCAGTTAGACACACTCATGCAAGACCTGATTCACTAGGACCAATGCTCTGATACCAACTGTGACGATTGCTCCAAATCTGTGATGCCCCATACAAAACCATCGTGTACGAATCATCAACAATAGGATCATTACAAGGTTAAGTACTATATGCTGTAATAAAAGAAGTTGCATTCATGATAGAAAGGTGATGTCATAATCGACATCAAAAGTTTTACACCAACAATATGCTTCTACTAATAGCAAGCATGAATAAATGTATGTGACCCTTAGGTCGTTACAAAACATAGTTTCAAATGTAATTAAGTTTGAATGCAAGATAAAGTAGTTCATGCGGTGATAACACTAGAGCAGCGGGTGTCTACGGCAAGACTAGTACACAGCGGAAGCAACCTTAAGAACCTGAGAAAAACATGCTTAAAAACATCAACACAAAGGTTGGTGAGCTATAGTTTAAGTATAACAGTATGTAAGGTAGGCCACGAGATTTCAGTGCTACAAAGAGCGTTTCAAAACAGTATGATAAAGTATATGTTAACCGTGGGCACTTGGTAACTAACTTAACGTTTATACCCCCTGAAAGTACACTTGGAAAGTGCGTATGTTTACAAAGTATTAAACACTCGTTAAATGCTAGCGCGACTAGCCCGAGTGGGGATGTCAAACCCTATGGATCCATATCTGAGATTCGCGTTCACCGGTTCAAAAACCAAAGACTAAACGTTACCGAGCTAAAGGGAATGTTTATGCCGTTTTATAACCCACACATATATAAGTTTAAGTACTCGTGCCTAGTATGTAAAACGTAAAATACGCATGTATTCTCAGTTCCCAAAATAGTTAAAGTAAAAAGGGATGCTATAACTCACAATGATAAAGTAGCGGTAAAGTATGACTCGGGAAATAAGCAAGTGTGTAGGTCCGGGAAGTCCTCAACCTAAGTCAAATAGTACTAAGTCAATAAATCGTCCTAAAAGGTTTAAAAGTATGTAAATAAGGTCTTAAAGATCATCATCATTCATCATCAAACAAAAGGTGTAGGATAAGTTTCGTTCATGAAAAGAGTTTAAAACAAAGACTGAGTTCGGTCAGTCACCACGGCCTCTATACCTACTGAAATAAGGTGTATATGAGTCCTTTATGTGTGGTAAAAATTACAGAAGCAAACTCGTCTTCGTTTGACCGTGGCGACGGTCTAAGTGCGAGTAGGTCAGAATTTTCAGCACAACGTTAAATGGACATAGTGACGATCGGAGGGCCATAAATCCTAAACCGTAACTCGGATTAGGACGAGTCCTATATGAAAAGTTATCTAATCGAACAGAGCTATCTGAAAATCATAATTACAGTAGCCCAGGTTGTCACAGAAACAGTAGAACAGTAGGGTCAGTAGGTTCCGGTGGTTCTTGGTGCTCGATGCTTATCATGTTTCTCATCCTTGATGCATATAGCTTCAAGTGTACAACTCGTTGATGTGTTTGTATCATTTTAACCAAGGTTTGACCATCATAACCCAAGTGTAAGTCTAAGACATGAAGCACAACTCACTTAAGTGTTTCAAGTGTTTTGATGAACTAAAGTTACATCAAAGTCTTAGATTCAACACATACATGGAATGTAAAAGTAATATTAACCAAGTTTTGGCTATTATGACACAAGTGTAGGTCTAAGACATGTAGCACAACTCACTTAAGAGTTGTATGAAGTTTGATGAACCAAAGGTACATCAAAGTCTTAGATCTAACACATACATGAACTTTAAAACTAATAATAAGTTACAAACTTGAAAGTAAACTTATGAAATCAAGATCTTGAGCTGTAGAACATAGTTCTTAGTTTGATCTTGAAGATCCAAGACTCAAAAGTCTAGATTTAACATAAGTGTACCAAGTTATAAGTATAGAATGCTTACTTACATGTTCTTGAACTTTTAAAGTTAACTTTAGTTCAAGATTAATGAGATCAAAGTTAACTAGTAACATTTGACCAATATTAACCAACAAAAATGAATTTAAAGTACATAATATAAAGAAATTAACTAAGTAAACAAGTTAATAAGTTCATGGGTTTCATACTTTAAAGATTCAAGCCTAAGTCTTGATCTTTAGAAAGTAAGCTTTAAAGTTTACTTCATGAACTTCAAGTATGTTTTTCAACACATGAACTTACAATATTTTAAGAAATTAAATGTAGAATCATAACTAGTAAGTTAAGTTCTTGTGTGTTCTTGTTAATACAAGATAATATGGAGAATCAAACTAAAGAGTTTGATTCTTTAACATGTAAGTAAGTAACAACAAGAACAAGTGAGTAAGTAAACAACTACAACTAACAAGTAATCAACAAAACAATACTCAAAGAACAAGTGATGATGATGATTAGGGGGTGTTGGATTACGGTTTTACAAGAGAAAAAGGAAGGAGAAAACTCAAGTTACTTACAAAGATGTAAAGGAAAGATGAGAGAAAAATAAGAGAAAAGTTGCAAGTAATTTAGGTGTGTGAAAAATGAAATGGAACAAGTGAATGGAGTAATCAAAAAAAAGAAACCAAACACCTCTAAAGGCCTCCCTTGGCCATCGGTTTGCAAAGAGGGAAAGGGGGGAAGGGATTGCTCACTAGTCACTAGTATGTATTTGTCCTTTAAAGGTGGTTAATAAGAGAACTTGCATGGGGATTATGGTAACTAGATTATTCATGTAAAGGAACTAACATAACCAATTTAGTTTAACTTGAAAGTAATACTTACATGTGAGAATGGGCTAGTTAGTCCATTTAAAATGTAGGGTGGGCTTATAAGCCCATGTTCATGAGTCCATTACACTAATCAAAACCCAAGTTCAATAATTTCTCAAGTTAATCCAATTAAAGCCTAAGTAACTAACTAGTAGCCATAGTTAATTAAAATGATTAATAAACCTTAATCATGAATGTAAATAATATGTGAAAATATTATTCGTGGAAGTTTCGCGTGTCACAAAGACGTTTCGGGCATTTAAAGTCAAGTATAATTAATCATGACAACAAGTAAATGTAATAACATACATTCGTTTAATACGCAAGCATTAATAATAAGCATTATTAATTAAGAGTGGAAAAACCAGGGTAGTTACATTACCCACCTGTTAAAGAAAATTTCGTCCCGAAATTTTAAGCTGAGGTAGATGGAGGAGTAAGGAAAAGGTGAGGATACTTCCGCATCATTTGATCCTCTCACTCCCAGGTAAACTCAGGTCCTCGTTTGGCATTCCATCGCACTCGGACGATTGGAATCTTGTTGCGTTTCAAAGTTTTGATCTCACGATCCATAATTTTAACAGGTTCTTCCACAAAGTGAAGTTTGTCGTTAATTGTAAGTTCTTCAAGTGGTATGATAAGTTTAGGTGCAGCAAGACACTTCTTCAAGTTTGACACGTGGAAGATAGGATGAACTGAGCTCAATTGAGCTGGAAGATCCAAACGGTAAGCAACGGGTCCAACATGTTCCAAGATTTCGAAAGGACCAATGTATCGTGGGTTCAACTTTCCACGTTTTCCAAAACGAATCACACCTTTCCAAGGTGCAACCTTCAACATTACACGATCACCAACGTTGAATTCAAAGTCTTTACGTTTACGGTCTGCATAACTCTTTTGATGATCGCAGCAGTCTTAAGTCTAGCTTAAATCTGAGCAATCTTCTCCGTTGTTTCATGCACTACCTAGGGTCCGGTGATTTATTTTTCGCCTACTTCGGCCCAACAAATAGGAGATCGGCACTTGCGGCCATACAATGCTTCAAAAGGTGCGGCATTAATGCTCGAGTGATAACTGTTGTTGTACGAGAATTCAGATAATGGCAAATGCCTTTCCCAGGCCTTTCCAAAATCAATGACACATGCACGCAACATGTCTTCCAATGTCTGAATCATTCGTTCACTTTGCCCGTCGGTCTGTGGGTGATATGCTGTACTCATATCGAGACGAGTTCCCATGGCTTCTTGCAAAGAACGCCAAAATCTAGAAGCAAAACGGGGATCGCGATCCGAGATGATCGATAAAGGTACACCATGACGAGATACAACCTCTTTGATGTATAATTGAGCAAGTCTCTCCATTGTATCCGTTTCCTTCATAGCCAAGAAGTGTGCAGATTTAGTAAGGCGGTCAACAATAACCCAAATAGTATCGTATCTGCCCACCATCTTCGGCAGCTTAGTAATGAAATCCATTGTGATCCTTTCCCACTTCCATTGTGGGATTTCCAGTTGCTGAAGTAACCCAGAAGGTCTCTGATGCTCGGCTTTAACCTTCGAGCAAGTCAAACACTTACCAACATAAGTCGCAACGTCCTTCTTAAGATTCGGCCACCAATACTGTTCCTTAAGATCGTGGTACATCTTGCCCGCTCCGGGATGAATCGAATATCTTGATTTCTGTGCTTCATCAAGTATAAGGTTCCGTAGATCTCCATAATAAGGTACCCAAATTCTTCCGGCATAACATCGGAGTCCAGACTCCCTAACCTCGAATCGAGAGACAAATATGTTCAAATGTTCATGAGATATATTCTCCTCCTTGAGAGCCTCATCTTGGGCTACTCGGATCTGAGAGTTGAGATTCGAATGGATGGTGATGTTCAGAGCCCTAACACGAAGAGGTGCCGTCCTCTCCTTTTGGCTTAAATCGTCAGCTACAACATTGGCCTTGCCAGGATGATAACGAAGTTCACAATTGTAGTCGTTGAGCATCTCGATCCATCGACGTTGTCTCATATTCAATTGCTTCTGATCGAAGATGTGTTGGAGGCTTTTGTGGTCGGTGAAGATAGTGCTCTTAGTTCCATACAAATAGTGTCTCCACAATTTGAGTGCAAAGACAACGGCTCCAAGTTCAAGATCGTGAGTAGTGTAGTTTCGCTCGTGAATCTTCAATTGTCGGGAGGCATAGGCAATCACCTTTGATCGTTGCATCAGTACACAACCAAAACCACTCTTCGATGCATCACAATGAACAACAAAGTCGTCACTGCCCTCAGGAAGTGATAGGATAGGTGTGGTGGTTAACTTCTTCTTCAAAGTTTGAAATGATGATTCGTGTGCGGGTTCCCAAATGAACTTCTTGCCCTTGTGAGTCAGCGCAGTCAAAGGATGCGCAATCAGAGAGAAACCTTCAATAAACCTTCGGTAATAACCGAAGAGACCTAGGAATTGGCGAATATGCGTTGGAGTAGTGGGGGTCTCCCACTTGCTGATAGCTTCAATCTTGGCGGGATCAACTTTGATACCCTGGTAGCTCACAACATGACCCAGAAATTGTACTTCCTTCAACCAAAATTCACACTTGGAGAATTTGGCGTAAAGTTGCTCTTTCACAGGAGTTCAAGTACTAGTCGGAGGTGTTGCTCATGCTCTTCTTCGCTCTTAGAGTAGATGAGGATATCATCTATGAAGACGATAACAAACTTATCCAAGTACGGCTTGCAGACACGATTCATGAGGTCCATGAACACGGCAGGTGCGTTTGTCAAACCGAATGGCATCACGAGAAACTCATAAAGACCATAACGGGTTCTGAATGCAGTCTTCATTACATCGCTTTCTTTCACCCTCAACTGGTGATAGCCGGATCGCAAATCGATCTTGAAGTAAACGCTCGATCCTTGTAGTTGGTCAAAAAGATCGTCAATGCGGGGAAGAGGATACTGATTCTTGATTGTCAATTTGTTGAGTTCACGGTAGTTGATACACATACGAAAGGATCCATCCTTCTTCTTCACAAACAACACAGGTGCGCCCCAAGGCGAGAAACTTGGTTGGATAAATCCACGGTCAAGTAGTTCTTGTAGTTGGCTTTGTAACTCTTGCATCCCGGAAGGTGCGAGTCTATAAGGTGCGCGAGCTACAGGTGCTGCTCCTAGCACTAAATCGATTTGAAACTCTACTGCTCTTGGCGGCGGTAATCCGGGCAATTCCTCTGGGAAGACATCGGAAAATTCGTTCACAATTCGAACGTAGTTCACACTCTTCACCTCAGTTTCTACTATTTTCACATGCGCTAGGACAGCAAGACGTCCCTTCTTCATGATCTTTTGCACTTTCACGCAACTAATGAGGTTAGGCTTCGAGGTACATCTCTCTCCGTAGATGATCAGTGGCTCACCGTCTCCGTGTGGTATGCGAAGTGCTTTATCTCCACAGATAATATCGGCCCTTACTTTCGTCAACCAATCCATACCAACGATCACGTCAAAAATTCCCAGTTTGATAGCTATCAAATCAATTTCGAAATATGCACCAGCTATGTTGATAATAGCTCCTCGACTAACATGGTCAACTTTCTCAAGTTTTCCATTGGTGACCTCGACAAGCATACTCTCTTTTAACGGGACTAATGACCAATTAATCTTATCGCAAAAATATCTACATACATAACTTCTATCGGCACCAGTATCAAACAAGACAGAAGCTAAAAGATTGTTGATAGAGAATATACATGTCACCAAGTCGGGGTTTTCTCGGGCGTCCCTTGCATTAACGTTAAAAGCTCTACCACGGGGTGATCTGCCGTCTTTTCTTTTGTTGGGGCACGCATTTCTGAAATGGCCCGTCTACCCGCATTCGTAGCACTTTTTCGGTCCATTGGTGTTCGGCTTCCCATTCAAAGTGGTGACCTTGCAGTCCTTGCCAACATGCACCGACCATTGGCACTTCTCACAAACAACATTGCAATGCCCAGTGTGGTATTTGTAACACCTCTTGCATTGTGGTAAGGTTCCCTTGTAGTTTGGGTTAGAGTTGGTGTTCGAATTGGGGTTTCCACTGTTGTTGTTTCCCCTGAAACCCTCATGTCGTTTCGCCGGGTTTTGATCATAGTTCCTTCTCCTGTTGTTGTTGTTGTTGTTGTGGTTATCCCATTTGCACTTCTCACTAGTACCCGCTTCAGACTTAGTTTTCTCCGGTTCATCGATGGTTATTTGATTCATTAAAGTATGCGCCATGCGCATCGCTTCAGGAACATTCGGTGGCTTGGACGAGGTGACATTTCCCTTGATGCTCTTAGGGAGTCCCCAGAAGTACCTTTCCATTCGTTTGAATTCCGGGGTGACCATTGTCTGACACATCAGGGCTAGTTCCAAAAATCTCCTGTTGTAACCATCAAGGTCATTCCCAACGGCCTTTAACTGCATGAACTCCATTTCCATCTTTTGTATCTCGGTTCTCGAAAAATACTCCTCAATCATGGCACACTTAAATTCTTCCCATGGCATAGTATACGCCTCATCAATGCCTTGTGCCTGTGCCATTGTGTTCCACCACGTGAGCGCGCCGTCAGACAGCGTGCAAGAAGCAAATTTGGTTTTGTTGTCCTCCGAACAGTTGCTAACTCGGAATACTGATTCAAGTTTCTCGAACCATCTAGTGAGACCAACCGGTCCCTCAGTGCCGCTGAAGTTATGCGGTTTACAGCTCTGGAATTCCTTGTAAGTACACCCATTTCAAATGGGTTGAATAACCAGTCGTGGTGGCGGTGGAGCTTGGGGTTGCATTTCCGCAATGGCTGCGGCTACCCTTTCGGCAATCATCTCTTCGATTTGGGCGATGGTAGGTGTTGATCGTCCGTTGGCCATGGTGTTCTAAACAAAAATTTTGACTCAAGTCAAAATCCAGTATTCAAATAGTAATAATACAGTATATAGTAACCAACATGGAATCAAAACATCACATGTTATTAAATAACGCATCTAGGTACAAATACCACAGAATCATCGTACAGTAATGTAAATAGAACATCGTGCAAGAATTAAATAACGCAAAGTTCCATTCATTAATAATAATAAGTTTCATACTGTAACATCCTCAATCGGGCCTAGTTGTAAGATTACTATTTTTGCCCTTAAGTTTGTATTGCGTTATTATATGCTTTTATTTCTATTTAATATTTATTATTATATAATGATGCAGTTAGGACCAGTTTGTGACAAGGGTCACATAACAGGTTTGTTTATTTAATTTGGACTTCGTTTGGGTCTCCAAATGATGTACGAAAGATATCAGATAACTGATAAATACCCGTGTGTTGTACAGTGTGGGAAATTAACCTAAATTAAGTGACTAATCTGTGTGTTCTTCTTCCCATTTCTAGAAAATTCCCAAACACACTCTGTACTCTCATCTCTTCCAACTACCAAACCCTAATTTCCCATAGTTGATCTTGAGCTCGAATTGGTCTTGAAATCACGTTCTTTACACTCTACTGATTCTTTTAAGGTATGAATCATGAGCCTTCATGATCAATTTAGTGTTAAAATGGTGTTTTTAAGTGTATTTGTTCAAAAGCTTAATTTTGTGTCAAAATCCATGGATTTGATGTTGTTATGGTCCAAACTTTGTGGGTTTATAGTCTATAACATGTAGTATTTGAGTTGTGGTAAGTTTTGGTGTCGAAAACGAGCTCTAGATCGAGTTTTGGTGAATTTAGCTTGAAGTCCATAGGTTGTGTTCAGAATCTGCAGATGATGAACACAGTCAGTCGGCCGACTGATGTAGTGGACCGACCGACTGACAGACAACTGACCGACTGGCGAGTGAACTGACTGATTGAGTTTGACTTTCGGCCGATTGTGGAAATACCAAATAAGTCGACCGACTGGGAAGGTCAGTCGACCGACTGTGCCGACAGTCGACCGACTGTAAGAGTCAGTCGACCGACTGAGTTTCCAGGCCAGAATATTTCACCTAAGTGTTGATTTTTAGCCGTTATGCTGCCCGTTTGTATTTTGGTGTTTAGGATGTAAATTTTGAAAGTGCACAAGTGTTAAGCAGAAAATTTTTAGCGGACAGTTTTCTGACAAAATTTTCTGTATTGTGTTATTTGGTGTTTATGGACATAAACTAACTCGTGTATATGTATTTCTCAGGAGAAAAGGAGAAAGAGAAGGTTCAGTGATTAGATAGCTGAACACCTTCTCGTTTGCTGGTATTTGGTGAGTGGGACTAACTGGATAATATAGTATATAGTAGCATGTTATATTATGACTGCCATGCTTGTTAGATATACTTATTGTTGTGGATAGTTAGTACATTGTGATGACTGCATGTTGGTTGATGCTTGTCCGCTGGAGCCCAGTGCGTCCCTATTGTGTGGTGGCCTCGGTAGGAGAGATCAACCTGCGGGTTGGGTTCCTCATGTGGTGGCCTAGACAATCGTGGTGTATATATATGTGAATGACGCGTCCGTCGCGTGTGGATTATGTATATACATACGGTGGTGGAGGAACTTCTGGTAAGCCCCAGTCCGATCAGCTGGTGGTTAATGGTTTGGCCGAGCCGCCAGAGTCTCTGTAGACGGCACTTGGGTGATGTCTGTGTGTTAGACTAAGTGACATGATTAGTATAACACTTCTGTATGCTATGGCTTGTAGTTAGTCGTACTCACTTAGCTTCGTGCTAATTCCCCTCCATCTCCTCCCTGCAGGTTGATAGCTTTTGTAGATAGTGCTTTTTGGGAGAAGACGGGCATGGTGATGTTATGTTTGACAGGGTTAACTTTGATGTGGTCTTTTATAGTTTGAACTGTGTTCTTTTGAAAACTTAATGTATTTACGTCTTTTCCAGTTACGTATGGAATTTGTTGTAATGACACGTGATATCAGTTTGTACAAATGTTGATATCTTATTTAAATAATATAATGCTTCCACCACGTACGTTTAAAAAAAAAAAATTAGCGGTGTCACAAGTTGGTATCAGAGCTGAGTTTGGCAGCATGTGCATTGTGATCTACATGTCATGTTCCCAAACTTAGAAGAGTCATGTCAAACATAACATGTTGGGGATGGGCTAAGTGAGTATTAGGACAGGATATGTGTTAGTTGTTGGTACTAACAGAATTTATACTAAGCTTTGGTGTGAGTGTTATGGTAGTGCAGCAATGACAGATAACGAAGTTAACGCTACTGGCCCTGCTGCCCCTGGAACTGGTACATTCAGAGCCCCTAACAAAAATGGACATGTGTCTTCAGAAGAAGAAACTTCTCAAGAAGTAATAGAACTTCAAAGCCGATTACTAGAAGCTCAGGAGAAAATTAAGGAATTGGAACAAGAACGGGCGCAATGGAACCCTAATATCACTGCGTTAAACACAACTTTTCCTCTAAACCTTTATAATCAAGTCGGTGGCAGTTCCCAATCGCAGTTTCCAGAGATTTCACATCTAAGCTAAGGTTCGTTCAAAAGTGGGTACCAGCTGAGAAAGATAAGATTCAACATTTTATGCGGGTAATTAAGCCAGAGTATAGAACAGTTGCGAGATTTGCAACCACGTTGGCACAGACTCATGAGATGGCGAAGATTACTGAAGGTGATATAATGGCAGCAAAAAGAGAAAGTTCGAGAAGTGGATCTTTTGGGGGTAAATCAGAAGGTCAATCGGGTGTACAGTCAAATCAGCAGTCGAGTAAGCAATCCGGTTTTGGTGGTAAAAAGTCAGGCGGGTTTAAACAGAAAAGTAAGTCTGGTATTAGTGGATCAAGTTCAAGTCAGTCTGGGTGGTGTAATGTTTGTAAGTCAACCCATACAGGCCCGTGTTCTCCAATGACCAGAAGGTGTTTGAAATGTGGAGTGTTAGGTCATGAATCAACTGCTTGTTCTTTTAAGTCTAATGTTTGTTGGAGTTGCCATCAAGAGGGGCATAGATCAGCAAATTGTCCATCTGCGTCAAGATCCGGTTCTGGGGCAGGGTCAGGGGCGAGGTCAGCAACTTCTGGGGGATCTTCTGCTTCTACTACCGGGTAGAAGAGAAAGAATCCTTCAACAGTAGAGGCAAGGGCGTTTCAGATGACGGTAGATGCTGCAACCACTACCGATGACGTCATTACCGGTATGTTCTTGGTTAATTCCTTGCCAGCTCGTGTGTTATTTGATTCTGGAGCGAATCGATCTTTTATGTCCTTAGGCTTCTGTGATAAGTTGAAGTTGTCTGTTAGGATGTTAGATGCGCCTTTGGGAATAGAAGTAGCTGATGGTAAAATGGTTCCATGCACATCATCTGTGTCTGGAATTACCATCGAAATTGACGGCCATTCCTTTCCTTTAACCTGTTTGTTGATGCCTATACCTAGCTTTGATGTAGTCATAGGCATGAATTGGTTAAGGGCTAATAGGGCTAATATTAAGTGTGATAAGAAGATGATTTCTTTCCGTTTGGCCGACGGATCCCGAGTGATAGCTAGGGGAGAGCGCAGTGGATTTAACTTTCCTATGGTTTCCTTAATGAAAGCTCAGAAGTCGATAACGAAAGGTGTGATTCATTCTTAGCCTACGTGATTGATGTTAAGAAAGAAAAGAAGCAGGTGACCGATATTCCCGTTGTGTCAGAATTTCCAGAAGTATTTCCAGATGATTTACCAGGGTTACCTCCAGTACGTGAAGTAGAGTATAAAATTGATTTGGTTCCAGGTGCTACGCCAGTTTCAAAAGCTCCTTACAGATTAGCTCCATCAGAAATCCGAGAAATGATGTCTCGGATTCAGGAATTGTTAGATAAGGGGTTTATCCGACCAAGTTCTTCACCGTGGGGTGCTCCTGTGTTGTTTGTGAAAAGAAAGATGGGTCGCTTCGTATGTGTATATATTATCGTGATTTAAACAAGAGAACAATCAAGAATAAGTATCCGTTACCCAGAATAGATGACTTATTTGATCAGTTACAGGGTGCTTCCTACTTTTCAAAGATTGATTTACGTTTAGGGTATCATCAGGTACCTGTTGTAGAGAATGATATACCGAAAACAGCGTTTAGAACTAGATATGGTCATTATGAATTTTTAGTTATGCCATTCGGGTTAACAAACGATCCAGCAGTGTTTATGGATTTAATGAACAGTGTGTGTCGTCAGTATCTTGACAAGTTTGTGATTGTCTTCATAGATGATATCTTGATATATTCGAAAACCGAGAAAGATCATGCTACGCATCTGAGGTTGATGTTAAAACTTTTGAAACAGGAACAATTGTACTCTAAGTTCTCCAAATGTGAATTTTGGTTGCGGGAAGTACAGTTTCTGGGTCATGTGATTTGTGAACAGGGTATTAAAGTAGATCAGTCTAAGATAGAGGCCGTAATGAATTGGAACTCATCGAAAACGCCGACAAAAATTAAGAGTTTTCTGGGTTTAGCAGGTTATTACCGCCGATTTACCAAAGACTTCTCTAAAATAGCAGGTCCATTGAATAAGTTAACTAGAAAAGATGTAGCCTTTCGATAGACTGATGAACAAGAAAAGGCTTTTCAGACTCTCAAACAGTTGTTATGTCAAGCGCCGGTTTTAGCTTTGCCAGAGGGAACAGAAGATTTTGTGGTCTACTGCGATGCGTCATGTGCAGGCCTGGGTTGTGTTTTAATGCAGAGAAATAAAGTTATAGCGTATGCTTCACGACAATTGAAGAATCATGAACGAAACTACCCTACTCACGATTTAGAGTTAACTGCAGTTGTGTTTGCTTTGAAGCTTTGGAGACATTATTTGTATGGTACACATTGTGAAATCTATACAGATCATAAGAGTCTTCAATATATCTTTTCGCAGAAAGAATTAAACATGCGTCAACGTCGATTTTTAGAATTGATTAAAGACTACGATTGTGAGATTAAGTACCATCCGGGTAAAGCAAATGTGGTCGCAGATGCTCTGAGTCGCAAGAAAACCATCAAAAATGTTAGATTTATGAGAATTGAAATAGTTTCAGACTTGATTGATCGATTGAAAACTATTCAGTTAGTAGCTTTGAATGACGAAAACCTAAAGACTGAACAAATGACTAAAAGAAAATTTAACCTGTGCAATGATTCTAGAGGATTAAAGACCTATAAAGATCGAATTTGGGTGCCTATGCTTGGAGATTTGAGGGATTTAATCCTTACTGAAGCGCATAAATCGAGATTATCAGTGCATCCAGGTATTACTAAGATGTATAGAGACTTGAAAACATTGTATTGGTGGCCGACAATGAAGACAGATGTTGCAGGTTTCGTTGAGAAATGTCATATTTGTGCGCAAGTTAAGGCAGAACATCAGAAACCGTATGGATCTCTAAGACAGATAGAAATTCCTCAATGGAAATGGGATCATATAACGATGGATTTTGTAACCAAGTTACCCCGAACCCAAAAAGGACACGACATGATCTGGGTGATAGTAGATCGTTTAACAAAGAGTGCTCACTTCTTAGCTACCCGGGAAACAGCTTCGTTAAGTGATTTGGCAGAATTGTACTTGAAAGAGATCGTTAGTCGACATGGTATACCGTTGTCTATAGTTTCCGATAGAGATACTAGATTTGTGTCGAAATTCTAGAACAGTCTACAACAGAATCTGGGTACGCGTGTGAATTTAAGTACAGCTTATCATCCGCAAACAGACGGTCAGAGTGAACGTACGATTCAGACACTAGAAGACATGCTGAGAGCATGTGTCTTAGAATATGGTGGTTCTTGGGATTCGCATCTTCCATTGATAGAGTTTGCTTACAACAATTCGTATCATTCAAGTATCGGAATGCCGCCGTATGAGATGTTGTATGGTCGAAAATGCAGAACTCCTACGTGTTGGTTAGAAGCAGGTGAAAAACAATTTGCAGGTCCTGAAATTGTTCAGATAACCGCAGAAAAGGTCGAAATTGCACGTGAGAAATTGAAAGCAGCCAGAGACCGACAAACGATGTATGCTGATCCGCGCAGATGTCCGGTGATATTTAATGTAGGTGATCGTGTATATTTGAAAGTTTCGCCGTGGAAAGGGGTGATCAGATTTGGTAAGCGTGGTAAACTAGCACCGAGGTTTATTGGGCCATTTCCGATCAAAGAAATTTTGAATGATCAGACTGTTGTTTTAGATCTTCCATCAGAGTAAGATCGAATACACAACACGTTCAATGTTTCTTATTTAAGAAAGTGTAAAGTAGACGATGAAAGTCAGATTCTTCCATTAAAGGATTTGAAAGTTGATTTAACTAAGAAGTTAGTAGAAGAGCCGGTTAGAATAGTGGACAAGAAAGTCACAAAGCTAAGAAAGAAACAGATTCCTATGGTGTTAGTAGAATGGCGGTACAGTTTAGGTTCTAACTTGACGTGGGAAACCGAGGAGTTAATGAGAGTGCGCTATCCCCATTTGTTTGACCTTGACCAGATTTCGAGGACGGAATCTTCTTAAGGGGGTAGATTTGTAACATCCTCAATCGGGCCTAGTTGTAAGATTACTATTTTTTCCCTTAAGTTTGTATTGCGTTATTATATGCTTTTATTTCTATTTAATATTTATTATTATATAATGATGCGGTTAGGACCAGTTTGTGACAAGGGTCACAGAACAGGTTTGTTTATTTAATTTGGACTTCGTTTGGGTCTCCAAATGATGTACGAAAGATATCAGATAACTGATAAATACCCGTGTGTTGTACAGTGTGGGAAATTAACCTAAATTAAGTGACTAGTCTGTGTGTTCTTCTTCCCATTTCTAGAAAATTCCCAAACACACTCCGTACTCTCATCTCTTCCAACTACCAAACCCTAATTTCCCATAGTTGATCTTGAGCTCGAATTGTTCTTGAAATCACGTTCTTTACACTCTACTGATTCTTTTAAGGTATGAATCATGAGCCTTCATGATCAATTTAGTGTTAAAATGGTGTTTTTAAGTGTATTTGTTCAAAAGCTTGATTTTGTCATGGATATGATGTTGTTATGGTCCAAACTTTGTGGGTTTATAGTCTATAACATGTAGTATTTGAGTTGTGGTAAGTTTTGGTGTCGAAAAAGAGCTCTAGATCGAGTTTTGGTGAATTTAGCTTGAAGTCCGTAGGTTGTGTTCAGAATCTGCAGATGATGAACACAGTCGGCCGACTGTCGGTTGACAGTCGACCGACTGATATAGTGGACCGACCGACTGACAGACAACCGGCTGACTGGCGAGTGAACCGACCGATTGAGTTTGACTTTCGGCCGATTGTGGAAATACCAAATAAGTCGACCGAATCTGTCGACAATCAACCGACTGTCAGAGTCAGTCGACCGACTCTGTCGACAGTTGACCGACTGTAAGAGTCAGTCGACCGACGGAGTTTCCAGGCCATAATATTTCACCTAAGTGTTGATTTTTAGCCGTTATGCTGCCCGTTTGTATTTTGGTGTTTAGGATGTAAATTTTGAAAGTGCACAAGTGTTAAGCAGAAAATTTTTAGCGGACAGTTTTCTGACAAAATTTTCTGGACAAAATTACTCCCGTCGTCCTTGTACTTGTATCAAAATCACTGACGTCGTCCTTAAACTTTTTTTTTTGCTTAAGTCATCACTAAACTTTCAAAAAATAACGTTCGTCGTCCTTCCGTCTACTTTCCGTCAATTTTTCTGTTAAACTGAATCATGTTTCAAATATGTGAGGGTATCTTAGTCTTTTTACTCTCTCTCTCAATATCCTTTTTGACTATAACATAACTTGTACATTATGCATATTTATTTGTACCAAACATCTTTATGAAACCCATTATCTTTTTATCATCCATTATTATCTTCATCATCCACCATTCTTCTTCATCAACATCATCATCTATCGTCATCAATTTCTTTTCTTTATCATCCACTTCACCGACCTACCTTCTTCTCTTTCTCTCTGATTCTCTAGTTAAATCAACAACCCTAATTTCAGTTCATTCTAAAATCATAACATCAAATTTTTTTTTGGATAAGGAAAATCATAACATCAATTGTACAGTGTAAAACCACCACTGAAAACCAATTTGTTGAAAAAGTTAAAAACCCATTTGTTGAAAAACCCATTTGTTGAAAAACATATTAATTGCCATCAGAGTCGAAATCATTAGATTCAGGAACTATTATCATATTCAATTGAATTTTGAGATCAATCTTCTTCACTATCAAACTAGGGCTTAAAATTACTTGAAATCAACTGCTATTTGCCTTTGCGGTTTGCAGATCTGAAAATCAAAGTCCATGCCTTCAAACCGTCGGAGAACTACTTGAAGACACATTCAACCACCCAAGCACCGTCGTTTTAGTGGTGGCTGGAAAAATGTCGGAGCTCCGATCCGGTGCCCCGTGCGAAGAAAAACGGAAGATGGTGGTGATTCTGACCAAGTGATGGTTGCCAATTGTTTATGATCCTTGAAAATTGTTACTGTAAATACTTGACTTCAAATATGCAGATGGTTGATGGGATTTTATTTAATGGGTTTTGAAGGTTGCCAATTGTTTATGAAACTAAAAGAAAGGATAAGTTAATTTATTTAAATAAAAATAGAAAGTCCAAAATACCCTCATGTGCTTCGCACATGGGATGAGATAACAGAGAAATGGAACGGAAAATAGACGGAAGGACGACAAACGTTATTTTTTGAAAGTTTAGTGACGACCCAAGCAAATAAAAAAGTTTAAGGACGACGTCAGTGATTTGAATACAAGTTCAAGGACGACGGGAGTAATTTTGTCAAATTTTCTGTATTGTGTTATTTGGTGTTTATGGACATAAACTAACTCGTGTATATGTATTTCTCAGGAGAAAAGGAGAAAGAGAAGGTTCAGTGATTAGATAGCTGAACACCTTCTCGTTTGCTGGTATTTGGTGAGTGGGACTAACTGGAGAATATAGTATATAGTAGAATGTTATATTATGACTGCCATGCTTGTTAGATATACTTATTGTTGTGGATAGTTAGTACATTGTGATGACTGCATGTTGGTTGATGCTTGTCTGCTGGAGCCCAGTGCGTCCCTATTGTGTGGTGGCCTCGGTAGGAGAGATCAACATGCGGGTTGGGTTCCTCATGTGGTGGCCTAGACAATCGTGGTGTATATATATGTGAATGATGCGTCTGTCGCGTGTGGATTATGTATATACATACGGTGGTGGAGGAACTTCTGGTAAGCCCCAGTAAGATCAGCTGGTGGTTAATGGTTTGGGCGAGCCGCCAGAGTCTCTGTAGATGGCACTTGGGTGATGTTTGTGTGTTAGACTAAGAGAAATGATGTCTCAGATTCAGGAATTGTTAGATAAGGGGTTTATCCAACCAAGTTCTTCACCGTGGGGTGCTCCTGTGTTGTTTGTGAAAAAGAAAGATGGGTCGCTTCGTATGTGTATAGATTATCGTGATTTAAACAAGAGAACAATCAAGAATAAGTATCCTTTACCCAGAATAGATGACTTATTTGATCAGTTACAGGGTGCTTCCTACTTTTCAAAGATTGATTTACGTTTAGGGTATCATCAGGTACGTGTTGCAGAGAATGATATACCAAAAACAGCGTTTAGAACTAGATATGGTCTTTATGAATTTTTAGTTATGCCATTCGGGTTAACAAACGATCCAGCAGTGTTTATGGATTTAATGAACCGGGTGTGTCGTCAGTATCTTGACAAGTTTGTGATTGTCTTCATAGATGATATCTTGATATATTCGAAAACCGAGAAAGATCATGCTACGCATCTGAGGTTGATGTTAAAACTTTTGAAACAGGAACAATTGTACTCTAAGTTCTCCAAATGTGAATTTTGGTTGCGGGAAGTACAGTTTCTGGGTCATGTGATTTGTGAACAGGGTATTAAAGTAGATCAGTCTAAGATAGAGGCCGTAATGAATTGGAACTCACCGAAAACGCCGACAAAAATTAAGAGTTTTCTGGGTTTAGCAGGTTATTACCGCCGATTTACCAAAGACTTCTCTAAAATAGCAGGTCCATTGAATAAGTTAACTAGAAAAGATGTAGCCTTTCGATGGACTGATGAACAAGAAAAGGCTTTTCAGACTCTCAAACAGTTGTTATGTCACAGTTTTATCTTTACCAGAGGGAACAGAAGATTTTGTGGTCTACTGCGATGCGTCATGTGCAGGCCTGGGTTGTGTTTTGATGCAGAGAAATAAAGTTATAGCGTATGCTTCACGACAATTGAAGAATCATGAACGAAACTACCCTACTCACGATTTAGAGTTAACTGCAGTTGTGTTTGCTTTGAAGCTTTGGAGACATTATTTGTATGGTACACATTGT
Source organism: Rutidosis leptorrhynchoides (assembly GCF_046630445.1). NCBI lineage: Eukaryota > Viridiplantae > Streptophyta > Magnoliopsida > Asterales > Asteraceae > Rutidosis > Rutidosis leptorrhynchoides. Next base: position 437,794,346 of record NC_092336.1, read on the forward strand.
GAAATCTATACAGATCATAAGAGTCTTCAATATATCTTTTCGCAGAAAGAATTAAACATGCGTCAACGTCGATGTTTAGAATTGATTAAAGACTACGATTGTGAGATTAAGTACCATCCGGATAAAGCAAATGTGGTCCAGATGCTCTGAGTCGCAAGAAAACCATCAAAAATGTTAGATTTATGAGAATTGAAATAGTTTCAGACTTGATTTGATTGATCGATTGAAAACTATTCAGTTAGTAGCTTTGAATGACAAAAACCTAAAGACTGAACAAATGACTAAAAGAAAATTTAACCTGTGCAATGATTCTAGAGGATTAAAGACCTATAAAGATCGAATTTGGGTGCCTATGCTTGGAGATTTGAGGGATTTAATCCTTACTGAAGCGCATAAATCGAGATTATCAGTGCATCCAGGTATTACTAAGATGTATAGAGACTTGAAAACATTGTATTGGTGGCCGACAATGAAGACAGATGTTGCAGGTTTCGTTGAGAAATGTCATATTTGTGCGCAAGTTAAGACAGAACATCAGAAACCGTATGGATCTCTAAGACAGATAGAAATTCCTCAATGGAAATGGGATCATATAACGATGGATTTTGTAACCAAGTTACCCCGAACCCAAAAAGGACACGACATGATCTGGGTGATAGTAGATCGTTTAACAAAGAGTGCTCACTTCTTAGCTACCCGTGAAACAGCTTCGTTAAGTGATTTGGCAGAATTGTACTTGAAAGAGATCGTTAGTCGACATGGTATACCGTTGTATATAGTTTCCGATAGAGATACTAGATTTGTGTCGAAATTCTAGAACAGTCTACAACAGAATCTGGGTACGCGTGTGAATTTAAGTACAGCTTATCATCCGCAAACAGACGGTCAGAGTGAACGTACGATTCAGACACTAGAAGACATGCTGAGAGCATGTGTCTTAGAATATGGTGGTTCTTGGGATTCGCATCTTCCATTGATAGAGTTTACTTACAACAATTCGTATCATTCAAGTATCGGAATGCCGCCGTATGAGATGTTGTATGGTCGAAAATGCAGAACTCCTACGTGTTGGTTAGAAGCAGGTGAAAAACAATTTGCAGGTCCTGAAATTGTTCAGATAACCGCAGAAAAGGTCGAAATTGCACGTGAGAAATTGAAAGCAGCCAGAGACCGACAAAAGATGTATGCTGATCCGCGCAGACGTCCGGTGATATTTAATGTAGGTGATCGTGTATATTTGAAAGTTTCGCCGTGGAAAGGGGTGATCAGATTTGGTAAGCGTGGTAAACTAGCACCGAGGTTTATTGGGCCATTTCCGATCAAAGAAATTTTGAATGATCAGACTGTTGTTTTAGATCTTCCATCAGAGTAAGATGGAATACACAACACGTTCAATGTTTCTTATTTAAGAAAGTGTAAAGTAGACGATGAAAGTCAGATTCTTCCATTGAAGGATTTGAAAGTTGATTTAACTAAGAAGTTAGTAGAAGAGCCGGTTAGAATAGTGGACAAGAAAGTCACAAAGCTAAGAAAGAAACAGATTCCTATGGTGTTAGTGGAATGGCGGCACAGTTTAGGTTCTAACTTGACGTGGGAAACCGAGGAGTTAATGAGAGCGCGCTATCCCCATTTGTTTGACCTTGACCAGATTCTGAGGACGGAATCTTCTTAAGGGGGTAGATTTGTAACATCCTCAATCGGGCCTAGTTGTAAGATTACTATTTTTTCCCTTAAGTTTGTATTGCGTTATTATATGCTTTTATTTCTATTTAATATTTATTATTATATAATGATGCGGTTAGGACCAGTTTGTGACAAGGGTCACAGAACAGGTTTGTTTATTTAATTTGGACTTCGTTTGGGTCTCCAAATGATGTACGAAAGATATCAGATAACTGATAAATACCCGTGTGTTGTACAGTGTGGGAAATTAACCTAAATTAAGTGACTAGTCTGTGTGTTCTTCTTCCCATTTCTAGAAAATTCCCAAACACACTCCGTACTCTCATCTCTTCCAACTACCAAACCCTAATTTCCCATAGTTGATCTTGAGCTCGAATTGGTCTTGAAATCACGTTCTTTACACTCTACTGATTCTTTTAAGGTATGAATCATGAGCCTTCATGATCAATTTAGTGTTAAAATGGTGTTTTTAAGTGTATTTGTTCAAAAGCTTGATTTTGTCATGGATATGATGTTGTTATGGTCCATACTTTGTGGGTTTATAGTCTATAACATGTAGTATTTGAGTTGTGGTAAGTTTTGGTGTCGAAAACGAGCTCTAGATCGAGTTTTGGTGAATTTAGCTTGAAGTCCGTAGGTTGTGTTCAAAATCTGCAGATGATGAACACAGTCGGCCGACTGTCGGTTGACAGTCGACCGACTGATATAGTGGACTGACCGACTGACAGACAACCGACCGACTGGCGAGTGAACCGACCGATTGAGTTTGACTTTCGACCGATTGTGGAAATACCAAATAAGTCAACCGACTGGGAAGGTCAGTCGACCGACTGAGTTTCCAGGCCAGAATATTTCACCTAAGTGTTGATTTTTAGCCGTTATGCTGTCCGTTTGTATTTTGGTGTTTAGGATGTAAATTTTGAAAGTGCACGAGTGTTAAGCAGAAAATTTTTAGCGGACAGTTTTCTGACAAAATTTTCTGTATTGTGTTATTTGGTGTTTATGGACATAAACTAACTCGTGTATATGTATTTCTCAGGAGAAAAGGAGAAAGAGAAGGTTCAGTGATTAGATAGCTGAACACCTTCTCGTTTGCTGGTATTTGGTGAGTGGGACTAACTGGAGAATATAGTATATAGTAGAATGTTATATTATGACTGCCATGCTTGTTAGATATACTTATTGTTGTGGATAGTTAGTACATTGTGATGACTGCATGTTGGTTGATGCTTGTCTGCTGGAGCCCAGTGCGTCCCTATTGTGTGGTGGCCTCGGTAGGAGAGATCAACATGCGGGTTGGGTTCCTCATGTGGTGGCCTAGACAATGGTGGTGTATATATATGTGAATGACGCGTCCGTCGCGTGTGGATTATGTATATACATACGGTGGCGAAGGAACTTCTGGTAAGCCCCAGTCCCATCAGCTGGTGGTTAATTGTTTGGGCGAGCCGCCAGAGTCTCTGTAGACGGCACTTGGGTGATGTTTGTGTGTTAGACTAAGAGAAATGATGTCTCAGATTCAGGAATTGTTAGATAAGGGGTTTATCCGACCAAGTTCTTCACCGTGGGGTGCTCCTGTGTTGTTTGTGAAAAAGAAAGATGGGTCGCTTCGTATGTGTATAGATTATCGTGATTTAAACAAGAGAACAATCAAGAATAAGTATCCGTTACCCAGAATAGATGACTTATTTGATCAGTTACAGGGTGCTTCCTACTTTTCAAAGATTGATTTACGTTCAGGGTATCATCAGGTACGTGTTGCAGAGAATGATATACCGAAAACAGCGTTTAGAACTAGATATGGTCATTATGAATTTTTAGTTATGCCATTCGGGTTAACAAACGATCCAGCAGTGTTTATGGATTTAATGAACAGGGTGTGTCGTCAGTATCTTGACAAGTTTGTGATTGTCTTCATAGATGATATCTTGATATATTCGAAAACTGAGAAAGATCATGCTACGCATCTGAGGTTGATGTTAGAACTTTTGAAACAGGAACAATTGTAAGCTAAGTTCTCCAAATGTGAATTTTGGTTGTGGGAAGTACAGTTTCTGGGTCATGTGATTTGTGAACAGGGTATTAAAGTAGATCAGTCTAAGATAGAGGGCGTAATGAATTGGAACTCACCGAAAACGCCGACAAAAATTAAGAGTTTTCTGGGTTTAGCAGGTTATTATCGCCGATTTACCAAAGACTTCTCTAAAATAGCCGGTCCATTGAATAAGTTAACTAGAAAAGATGTAGCCTTTCAATGGACTGATGAACAAGAAAAGGCTTTTCAGACTCTCAAACAGTTGTTATGTCAAGCACCGGTTTTAGCTTTACCAGAGGGAACAGAAGATTTTGTGGTCTACTGCGATGCGTCATGTGCAGGCCTGGGTTGTGTTTTGATGCAGAGAAATAAAGTTATAGCGTATGTGATAAGGCTAAAAACGAACATATATTTCATAGCATTATTCCTCAAGAAAGACAAGCTTTTAGTTGCAATTGTTCTATTTACAAGTGATATTCGTTTAAATAATAAAAGGTGAAGATAAAAGACAGATTCGACGAATTGAAGACGCAAACGACCAAAAAGCTCAAAAGTACAAAAGACAATCAAAGAGGTTCGAATTATTGACAAGAAACGTCTCGAAATTACAAGAGTACAAGATTCAAAACGCAAAGTACAAGATATTAAATTGTACGCAAGGACGTTCGAAAATCCGGAACCGGGACCAGAGTCAACTCTCAACGCTCGACGCAACGGACTAAAAATTACAAGTTAACTATGCACATAAATATAATATAATATTTAAATAATTCTTATAATTATTTAATATATTATATTTATTTAAAACCGTCGGTAAACAAAGAGCCAAACTCCTCTGAGCTGTAATTTCAAACTCCGTGACTCGTGGAGTTTGAAGGCAAAATTGGCCGCGAGTTGCGGACCTCCAAAATGAGAAACTGCCTATAAAGCCAACCGAATTCTGAGCATTTTTCATAATCTTTTTCTTCTCCTCATTCATACGTAAAATATATATATATATATATATATATATATATATATTTATAATTTATATTTTAATTTTAATTATAATTCTAATAATAAGGGTATGTTAGCGAATGTTGTAAGGGTGTAAGTCGAAATTCTGTCTGTGTAACGCTACGCTATTTTTAATCATTGTAAGTTATGTTCAACCTTTTTAATTTAATGTCTCGTAGCTAAGTTATTATTATGCTTATTTAATCCGAAGTAATCATGATGTTGGGCTAATTACTAAAATTGGGTAATTGGGCTTTGTACCATAATTGGGATTTGGACAAAAGAACGACACTTGTGGAAATTAGACTATGAGCTATTAATGGGCTTTATATTTGTTTAACTAAATGATAGTTTGTTAATGTTAATATAAAGATTTACAATTGGGCGTCCCTATAAATTACCATATACACTCGATCGGACACGATGGGCGGGGTATTTATATGTACGAATAATCGTTCATTTAACCGGACACGGGAATGGATTAATAGCCACTAGAATAATTAAAACAGGGGTGAAATTATGTACAAGGACACTTGGTATAATTGATAACAAAATATTAAAACCTTGGGTTACACTCGGTCGACATCCTGGTGTAATTATTAAACAAAGTATTAAAATCTTGTTACAGTTTAAGTCCCCAATTAGTTGGAATATTTAACTTTGGGTATAAGAATAATTTGACGAGGACACTCGCACTTTATATTTATGACTGATGGACTGTTATGGACAAAAACCAGACGGACATATTAAATAATCCAGGACAAAGGACAATTAACCCATGGGCATAAAACTAAAATCAACACGTCAAACATCATGATTACGGAAGTTTAAATAAGCATAATTCTTTTATTTCATATTTAATTTCCTTTATTTTATATTTAATTGCACTTCTAATTATCGCATTTTTATTTATTGTTATTGTATTTAATTGCACTTTTAATTATCGCAAGTTTATTTTATCGCATTTTTATTAATCGCAATTTCATTATCGTTATTTACTTTATGCTTTAATTTAAGTCTTGTATTTATTTTTAATATTTTACATTTGGTTTTAACTGCGACTAAAGTTTTAAAATCGACAAACCGGTCATTAAACAGTAAAAACCCCCCTTTATAATAATAATATTACTTATATATATATATATATTTGTATTTTTATAAAAGTAAACTAATATAGCGTTAAGCTTTGTTTAAAAAGATTCTCTGTGGAACGAACCGGACTTACTAAAAACTACACTATTGTACAATTAGGTACACTGCCTATAAGTGTTGTAACAAGGTTTAAGTATATCCATTCTATAAATAAAAAAATATCTTGTGTAAAATTGTATCGTATTTAATAGTATTTTCTGCTAAAATTTAATAGTATTTTATACCCCTTAGCTTTAACATCAAGTATTTTTGGCGCCGCTGCCGGGGAGTCTCTTAAAAGCCGGAAGCGCAACACTAATATAGAAGAAAAAAAAATTTATTTATTTTTAAGATTTTGTTAAATATTTAAGTTTTATAAAGTTTCTTTATTTTTATATAAGTTTTATTTAAGTATTTTGTTTTTATTTAAAAACATATAAAAAAAATATATATAAATCTAGTTTTAAGATTTTTATTTATAAAATTATAAAGTAATTCTATTTTTATTTAAGTTTTAAATATAAGTTTTTATTATACACATATTTTTTTATAAACAGAAAAAATTAAAAAAATAAAAATAAAAAAAATAAATAAAGAAAAACGCGTTGAATTTAAATAACCTGTCAGTTGAAAACTGGAACCCCGCGACTCGCGGGGTTTGATGCCTTGAATATCGCAACTCGCGGAGTTTCTCTGACACCGACAGAAACCCTAAACTGAAATTAATTACGGGTAATTAATTATTATTATTATTATTATTATTATTTAACCCTAATAATTATTATTATTATTATTATAATTAGTTTTATTTTAACTTTTACTTTTTATTTAATTTATGTATTTAGTATTAATTAGTTTTATTTTGTAAAATTAATAGTTTTAATAAATAAATAATATAAAAATAATATTTTTATAAAAATTGTACTTTTTATAACTTTTTGTATATTTTTATATTTTGTCCCTTTTTAATCGTTTTAGCGTAATATTTGTATTTTTAGCTAGTTTTTAGTTTTAAACTTAGATTTTGCCATAGTTATTTTTACTTCTAGATTTTTAGGCTTTGCCGTAGAATTCCTTAAGTGCTTTTTCTTTAGAATAAGATTTAGGTGCTTTAGAATTTTGTGACGCCTTTTTAAGTTTTAGTTTCTTTTTAAGTTATTTCCATTTGGGATATAGTTTTACTTGTAAGCTTTAATATTTTTAGACGACTTTTACCTATGTATCAATTATCATTCCAATTAGTAATCTCAATTTGCGATTATAATTTTAAGTTAGTTGTAGTAATAAGGTTAGGTTAGTCAAGTGTTTTTAAGTTTTATAAGTTTCTTTTATTTTTCCGTCACCTTTTATCTTTCTTTCTTATTTTTCTTTTTCTAGTTTTTTTCCGACGAACTCTTTTTCTTTCTTATTTCTCGCTATTCTAGTTTTTAGGACATAGATTTTTATTCTACTTCTTATCTTAATTTCTTAAAATTACGAAAATTTATTTTAAGTGGTTAAATTAATAGACATCAAAATTTTCTGGTTCGTAGTAATAGTTGGATTTGTACGTGGACCGGGTTATTGGAGCCAAACAGTCCTCAATTATATTGAGACTAAACGAATCCTGCCCCTCTGCTGCATCTTTTGGCTATTCAAAATGTGGGCAAAATCAGAAAAGTCTATTAATTGAATAACTTATTATAATTTTTATTTCCTTTTAAAAACTAATAGGATATTCAGTGAATGCACCGAGCAAGACGTTCACCACCTTTTGTACGTTCACCACCTGTAACTAGATCAAGACATTTAGCAAATATTACTGCCGTTGATTTCTCTTTAGAATCGTCATCCAGTCGACCAAGTACTTCAGTACAAATTTCCGATAATCCATTTTTTGAACCCGACCTCACAATTGAGAATCCGGAGAATATTCAGGAACGGTTCGTAGATCCTGAACCACTAAACTTTCCTCCGGAACCACCAATCATTCAAACAGAGATTGTTGAGGAACGAACCATTAAATCAGAATCCTCTAGTGATTCCGATTCAACAAATTCAATTATGGAGAATCTGGAACCTTTAAGTATGGAAGACCGAATGAGAGCTAAACGCACTGGCCAAGGTCACGCAATTACTCATCCAGACATTAATGCGCCAGATTATGAAATCAAAGGACAAATTCTACACATGGTGACTAATCAATGCCAATTTAGTGGTGCGTCGAAGGAAGATCCAAATGAACATCTACGTACCTTTAATAGGATCTGCACACTATTTAAAATCCGAGAAGTGGAGGATGAACAGATATATCTCATGTTATTTCCCTGGACTTTAAAGGGAGAAGCCAAAGATTGGTTGGAATCGTTACCTGAAGGGGCGATCGATACATGGGACGTTTTAGTTGAAAAATTTCTTAAACAATTCTTTCCTGCATCTAAAGCCATAAGACTTCAAGCAGAAATTGTTACGTTTACACAGAAACAGAATGAAACTCTATATGAGGCATGGACTAGATATGGAAAGTTGTTAAGAGGATGTCCGCAACATGGTTTAGACACCTGTCAAATAGTACAAATATTCTACCAAGGATGTGATATCACTACAAGGAAAGACATAGATATAGCAGCTGGTGGTTCTATTATGAAGAAAACCGAAACTGATGCTTACAAAATTATTGATAACACTGCTTCCCACTCACATGAGTGGCACCAAGAAAAAGATATCGTTAGATCATCTAAAGAAGCTAGAGCTAATTCTAGCCATGACTTAGATTCCATTTCCGCAAAGATAGATGCTGTGGAGAGACGAATGGAAAAGATGACTAAAGATATTCACTCAATACGAATTAGTTGTGAGCAGTGTGGAGGACCACATTTGACAAAAGATTGTCTCAGTATTGAATTAACAATGGAACAAAGAGAGAATATTTCATACATAAACCAAAGGACTGGAAATAATTATCAGAATAATTATCAACCACCAAGACCAATTTACAATCAAAACCAGAATTATAACCGAAATATTCCATACAACAACCAACAAGGTCCTAGCAATCAACAAGTATCCAATAATACTTACAATCAGCAAAGACCTAATTTTCAAAACAAACCACCACAACAAACCGATGATAAAAAGCCGAATTTAGAAGATATGATGACAAAGCTAGTTGAAACTCAAACGCAGTTTTTCACATCTCAAAAACAAACCAATGAACAAAATGCTCAAGCATTTAGAAATCAACAAGCTTCTATTCAAAATCTGGAACAAGAAGTGAGTAACCTAGCAAGGTTAATAGGTGAAAGAAAACCGGGAAGTCTACCTAGTGATACAAATGCTAACCCCCGGAATGAAACAGCTAAAGCCATTACCACAAGAAGTGGTACAACACTTAAACCACCTGATGAAGCTATTCCTACTCCACAAGAACCACAACCTGATCAAGATAAGGAAAAAGAATCGGTAGTTGAAAAGGTTAATGAAAATAACACAGTTAAGGCTAAACCTTATGTTAAACCATACCAACCACCACTTCCTTACCCGAGTAAAATGAAGAAAGAGAAACTTGAAGCCGAGCAATCCAAATTCTTGGATATGTTTAAACAGATAAATGTAAATCTTCCTTTCATTGATGTGATTTCAGGAATGCCTAGATATGCTAAATTCTTGAAAGATCTAATTTCAAATAGAAAGAAAATGGAAGAACTCTCGGCTGTTACTATGAATGCTAATTGTTCAGCAGTGCTGTTGAATAAGATACCAGAAAAACTATCTGATCCAGGAAGTTTCACAATTCCATGTTTTCTGGGTAGTCTTAGTTCAATAGAAGCATTGGCAGACTTAGGTGCTTGTATAAATCTAATGCCGTATTCACTATACACTAAACTAGACCTTGGAGAATTGAAACCAACCAGAATAAGCATACAACTAGCCGATAGATCAATAAAATATCCTAGAGGGATAATGGAGAACATGCTAGTTAAAGTTGGTACTTTAGTATTTCCAGTAGATTTTGTTGTTCTGGACAAGGAAGAAGATTCTCAAGTTCCTCTCATATTAGGAAGACCATTCTTAAACACGGCTAAAGCAATGATAGACGTGTTCGGTAAGAAATTGACCCTAAGTATAGAAGATGAGAGTGTTACCTTTTCAGTTGATAGAGCAATGCAACAACCACAATCTGCAGATGATACATGTTATTATATTCAAACTATAGATGCACATGCAGAATTATTAGAAGAATTTCCAGAATTACAAGGAACAGAGAATGTTCTTTAGGAGAAGGTAATGAACCAATTGATGAAGCTGAAATGTTAGCTACACTTATAGCTAATGGATATGAACCAACAACAAAAGAAATTCAAATGCTAAAAGAAGAAGACAAATATCGATATAAATCATCGATAGAAGAACCTCCGAAATTAGAGTTAAAGCCACTTCCAAACCATTTGGAATACGCTTATTTACATGGTGAATCTGAATTACCTGTAATAATATCGTCTTCTCTAACTGAAAATGAGAAATCACAACTCATTTCTGTGTTGAAAGCTCATAAACCAGCCATTGCATGGAAGATTCATGATATTAAAGGAATAAGTCCTTCGTATTGCACACATAAAATCCTTATGGAAGAAGGTCATAAAACGTATGTGCAACGCCAACGAAGACTAAATCCTAATATGCAAGATGTAGTTAAGAAAGAGATTATTAAACTGCTAGATGCAGGTCTAATTTATCCAATCTCTGATAGTCCATGGGTAAGCCCAGTTCAATGCGTACCTAAGAAGGGTGGCATGACTGTCATTACAAATGAGAAAAATGAGCTTATTCCTACTAGGACTGTAACAGGATGGCGTGTATGTATTGATTATAGAAAATTAAATGACGCCACCAGAAAAGATCACTTTCCCTTACCTTTCATAGATCAAATGTTGGAAAGATTAGCTGGAAATAGTTACTATTGTTTTCTAGATGGATTTTCCGGATATTTTCAAATTCCAATAGCACCCGAAGATCAAGAGAAAACCACATTCACGTGCCCTTATGGTACTTTTGCTTATAAACGCATGTCATTTGGACTTTGCAATGCCCCTGCAACCTTTCAAAGGTGTATGATGGCGATTTTTCACGACATGATAGAAGAATGCATGGAAGTTTTCATGGATGACTTTTCAGTCTTCGGTGATACATTTGAATCATGTCTAGTTAATCTGGAACGAATGCTTCTTAGATGCGAACAATCAAATCTAGTACTTAATTGGGAGAAATGCCATTTCATGGTTAAAGAAGGCATCATTCTTGGACATAAAATTTCAAAAGAAGGAATTGAAGTGGATAGAGCTAAAGCAGATGTAATTGCTAAACTTCCACATCCCACCAATGTTAGAGGAGTTAGGAGTTTTCTAGGGCATGCCGGTTTTTACCGACGTTTCATAAAAGATTTTTCTAAAATTGCCACTCCTATGAATAAACTCCTAGAAAAGGATGCTCCATTCATCTTTTCAGATGAGTGTATCAAATCTTTTAATATTCTTAAAGAAAAACTCACTAATGCGCCGATCATGATCACACCAAATTGGAATCTACCATTTGAACTAATGTGCGATGCAAGTGATTTTGCAATGGGAGCCGTTTTAGGACAAAGGATTGAAAAACGATTTCAACCTATATATTATGCTAGTAAGACGTTACAAGGAGCACAAACGAACTATACAACTACTGAAAAAGAACTCCTTGCTATTGTCTTTGCTTTTGACAAATTTCGATCATATCTCGTTCTAGCAAAAACGGTGGTCTATACCGACCATTCTGCTCTTAGATACCTATTTTCGAAACAAGATGCTAAACCAAGATTAATCCATTGGATCTTACTCTTACAAGAGTTTGATATTGAAATCCGAGATAAAAGAGGAGCAGAAAATCTCGCCGCTGATCATCTTTCTCGTCTTGAAAATCCCGAATTAGAAGTTCTAAATGAATCGGCCATACAAGACAACTTTCCTGATGAATATCTATTGAAGATAGATTATAAAGAAATACCATGGTTTGCAGACTATGCAAACTATTTAGTATGTGGATTCCTTGAAAAAGGATTATCGTACCAAAGACGAAAGAAATTCTTCAGTGATATAAAACACTATTTTTGGGAAGATCCACATCTGTTTAAAAGTTGTCCCGATGGAATAATACGCCGATGTGTATTTGGAGATGAAGCTAGTAAAATTTTAAACCATTGTCACACCGGACCAACTGGAGGGCATTATGGGCCTCAACTAACAGCAAGAAAAGTTTATGATGCTGGATTCTATTGGCCTACAATTTACAAAGATGCACACCTTCTTTGCAAATCTTGTGATGCTTGTCAAAGGGCCGGAAAAATAAGTCAACGTGATGAAATGCCACAAAATGTCATCCAAGTATGTGAAGTATTTGACATTTGGGGTATTGACTTTATGGGTCCATTTCCAAAATCTCATAATAATCTATATATACTCGTATCCATTGATTATGTATCTAAATGGACGGAAGCACAAGCTCTCCCAACTAACGATGCACGAGTTGTAGTCAACTTTTTAAAACGTCTTTTTGCAAGGTTTGGAACACCGAAAGCTTTAATAAGTGATCGGGGTACTCATTTCTGTAATAATCAACTTGAGAAAGTTCTTAAAAGATATGGAGTAACTCATAAAATCTCCACCGCATATCATCCACAAACAAGTGGACAAGTTGAAAATACCAACCGAGCTTTAAAACGTATTCTAGAGAAAACCGTAGGATCAAATCCGAAGGAATGGTCAATTAAATTGGAGGATGCACTCTGGGCTTTTAGAACAGCCTACAAAACTCCAATTGGAACCACACCTTTTAGACTTGTTTATGGAAAAGCATGTCATCTTCCAGTAGAAATTGAACACAAAGCATTTTGGACTTTGAAAACATGTAATCTTGATTTACATGAAGCTGGACGTCTACGATTAAGTCAACTAAATGAATTAGAAGAATTAAGACATGAAGCATACGAAAATTCGTTAATCTATAAAGAAAGAACAAAGAAATGGCATGATAAAAGAATCAGAAGTTCAAAAGAATTTAAAGAAGGAGACAGAGTTCTTCTTTTCAATTCACGATTCAAGCTATTTCCTGGAAAATTGAAATCAAGATGGTCTGGACCATTCATAGTCAAAAGAGTTTTCCCATACGGAACAATAGAATTAATAAATTCAAATGGGATTGAATTTAAAGTTAATGGTCACAGAGTTAAACATTACATACATGGTCCGATGGAAGTCGACAACGAAGTTAATCACAATTTCGACACCACAGCTAACTAAGTGTGGGGAGAATCAAGTCTTTAATGGATAATATGTATTTCTGTTAGAGTTAGATTGTCTGTTTTCGTGTAGTTCTCGAAAATGGAACCCGAATGGTCTTTTCCTAGCAGACCCTAAAGAACTAGTCTTCTTCCCCCATTCTGAATTTTTATTTTTTTAGGTTTTTAGAAAATGAAGACTGCCTGTGAACTAAACCATGGTCTAATGCTACACGCTTTGATCACTAAACGTAATAATGACATACTCCCGAGTGAATTAGTATCAGTAATAGAGAAAGAATGGACGGAGTTAGAAAAGAATCCAGATGCGAAGATAATAAGTTACAATTTGGTAAAGGAAAATCAAAATCCGCAGCAAAAAGAAGAGCACGACACCTAGAACGATGTCACAAATGCGGAAAATGGTCACATGGAGGTAAATGTTCAAATAATCAAACCTATTCAAATACCGAATTTGTTACTTTATGCAGAGACGGACCGTTCATATGTTTAGAAGAAAAGACACTGAATGCTCGAGGTTACGCCTATGTAGCCATGGAAAACCAATTAAACCGACTATCTTATGAATGGGATAGATCATATAACTAAGAAATCTATTTCACAGGTAAGTCTGTACAGTTTTTATTTTTATTTTTATTTTTAACCTTTTGATAATAAATGCTAATTTGTTCGCTAAAAAGTATTAAATTGGTATTGAATAAAATTAGGTTTGGCGACCGAAATTATTGATATCATTCAAAAATTTATTGCATCACTGCGAAATTTAACGTTTATTCTTAAGGTATAAATATCTTTAATCAATCAACCCAAAATATTTCAAAAATTCGTCATGAGTTAAATTAGGTCTTGGAACCGAAATTACTTTACCGAAAAGAGGGGCGCATATTTTTAATAATATTTGATTGATTAAAGTGGGATAAAAAGCCAAAAATATTTTTAATTTTATTCTTACCATGTTTTTAAAATTAATATATAAATCTTAAATTAATATTGTAAACTTTGTAAAAACAATATTTTTAAAATTGTAAATATTTGAAAAATTAATATATGTTTGGTGTGAATTTATAATATGAATTTTTAAATTAAGTTTGGTGTTAATTTTTAATTTTTAAAATATGAATTTTTTTAATTTTATGCATTTTAAATATTAAGTTTGGTGCGAACTTCTAATATAAATTTTGAATTTTATATTTAAATTGTGTGAATTTAAAAACAAAAATTTACTTTATCTCATTAAGTTAAAAATATGATTTTTAAAATTCATCGTAAGTTGAAGACTAGGTCTTTGAACCGAAATTGCTTTACCCGAGAGAGGGACGAGAACTTTTATTATCATTATTTTTAATCTTATTGAATTAAAGTATGCCAAAAACAATAAAAAATCCCAAAAATCTTAGCTTTTAAAACAATCGCTACAAAAAGAATAATTTTAAAATTTTGTCGAGGGACGGACTAGGACATCGATCCGAAACGACCTCGTCCTAAATAACAAGGGAAACATAATTTTAAAATTAATTACTTAATTGTTTTATAAGTTAAAGATTATAAAAAAAAAACAAACTCCGCGACTCGCGGAGTTTGAAGTGTCCTAACACCGCGAGTCGCGGGAGGACCGAAAATCAGAAAAAAAAATAAAGAGCTGAAACTGATCAGTTCACTCCCCACAACAGAAAACACAGCGAAAAACCTGCGAAATACTCCGAAAAAACACCCAAAAACACCCCCAAAATCACAATTTTTAACCGTTAATCACCAAATATTTTACTAAAATCATGTTGAGAAGGATGCTATCTAGGAATTACTCAAGAAAAATGGTAAATTTCTACACCTAAACACCATTTAATCCGAAATTAGTGTTCTTGAGCAATTTTTTCCCCAATTTGATTTTGATGCTTTTTAGTGTAATTAGGCTTAAATTATTTATGTATTATGCTTGTATAACCTAGATTGATGCTGTTTAACATGATTAGAAGCCTTAAACTTCAAATTTTGAGTAATCTAGGGTTTGTGTTCTTGAGCAAATTTGGGGCTTTTTGATATAAACAGGTTATGGCCGATTTTTGTCATGAATTGTTGCTAAATTAAGTAGTGTAACATGTTTAGGTAGTTAAATGATCCAAACTTTGAGCCTAAACATGATTTTGAGAATTAAAGTGGACTTTTTCAAGTCTAAAATTCATGAACTTGATTTTTGAGAGATAATGCCATTTGAAACTTGTTTAATTGCTAGTAATGATTATTTTGACATGTTATTTGAATTGAATGCTTATGAACTTGGCGAACATTTTCGTATATGCTTATTTGAAAAAGTGTAGATTTGATAAAAATATGAAAATGAGCTTAAGTTTGATATAAATTGATCATGTCATTGTAATTATTTTGATTGATGATTTTGCTGACACTAATGCATATTTGGATGCACAAAAATTGTGTTTGATGTGTTTTGCAGACTGAAAGGGGTGAATCTTCATCCCAAGCTCGCAATGCTCCTGCTGAGAATGCGGAACAACAGGAGGTGGATAACTACTACAAGCAGGATATACCTCATCCGGTCATGACATTTTCTGATATGCACTTGGAAGAGTTGCACCCGAACCTGAGATTTGACAGACTTTGGATAGATTATCCAAAGTACCAAAGGGGTTTGCATACTCTTCATTCTAAGGTTGTTGAGGTACCGAGGGTCATAGAATGGGGACCCTTAGAAGCTGTAGAATTGGCCGAGCCAATTAGGGAATTACTTGTACAGAGGTATGGTAATTCTACTTTTAATGACTGGGTACGTTTATTCACCATGCGTAGACCTATATATAAAGTATGGTGTGAAAAATTGTTGTGTAGTATAGAGTTGAATGATCGGGTAGCTAGTTTAACCGATCATTCTTTTATTAGATTTTTGTTAGGCGGTTCGATGCGCCACATGTCTTTACTAGACATGGCTCAGGCTTTACGTATATATACGCCTGAGGAGTTAGCATCTGCCGATTGTAGAGGGTTGATACTAAACGGTAGAAAGATAGATGAAAATTTTGATACACACGGTGTGTGGAGTCAAATGACAAGCCATCACCGTTTCAAAGGGGGAAATTACTCTTATTTGGATATAGATAGAGCCGAATTAAGAGTGATTCATAGGTTTTTAGCTAATTCGATTACACAAAGAAGTAAGAACAAGGAAAAGGTAAATGAACAGGATTTGTTTTACCATATGTGTATTCGAGACCCACAAAGCGCTGTAAGTATACCATATTGTGTGGGTTATTATTTATCAGCTATGGTTAAGGGGATGAGACCGCATAGCATAATAGGAGGTGGTATTTTTATTACTTTGATTGGTGAATATCTCGGTGTGGATATAAGTTGGGGGGGGGATTATTAGTAGAAGAACCAGAACCCCGCGATACTATAGGTTTAAATGTATACCATGGTGCGAAAGTTTTGAAAAGGCGAAATAACGCCGCAGTACCATACCATGGTAGACATCCACAGGTTAAGAGAAACCAACAGCAAGGTAATGTAGGAGGGGGAAATGAGATGCAAGAAATGCAAAGGTTTATAGCTTCACAGGAGTACGAAAATGCTAGACAGAGAGCATTTGAAGATTGGCAAGTTCATCAGAACCAAATCATAGCTCATTGCCAACATATAGGTAGAAACTATATTCCTACACCGAAACCCATCTTCCCTCCCTGGACTATAGAGATGCAACCACCGTATCCTACGTATAACCCTGCCGAAGCATTCTATAGCACCTATGGTTATGCCTGGAACCCCTATTGGTACCAGTATCATCCCTAGTATACTTAGTTTTATTTATTTTGTAATTTGTAATGATTGATACGTTTAATACTTTTATTAATATTGTAATAGTTTTTATAATTGTCTAACTTTTATTCTTAGATTTTAATAATTTTTGAATGTGGGGTAATATACCAAACTTCAAAAATATGTATATATGTTTGCAGTTTATCTTATGTACACAACAGGGTAAAACAACGCATTTTCAAAGACTGGCATTAAGTTCAGCAAAAGCAACTAATTTTGATGACAAGATGCAAAATATATGTGAAATAACAACAAGACGGAATGAACAAATGATGTGCACCATTTATCATTCAGCAAACAAACGCCAATATATTTGGAAACTTTGGTAAAAATTTAATCATTTTCACACAAATCACACTCAATAATTTAAATTATTACTGATTTCTTGCAAATGAGGGCATTGCAAGATCTTAAGTGTGGGAAGGGGTTAAATTCTTTCGGATTTTAAAATTTTTTACTTTATACACTTGGTTACCATTAAAAATACTAGTAAAGCAGTAGTTGTATTAGAATCTAGTGCTCTCTGATAATAAAGAACAGCCCTAGTCTTATATACTGACTACCCAATTCTAGTAAAATTTTTCAAAATTTTCAATTAAATGGACTCAAAATCATGTTTATACATATTTATGAACGATAAAACTAGGTTTTAACACCGAAATTATTGTTACCTCGGAAAGGACATAAATTGAGAAACAAATCAAAATGTTAAAATTCATTTAAAATGGAATAGAGGACGATAAAAAGGAAAATAAAACCCAAGTGTGGGAAAATTTACCAAGTTATCTTAAACATATGTCACATATATCTGTAACAAATAACTGAAAATACTTTTGCTTTGGACTAAACTAAACTGTTTTACCCGATGAAAGAAAAGAAGAGATGGATCTACACGATGAATCAATTCCATCATTAAAAGGAAGTAAAGTCTTTCGAAAAAGAAACGCGCTTCTTGATTTAGGTCATGAAGTTGTCGTTCAGACCAGCTGTAGGTTGACGAAAAATCTAGAAAAGTCATCACTAAAATCAGCAGGAAATCCACGGACCTCGGCATTAAATAGGGTCGCCAAGTGGTCAGATTTATCCTAACCATGAGAAGGACTCATCTCGTACAATGGGGGGCACCATGCAAATTAGCTGGATAAGACTAATGAATCAGATCCCCAGAAAGGATAATCTCCTTAAAGATTAAGAATCAGCTTCTAAGACTGATATTACTCAATCCTTGAGATTGACCTTAAAGATTGAGAATTACAAACTCATGGAATTCGATGATATCTAAACTCGAGCTTAAACGAGAAAATATTTTGATCAAAATTACAAACCGATTTGTTTTCTGAAAACCCTATTTTCAATGCGTTCATTACCATTGAACGTAAAATCCTAGGAATTCACCTGGAATTCATTAGGTCACCTGAACTAAAACGGGTGTCAACCGTAAGAACGGTGGTTGCATAGTGGTCAAAGACAGGACCTTGTGCCATACCGAAAAATTATAAGGGTGAGCTTTACTATTGCTCCTACCAAGGATAGTAATTGCATCCGACACGTTATAGACCATAATTAAAAGCATGTCAGGGGACATTGCCTTAACAGTTGCTTGTTCAACGCTTTCCTTTACAACCGGACGGTAGTTTACCGAAAGGTAATATACGGGACAAGTAAACTGGACGTGTTGCTTTCCAAATACAAGATTAGCAAGTGGGTGACACAAAACCATAAGTTTTGAGCTAAAATTTTCAAATCTGAAACCCACCAAACCCACAAAAATATTTTGCAAACACCGGTAAAGGGTTATTCCGGAAAACTTATCTAGGGTAAAAACTAGATTTAATTTTCAAAAGATCAAATGTTTTCATAAAGATCCAATTTCCTTAATGGATCTAAATTTTTATAGTCATGTGGGACTGTAAACCATATCGTTACTACCATTGTTTATACCACCGTATAGAAATCACTGATGTACAAAGTGTGAAGAATAAAGAAGTGATTCTAGTATTTCAAGACGATATTGCTTGAGGACAAGCAACGCTCAAGTGTGGGAATATTTGATAATGCTAAAAACGAACATATATTTCATAGCATTATTCCTCAAGAAAGACAAGCTTTTAGTTGCAATTGTTCTATTTACAAGTGATATTCGTTTAAATAATAAAAGATGAAGACAAAAGACAGATTCGACGAATTGAAGACGCAAACGACCAAAAAGCTCAAAAGTACAAAAGACAATCAAAGAGGTTCCAATTATTGACAAGAAACGTCTCGAAATTACAAGAGTACAAGATTCAAAACGCAAAGTACAAGATATTAAATTGTACGCAAGGACGTTCGAAAATCCGGAACCGGGACCAGAGTCAACTCTCAACGCTCGACGCAACGGACTAAAAATTACAAGTTAACTATGCACATAAATATAATATAATATTTAAATAATTCTTATAATTATTTAATATATTATATTTATTTAAAACCGTCGGTAAACAAAGAGCCAAACTCCTCTGAGCTGTAATTTCAAACTCCGCGACTCGCGGAGTTTGAAGGCAAAATTGGCCGCGAGTCGTGGACCCCCAAAATGAGAAACTGCCTATAAAGCCAACCGAATTCTGAGCATTTTTCATAATCTTTTTCTTCTCCTCATTCATACGTAAAATATTTATATATATTTATAATTTATATTTTAATTTTAATTATAATTCTAATAATAAGGGTATGTTAGCGAATGTTGTAAGGGTGTAAGTCGAAATTCTGTCCGTGTAACGCTACGCTATTTTTAATCATTGTAAGTTATGTTTAACCTTTTTAATTTAATGTCTCGTAGCTAAGTTATTATTATGCTTATTTAATCCGAAGTAATCATGATGTTGGGCTAATTACTAAAATTGGGTAATTAGGCTTTGTACCATAATTGGGATTTGGACAAAAGAACGACACTTGTGGAAATTAGACTATGAGCTATTAATGGGCTTTATATTTGTTTAACTAAATGATAGTTTGTTAATGTTAATATAAAGATTTACAATTGGGCGTCCCTATAAATTACCATATACACTCGATCGGACACGATGGGCGGGGTATTTATATGTACGAATAATCGTTCATTTAACCGGACACAGGAATGGATTAATAGCCACTAGAATAATTAAAACAGGGGTGAAATTATGTACAAGGACACTTGGTATAATTGATAACAAAATATTAAAACCTTGGGTTACACTCAGTCGACATCCTGGTGTAATTATTAAACAAAGTATTAAAATCTTATTACAGTTTAAGTCCCCAATTAGTTGGAATATTTAACTTCGGGTATAAGAATAATTTGACGAGGACACTCGCACTTTATATTTATGACTGATGGACTGTTATGGACAAAAACCAGACGGACATATTAAATAATCCAGGACAAAGGACAATTAACCCATGGCCATAAAACTAAAATCAACACGTCAAACATCATGATTACGGAAGTTTAAATAAGCATAATTCTTTTATTTCATATTTAATTTCCTTTATTTTATATTTAATTGCACTTCTAATTATCGCATTTTTATTTATTGTTATTGTATTTAATTGCACTTTTAATTATCGCAAGTTTATTTTATCGCATTTTTATTAATCGCAATTTCATTATCGTTATTTACTTTATGCTTTAATTTAAGTCTTGTATTTATTTTTAATATTTTACATTTGGTTTTAACTGCGACTAAAGTTTTAAAATCGACAAACCGGTCATTAAACGGTAAAAACCGCCCTTTATAATAATAATATTACTTATATATATATATATTTGTATTTTTATAAAAGTAAACTAATATAGCGTTAAGCTTTGTTTAAAAAGATTCCCTGTGGAATGAATCGGACTTACTAAAAACTACACTATTGTACGATTAGGTACACTGTCTATAAGTGTTGTAGCAAGGTTTAAGTATATCCATTCTATAAATAAAAAAATATCTTGTGTAAAATTGTATCGTATTTAATAGTATTTTCTGCTAAAATTTAATAGTATTTTATACCCCTTAGCTTTAACATCAGTATGCTTCACGACAATTGAAGAATCATGAACGAAACTACCCTACTCACGATTTAGAGTTAACTGCAGTTGTGTTTGCTTTGAAGCTTTGGAGACATTATTTGTATGGTACACATTGTGAAATCTATACAGATCATAAGAGTCTTCAATATATCTTTTCGCAGAAAGAATTAAACATGCGTCAACGTCGATGTTTAGAATTGATTAAAGACTACGATTGTGAGATTAAGTACCATCCGGGTAAAGCAAATGTGGTCCAGATGCTCTGAGTCGCAAGAAAACCATCAAAAATGTTAGATTTATGAGAATTGAAATAGTTTCAGACTTGATTGGTCGATTGAAAACTATTCAGTTAGTAGCTTTGAATGACGAAAACCTAAAGACTGAACAAATGACTAAGAGAAAATTTAACTTGTGCAATGATTCTAGAGGATTAAAGACCTATAAAGATCGAATTTGGGTGCCTATGCTTGGAGATTTGAGGGATTTAATCCTTACTGAAGCGCATAAATCGAGATTATCAGTGCATCCAGGTATTACTAAGATGTATAGAGACTTGAAAACATTGTATTGGTGGCCGACAATGAAGACAGATGTTGCAGGTTTCGTTGAGAAATGTCATATTTGTGCGCAAGTTAAGGCAGAACATCAGAAACCGTATGGATCTCTAAGACATATAGAAATTCCTCAATGGAAATGGGATCATATAACGATGGATTTTGTAACCAAGTTACCCCGAACCCATAAAGGACACGACATGATCTGGGTGATAGTAGATCGTTTAACAAAGAGTGCTCACTTCTTAGCTACCCTTGAAACAGCTTCGTTAAGTGATTTGGCAGAATTGTACTTGAAAGAGATCGTTAGTCGACTTGGTATACCGTTGTCTATAGTTTCCGATAGAGATACTAGATTTGTGTCAAACTTCTGGAACAGTCTACAACAGAATCTGGGTACGCGTGTGAATTTAAGTACAGCTTATCATCCGCAAACAGACGGTCAGAGTGAACGTACGATTCAGACACTAGAAGACATGCTGAGAGCATGTGTCTTAGAATATGGTGGTTCTTGGGATTCGCATCTTCCATTGATAGAGTTTGCTTACAACAATTCGTATCATTCAAGTATCGGAATGCCGCCGTATGAGATGTTGTATGGTCGAAAATGCAGAACTCCTACGTGTTGGTTAGAAGCAGGTGAAAAACAATTTGCTGGTCCTAAAATTGTTCAGATAACCGCAGAAAAGGTCGAAATTGCACGTGAGAAATTGAAAGTAGCCAGAGACCGACAAAAGATGTATGCTGATCCGCGCAGACGTCCGGTGATATTTAATGTAGGTGATCGTGTATATTTGAAAGTTTCGCCGTGGAAAGGGGTGATCAGATTTGGTAAGCGTGGTAAACTAGCACCGAGGTTTATTGGGCCATTTCCGATCAAAGAAATTTTGAATGATCAGACTGTTGTTTTAGATCTTCCATCAGAGTAAGATGGAATACACAACACGTTCAATGTTTCTTATTTAAGAAAGTGTAAAGTAGACGATGAAAGTCAGATTCTTCCATTGAAGGATTTGAAAGTTGATTTAACTAAGAAGTTAGTAGAAGAGCCGGTTAGAATAGTGGACAAGAAAGTCACAAAGCTAAGAAAGAAACAGATTCCTATGGTGTTAGTGGAATGGCAGCACAGTTTAGGTTCTAACTTGACGTGGGAAACCGAGGAGTTAATGAGAGCGCGCTATCCCCATTTGTTTAACCTTGACCAGATTCCGAGGACGGAATCTTCTTAAGGGGGTAGATTTGTAACATCCTCAATCGGGCCTAGTTGTAAGATTACTATTTTTTCCCTTAAGTTTGTATTGCGTTATTATATGCTTTTATTTCTATTTAATATTTATTATTATATAATGATGCGGTTAGGACCAGTTTGTGACAAGGGTCACAGAACAGGTTTGCTTATTTAATTTGGACTCGTTTGGGTCTCCAAATGATGTACGAAAGATATCAGATAACTGATAAATACCCGTGTGTTGTACAGTGTGGGAAATTAACCTAAATTAAGTGACTAGTCTGTGTGTTCTTCTTCCCATTTCTAGAAAATTCCCAAACACACTCCGTACTCTCATCTTTTCCAACTACCAAAACCTAATTTCCCATAGTTGATCTTGAGCTCGAATTGGTCTTGAAATCACGTTCTTTACACTCTACTGATTCTTTTAAGGTATGAATCATGAGCCTTCATGATCAATTTAGTGTTAAAATGGTGTTTTTAAGTGTATTTGTTCAAAAGCTTGATTTTGTGTCAAAATCTATGGATTTGATGTTGTTATGGTCCAAACTTTGTGGGTTTATAGTCTATAACATGTAGTATTTGAGTTGTGGTAAGTTTTGGTGTCTAAAACGAGCTCTAGATCGAGTTTTAGTGAATTTAGCTTGAAGTCCGTAGGTTGTATTCAGAATCTGCAGATGATGAACACAGTCGGCCGACTGTCGGTTGACAGTCGACCGACTGATGTATTGGACCGACCGACTGATAGACAACCGACCGACTGGCGAGTGAACCGACCGATTGAGTTTGACTTTCGACCGATTGTGGAAATACCAAATAAGTCGACCAACTGGGAAGGTCAGTCGACCGACTGTGTCGACAGTCGACCGACTGTAAGAGTCAGTCGACCGACTGAGTTACAGGCCATAATATTTCACCTAAGTGTTGATTTTTAGCCGTTATGCTGCCCGTTTGTATTTTGGTGTTTAGGATGTAAATTTTGAAAGTGCACAAGTGTTAAGCTGAAAATTTTTAGCGGACAGTTTTCTGACAAAATTTTCTGTATTGTGTTATTTGGTGTTTATGGACATAAACTAACTCGTGTATATGTATTTCTCAGGAGAAAAGGAGAAAGAGAAGGTTCAGTGATTAGATAGCTGAACACCTTCTCGTTTGCTGGTATTTGGTGAGTGGGACTAACTGGAGAATATAGTATATAGTAGCATGTTATATTATGACTGCCATGCTTGTTAGATATACTTATTGTTGTGGATAGTTAGTACATTGTGATGACTGCATGTTGGTTGATGCTTGTCTGCTGGAGCCCAGTGCGTCCCTATTGTGTGGTGGCCTCGGTAGGAGAGATCAACCTGCGGGTTGGGTTCCTCATGTGGTGGCCTAGACAATCGTGGTGTATATATATGTGAATGACGCGTCCGTCGCGTGTGGATTATGTATATACATACGGTGGTGGAGGAACTTCTGGTAATCCCCAGTTCGATCAGCTGGTGGTTAATGGTTTGGCCGAGCCGCCAGAGTCTCTGTAGACGGCACTTGGGGTGATGTCTGTGTGTTAGACTAAGTGACATGATTAGTATAACACTTCTGTATGCTATGGCCTGTAGTTAGTCGTACTCACTTAGCTTATTGCTAATTCCCCTCCATCTCCTCCCTGCAGGTTGATAGCTTTTGTAGATAGTGCTTTTTGGGAGAAGACGGGCATGGTGATGTTATGTTTGACATGGTTAACTCTGATGTGGTCTTTTATAGTTTGAACTGTGTTCTTTTGAAAACTTAATGTATTTACGTCTTTTCCAGTTACGTATGGAATTTGTTGTAATGACACGTGACATCAGTTTGTACAAATGTTGATATCTTATTTAAATAATATAATGCTTCCGCCACGTACGTTAAAAAAAAAAAAATTTAGCGGTGTCACACATACATCTGAATAAGTTCGTACAATACATAAGTGAAGCATAAAACTACAACTAGATTACATAATGAAATCTAAATACAAAAGCCCGACGGTGAAGGTGGGTGAAGGATGTCCATAATATGGGCCATCTGGTCCTCTAGCTCAGTAACTCGAACTCGGAGGATCTCCACCTCCCTTGTCAATTCCTCGACAGTGGGGGATGGTGGGACAGGCGGTGCTGGCGGTGCCGGTGGTGCCAGTGGTGCCGGTGGTGCAGACATTACATAACGGGGTGCAGATGTTCCGGCTCCAGAAATAGTCAGTACGTAACGGGGTGCCTTACGCACTTGTGGGTCGACAGGGTACGGCACAAGCCGCTTACGAGCAGTAACCCTACGATGCCGACCAAATGCGTCAGTGAAAGCACGACCTCCATTCACCCCTGGAATGATGGTGCCATCAAAATGGTACCGCTTCTTAGGCGGGGTGGAGGTTGCCTGTATAGGAACATTAGCAGGGTCCTCATCATTACTGGAGTCGTCTGAGGAGGTGTTGTCAGATGAAGCATCAGTGGATGACGGGTTGTCCGAATCATGTGGTGGCTGTACGGGTGGCTGAACTGGCCGTCCTTGAGCGGCCATCATCTATCTGTACCTAGCGGGTCAGATCAGAATGAGACGTCCATCAGGGGTGCGTCGACACCAATGGAGATTCCGGTTATGGAATGGACCTTCCCCGAACTCCGCAGGAATCACAATCTCACCGGAGCGGGGCTGTGATCCTGAGGGTCCGGGGGCAGATGGAGCTGAAATCTCCAAAGGGTCCTGGGCTCCGCTAGAAGTAACCACTGGGCAGGCGCCTGGCTGCTAGTCCCAGAAGATGAAGCGCCGGGGTCACTCGTGGGTAGCGGGATCGGTGTGTCGGCAGCAGCAGCAGGTGGGGTGGCTAACGAGTCTGAACTGCCCAAAACGATAGTAGGTGGAGTATCCGACATCTGAACAAGGAAAAATAAATTTTTCCATGTCAGTAAGTCATAAAGCAAGCACGTATTAGGCCAACAGTTTAAATCATGTATAACAATAAGTAGCATGGCAATAATAACGAATCGTATGAAAGAAGCATGCAATCGAAAGCAAGTAATATCATGCAGTAGTGAAATCATGTAGTAGCATACGACATATAGCAGTAAAAGTAAGCAGCAGCATGCAGTAAGTTCAGCGAAAACAAGTAAACTAGCAAGTTGTAGATTAGTCCTATTAGTGAATCCTACTCTGGTCGGTCTTAGACTCACTAATGCATCCTAATTCCCTACAACCAATGCTCTAATACCAAATGTGATGCCCCGTACAAAACCATCGTGTACGAATCATCAACAACAGGATCATTACAAGGTTAAGTACTATATGCTGTAATAAAAGAAGTTGCATTCACGATAGAAAGGTGACGTCATAATCGACATCAAAAGTTTTACACCAACAGTATACTTCTATGAATAGCAAGCATGAATAAATGTATGTGACCCTTAGGTCGTTACAAAACATAGTTTCAAATGTAATTAAGTTTGAATGCAAGATAAAGTAGTTCATGCGGTGATAACACTAGAGCAGCGGGTGTCTACGGCAAGACTAGTACACAGCGAAAGCAACCTTAAGCACCTGAGAAAAACATGCTTAAAAATGTCAACACAAAGGTTGGTGAGCTATAGTTTAAGTATAACAGTATGTAAGGTAGGCCACGAGATTTCAGTGCTACAAAGAGCGTTTCAAAACAGTATGATAAAGTATATGTTAACCGTGGGCACTTGGTAACTAACTTAACGTTTATACCCCCTGAAAGTACACTTGGCAAGTGTGTATGTTTACGAAGTATTAAACACTCGTTAAATGCTAGCGTGACTAGCCCGAGTGGGGATGTCAAACCCTATGGATCCATATCTAAGATTCGCGTTCACCGGTTCAAAAACCAATGACTAAACGTTACCGAGCTAAAGGGAATGTTTATGCCGTTGTATAGCCCACACTTATATAAGTTTAAGTACTCGTGCCTAGTATGTAAAACGTAAAATGCGCATGTATTCTCAGTTCCCAAAATAGTTAAAGTAAAAAGGGATGCTATAACTCACAATGATAAAGTAGCGGTAAAGTATGACTCGGGAAATAAGCAAGTGTGTAGGTCCGGGAAGTCCTCAACCTAAGTCAAATAGTACTAAGTAAGTAAATCGTCCGAAAAGGTTTAAAATTATGTAAATAAGGTCTTAAAGGTCATCATCATTCATCATCAAACAAAAGGTGTAAGGTAAGTTTCGTTCATGAAAAGAGTTTAAAACAAAGACTGAGTTCGGTCAGTCACCACGGCCTCTATACCTACTGAAATTAGGTGAGACCAATGGTCATGGCTCCGTATATGAGTCCTTTAAGTGTGGTAAAAATTACAGAAGCAAACTCGTCTTCGTTTGACCGTGGCGACGGTCTAAGTGCAAGTAGGTCAGAATTTTTAGCACAACGTTAAATGGACATATTGACGATCGGAGGGCCATAAATCCTAAACCGTAACTTGGATTAGGACAAGTCCTATATGAAAAGTTATCTTCTCGAATAGAGCTATCTGAAAATCATAATTACAGTAGCCCAGGTCATACGGGTCAGACACAGAAACAGTAGAATATTCGGGTCAGTAGGTTCCTGTGGTTCTTGGTGCTCGATGCTTATCATGGTTCTCATCCTTGATGCATTTAGCTTCAAGTGTACAACTCGTTGATGTGTTTGCATCATTTTCACTAAGGTTTGACCATCATAACCCAAGTGTTAGTCTAAGACATGAAGCACAACTCACTTAAGTGTTGCAAGTGTTTTGATGAACCAAAGTTACATCAAAGTCTTAGATTCAACACATACATGGAATGTAAAAGTAATATTAACCAAGTTTTGGCTATTATGACACAAGTGTAGGTCTAAGACATGTAGCAAAACTCACTTAAGAGTTGTATGAAGTTTGATGAACCAAAGTTACATCAAAGTCTTAGATCTAACACATACATGAACTTTAAAACTAATAATAAGTTACAAACTTGAAAGTAAACTTATGAAATCAAGATCTTGAGTTGTAGAACATAGTTCATAGTTTGATCTTGAAGATCCAAGACTCAAAAGTCTAGATCTAACATAAGTGTACCAAGTTATAATTATAGAAAGCTTACTTACATGTCCTTGAACTTTTAAAGTTAACTTTAGTTCAAGATTAATGAGATCAAAGTTAACTAGTAACATTTGACCAATATTAACCAACAAAAATGAATTTAAAGTACATAATATAATGAAATAAACTAAGTAAACAAGTTAATAAGTTCACGGGTTTCATACTTTAAAGATTCAAGCCTAAGTCTTGATCTTTAGAAAGTAAGCTTTAAAGTTTACTTCATGAACTTCAAGTATGCTTTTCAACACATGAACTTACAATCTTTTAAGAAATTAAATGTAGAATCATAACTAGTAAGTTAAGTTCTTGTGCGTTCTTATTAATACAAGATAATATGGAGAATCAAACTAAAGAGTTTGATTCTTTAACATGTAAGTAAGTAACAACAAGAACAAGTGAGTAAGTAAACAACTACAACTAACAAGTAATCAACAAAACAATACTCAAAGAACAAGTGATGATGTTGATTAGGGGGTGTTGGTTTACGGTTTTACAAGAGAAAAAGGAAGGAGAAAACTCAAGTTACTTACAAAGATGTAAGGGAAAGATGAGAGAAAAAGAAGAGAAAAGTTGCAAGTAATTTAGGTGTGTGAAAAATGAAATGGAACAAGTGAATGGAGTAATCAAAAAAAAGAAACCAAACACCTCTAAAGGCCTCCCTTGGCCGTCGGTTTGCAAAGAGGGAAAGGGGGGAAGGGATTGCTCACTAGTCACTAGTATGTATTTGTCCTTTAAAGGTGGTTAATAAGAGAACTTGCATGGGGATTATGGTAACTAGATTCTTCATGTAAAGGAACTAACATAACCAATTTAGTTTAACTTGAAAGTAATACTTACATGTGAGAATGGGCTAGTTAGTCCATTTAAAATGTAGGGTGGGCTTATAAGCCCATGTTCATGAGTCCATTACACTAATCAAAACCCAAGTTCAATAATTTCTCAAGTTAATCCAATTAAAGCCCAAGTAACTAACTAGTAGCCATAGTTAATTAAAATGATTAATAAACCTTAATCATGAATGTAAATAATATGTGAAAATATTATTCGTGGAAGTTTCGCGTGTCACAAAGACGTTTCGGGCATTTAAAGTCAAGTATAATTAATCATGACAACAAGTAAATGTAATAACATACATTCGTTTAATACGCAAGCATTAATAATAAGCATTATTAATTAAGAGTGGAAAAACCAGGGTCGTTACAAAATCCATATGGACAATACGTCATTCATTGATTTTATTGAGAGGTATTTGACCTCTATATGATACGTTTTGTAAACATTGCATACTTTTGAAAAGACACACCATAAATGAATATTTAAATCAAAGGTTTTCGACATCTGATGATTTCTACATATAGACAATCACCGTAAATAATAGTTTACAATAGTACTTCCGTTGACAATGCAGTCAAAATAAGATACATGGTGATGATTTGGTGAATGCAACGTTTCCTTGGAAAATATGCCATGTATGACTCCATGCACATAGCTTGTCTAACATATAAGCAAACAGCGGAAGACTTCTAGGGAACCTGAGAATAAACATGCTAACAAGTGTCAACACAAAGGTTGGTGAGTTCATAATTTTAGTGTTTCGCATAATCTGTACATAAAGGTGGATCACAAGATTTCAGTTGTTTCATCCCAAAACGTTTATCAAAATATTCTACAAAATTGAGCACCCTGGTAACTAAACTTAACGTATATATAATTTGTACCCTTTGTATAATCATCTTAATAATACACGCAAACCAACGTGTACGCTTCTCAAATAGCATACGTCCGTTAAAAGGCTAGCGCTCTAGCTCGGACAGGGATATCAAGCCCTATGGATCCATATACAACTACTCGCGCCCACCAGTTCTTATAAACGGCAGTTACTAGTTACCAAAGCTAAGGGATTTTTCGGTTCAAACTCGGTGTAGAATTTAGTATGTACTTGTATCCATTGCGTTTAAAATAAAGTGCATGTATTCTTAGCCCAAAAATATAGATTGCAAAAGCAATTAAAAAGGGAGCAAATGAAACTCACCTTAGCAGCACATAAAGTTGTTCATCGTAATGTGACCGAAACTCGGAATATCAAATAATCGTAGATCTCAACCTAGAGAACATATGTTGGTCAATAAATGTCTATCAAGCTAGGTCTGGTCATAGTGTATCACAATCCTAATGCTCGAGATCGATATACAAAAGTTATCCAAAGTCGTTTCAAAAAGTCAATTTTGACAATAGTTCAACAAACGAGACGTACCTTATATAAGGATTCATTTACTCGGCTGGTAATATTTAAAAATCCATTTTATCAATCTTGTAAACAAGTTGTTTAAATCTTAATTGCAGATTCAAAAGCAATTTCAATTAACGTCAATCATAATTCAGTTGATCATATCTTTTAATCTGTTCATCGAACTTATTCGATATCTAAATGAAAAGTTATTGATTTTTCGTTAGCTTTCCAAAAACATGTATATCATATACCTTTTACTAGTAATATATGTATTTAATTCGTAATTCAATATAAACTGTTTAACGACGAAATTTAGCATACTGGCATGCCTAAACATATATACTCGAGCACTAGACATGGATACACAATTAATATATAAAAGATAAGATATGAATGCTTACGTATCAATATTGTGATTTCATATTGCAGGAAAGTACGTAGACGCAACGAATATGATAAACACTAGGTTTGACTTGTAAATAATACCCATGAACATTACCCATAACCTCCATAGCTATAACCCATAATTTCCTTAACTTTATCCCGCTCAAAAACCCATTTTTGAAAGTGACACGCTCATAACCTCGTCGTAGTATTTTATGTATATTACTAATTCATAATTAATAATACTAATAATTAATAAGATTAATAATAATATTAATCTTAATAATAATAATAATAATAATAATAATAATAATAATAATACTAATTTAAATACGGAGGAAGTAATATAAATAAATATGTGTGTGTGACCAATAACTGAACTCGCGAGCTTTTATAATGTTTTCTGAATCTGATGCCCATGCGATCGCATGGGCTTCTAGTGCAAATGCCATGCGATCGCATGGCCTGCCTGGACAGCTCACATCTCTTTTGTACACTAGCTTGTCGACATAATATTATAATATAAATATAATAAATAATTTATATAATTAATTATATATTATATTAAATTCATGTGCATAGTTGACTTGTAATTTTCGTCCCGATAAGTCGTACGTTCTCACACAACTTCTGTCCCGGTTCCGGTTTTTCGAACGTCCTTTCGTATACTGAGAAAACTTGCATTTTACGTTTTGGGATACGTACCTTTGTTAAAATATTGCCTTAAATTATCCCTAAACTATATCACTCGAAATATAATTTATACATTTGAGTGTTTTGGTCATTTACTTTTATAAATCAATGTCTCTTTATTTAATCAAGTATATCCAAATCCAAAACGTTTTATATCTAGTTAAATATTATATTTAATCATTTTAATATATATTTTTAATATTAATAAACACGTTTTAAGTTACACATCGCAAGTTATTCATAGCTTTAATTCTAACAGTTAATATTTCTTATTATTGTATGTGTCCAAATTACGTTATTTAAACAAACACTTTACCATATATTTCGAATACCGTTAAAAAGGAATAATTTCTTAAATCAATGTGGACCTCACAACAGAGACTCGTAATAATATCATAATCCTTAAAGGACTCAGTAAATATCTTTTAATTCAATCGTTTAACATAACATTTTAACTTCGTAGTAAAATATATCAATCAGATAATCAAACCAATAAGTTTAATGCACAGTATCGTTTACTCACTTTGTTACGTTTTCAAGTTATAGTATATGTATCTATTTACATATAATTGTTTATGAATCGTCGAGAACAACCGAAAGATATTTGAATAGTTCAAAATTTTGAGATTCAGTTTAACAGACTTTGCTTATCGTGTCGAAAACATTAAATCATTTAAAGATAAAGTTTAAATTTGGTCAGAAATTTCCGGGTCATCACATTAATCTACCAGCACAATGTAGACAGTATTCTTCAATTAGCACGGGATGTGTACTCAGCAATTCAAGAATATCAAGTGACTCAGTAATGAAGAACCAGCATAGCTGGAATGCAGCTTACTACACAAGACAGCTATGCTCCATTACAAACATAGTGGTTTCCTGAGTGGTCTACATCAATTGTACTATTCAACAGAAGTCAAAGACAAAGTTGAACAGAAAAGGACACGCGTTGGCGGCTGACAAGTCACCTTACAAGACTACGTGAGAATGCAGAAGTTTAACGCATGTGCAGACATGTGTTATACTTTGTCAACGCCTAGGGAACACAATATTCTATTTGTTTAAACAAATAGTGGTGCCAAACCGAATTGGGGTGTTCCTGCAAATTGCTACCAAAGAGGAAAGAGGAGAGCACGCTCTCTGATGCATTTATCCCCACAAGTACAGACATCCTATGTACCAGTGGATAATAGAACAATTACACGAATAATAGGACTAGTATAAATTGATGTATCCACTATTGTAACAACTAGTGGTGTGAGTTTATTTATTTAGAGTCCAAAACGTATAATAGCTTAGAACACCCTCTGTAGCTATACTTAGGTAAATCTGTATCAACCAACTATCATTTCGCCAAGGATAGTTGTAATTCTTTGTGATTTTAATCAATAAAGAATAACCGTTGAAAAATTACCTTTGACTCTATTTAATCTACTTGCTTGAATACTAAATTGTGTTTAACTGTTAAGTTAATTAAAAAGAATTGTATTCACCCTCCCCCCCCTACAATAATCCTATTATTTATCAAGGGACTAACAACTGGTATCAGAGCTTCAGTCTTGATAATTTAATATCTTGGATCTGAATTCTCTAATGGCTGCATATTCAAATACAGCTTACCTTGAAAATGGCTCATCCAATAGACCACCCAAATTTGATGAAGATGAGTATGAAACTTGGAAGGCAAGGTTCATGCTTCACCTGGAGTCTATTGACACACTCATGCCTGGTATTGCCACAGATGGTCCATTTGTCCCAACTGAGACTATTGATAGCATTCCAGCTACTGCTGACAATCCTGCCATTCCTGGCAGAGAAGTTGTTCTCACTCCAGCCAAATGGGATGCTGAGGACAATGTCGTGTTGGACTTGACCCTAAGATCAGAACTCTGTTAGTTATAACTTTACCTAACCACCTGTTCAAACTGATTAAGGGAAAACTGAATGCTAAGCTTATGTTAGACTATCTAGATGTCACTTATGAAGGCATGGATGAGGTTAGGCAGAACAAGATTATTGCTTTAAAAAGAGAGTATGAAGTGTTCATTGCCTATAAGAATGAGACCCTTAAGCAAACCTTCATTAGGTTTAACTCCTTAGTTGCTGACCTGCTTACTTTGAAAATCACATATACTGATTTTGAACAAGTAAACAAATTCATTGACTCACTGTCTGCTAAATGGAAACCTGTGACTGACCCTCTAAGAACTACCCAGACTTTAAAGAACTTTAACATGTCTTCTCTCTATGGTACACTTTGGAACTATGAGAAGGCAGAAGCTAAACTTGAACTAAACTTGAAAGAAAACTTTAAGTCTGCCCCTACCACTTCAAAATCTTCTAAAATAGATGATACTGCTCTTATTGATGCTGCTAAAAAGAAAGCTCAAAAGGCTTTACTGGTTCAAAAGTTGACAGCAGAAGAAGAGTCAGTTGAAGATGTGGAGAGTGGTACTGGGTCTGAAGAAAGCAGTGATGATGAAGATGATGTGGAAGGGTTTGCTGAAGGTATGGCTTTACTGGCTAGGCAGTTCAAAAGGTTTAATCGTAATAGAACCAGCAAGTCATACAAAGGGAGTAAGAAACCAAGTGCAAGGTATAGCAGCAAATCAGTTAAGGGTCCTAAATCTGAGTGTTACAATTGTGGGAAGGTTGGACATTTTGCTGCTGAATGCATGTCCAGGAAACCTTCAACATCACATGCTAACTCCTTCTCAAAAGCTGATAAGTACAAGAACAAGTACAAAGCTATAAAGGCTCAAATGAAGGAAACTGCAAAGGCTGATAAGAAGGGAAAGAAGCCAGAAAAGGTACTAGTTGCTAAGCATCATGATTGGGATGAAACTAGCTCTTCTTCATCTTCTGACAGTGATACTGATGATGATAGTGTTGGTTATGCTTCTGGTAAAAAGCTGTGTTTGATGGCCAAGGAGGTCGAGGAGTCTGATGAGGATGATAATGGTAGTACATTTGTGGCTGATATGAACGAAGCTGACCTCAAAAAGGATTCACCTCAATGGAAAACTAAAATACTGTATAAGGTTGATAATTTTTGAACTTATACTGATGATGAAAAAGCTGAAATGTTTGACTACCTAAGAGTTGATTTATGTAGAGGCAGTAAACGTGAAGAAGTTTTGAAAAACGATAACAAATCATTAAATGATAAACTTAAAAGCAAAACTGATGAAATTAAGATCTTGAAGGATGAAATTTCAAAACTTGAAAAACAAAATTTTGCTCTAAAGTCTCTTCATGTTGAGGCAGCAGATGTTAAGAACCAGCTAAACGACCTCAAGAAGGTTGTTGCTTCATGGTGTACATCCGCTCAACGCATAGCTAAGTGTGTAAATGAGCAGGTGCCTACCCAAGTTGAAGCTTTCTTTGCTGGTGATTGTGCTGCTGTTGCTGCTCTTGCAGAAGTTACTTTTATGGATCCCATTCTTGAAACTAATCCTGAAGCTGTCTTGCCAAATACTTTTGCTAAGATAGTTAAGGGTAAAAAGGTCTTTACAAATAAGTTTGCCAGACCTACAGAGACCCCACCACCGTCCATGAAAGAAATTTTGGAGGATGAAGTAAAAGCCACGGAAACCAGTACTTCAATTGATGAAGCTACTGATCCCTCAAGCATTTACTATATGACTCCAAAGGAAAGACGCATTAAAAGGGAAATCACTGAAAACAATCAAAGAAAGTCTAAAACAATTGATTCTCCTTCGTGTTCAAATTCCACCAATGCTGAGCCAGCTGATGAAAATTGTACTGGTCAACCAGTAGCTGCTGACAAGCCAGCAAAATGCAATACTGGCAAGTCAAAGGCAGCAATCAAGATTCACACGAATCGAACGGTATCAGCTGACAAGATAGTAACTTCCCAAACTGGCTCGTCGAATAACAAAAGCAAAGCAGTATACCATGATTATGGTACTGGTTCTAAAAGGAAAGCTGCCCTTAAGGGAAAAGCTAAAGTGAACCAAATTGTGGAATCATGTGCTGAGTCATCTATCACTGAGATAATAACTGTCAAGCTTGACCAGCTCATAGCTGCCATATCTAAAAGCAGACTTGATCTTACTGCCCCCATTTACTCAGTGTATGACCAGTCACCGATACTAAATGTGAGAAAATGCTACAAGTGTGGCAGCAAGTTTTACTTAGCTAACCGGTGTACTCTAACCCTAACCCCATCTGCTGCTGCCTCTTCAAGCAAACCAGCAGAGAGGAAGAGATCATCAAAGATGACCCTTCCAGAACCTATCATTGGATGAGTTCCCAAATAGAACTAATCTCTTAGCTACTGTGCAGGGCATTCAAAACAAGCAGATCTGGTATCTCGATAGTGGATGTTCGAGACATATGACTAAAAGTAAGTCCCTGCTAATGGACTATCAAGAAAAGGATCGTCCAGTTGTTTCATATGGAGATAATTCATTGGGTTACACAAAGGGTTTTGGTACTTTAACAAATGGGAATGTTACATTTTCAAATGTAGCATATGTCGTTGGGCTTAAACACAATTTACTCAGCATAAGCCAACTGACAAGCAAAAGTAAGATAGTTCAATTTAGTAGGAAAATTGGAACTATTTTTGATAAGACAGGGAAGCCACTGCTAACAGCTAAAAGACATGAGAATATGTATCAAATTGACATGAACACAGCAGTCACAACAACTGATATTTGTTTTTTTTCAAATGCAGCAGACAACCTCAAATGGTTATGGTACAAGAGACTCTCACATCTCAATTTTAAAGATATTCATAAATTATCTAGTAAAAGTTTGGTGTCTGGGCTACCCACAATGTCTTATGTGAAGGACAGATTGTGTCCTGGATGTGAAAAAGGGAAGCATCACCATGCCTCATTCAAGTCAAAGCAGATTTCATCTGTTGAGAAACCATTTCACCAACTTCAT
Source organism: Rutidosis leptorrhynchoides (assembly GCF_046630445.1). Classification (NCBI taxonomy): domain Eukaryota; kingdom Viridiplantae; phylum Streptophyta; class Magnoliopsida; order Asterales; family Asteraceae; genus Rutidosis; species Rutidosis leptorrhynchoides. Next base: position 437,830,456 of record NC_092336.1, read on the forward strand.
ATGGATCTTTTTGGTCCTGTTAATATAGCCAGCTATAGTGGGAAGAAGTATACACTGGTGATTGTTGATGAATATTCCAGATACACTTGGGTATTCTTTTTGAAGCAAAAGAGTGAAGCTGCTGATGAAATTATCAATTTTATCAAAAGAATGGAACTACTAAATGGGAAACTGGTGAAGCAGCTTAGAAGTGATCATGGTACAGAATTCAAAAATGCTACATTAGAAGAATTTTGTGCTGACAAAGGTATTTCACAGAACTTTTCTGCTGTGAGTACACCTCAACAGAATGGTGTTACAGAAAGAAGAAACAGAACTCTCATTGAAGCAGCAAGATCTATGTTGGCTGAGTCTAGGCTAAAAAATTCATACTAGGCAGAAGCTGTTAACACTGCTTGTTTACCCAGAATAGATCTTTAATAGTGAAAAGACATCAGAAAACTGCTTATGAAGTTCTCAAAGGTAGAAGACCCTCAATTTCATTTCTTCATGTATTTAGCACTCCCTGTTTCATTCTAAACAATAGGGATCAGCTAGGCAAGTTTGATGCTAAGGTTGATGAAGGTATATTTCTTGGATATTCCAACATGTCAAAGGCATATAGGGTTTTTAATAAAAGAAGGGGTTGTTTTGAAGAATCTATTAATGTTACATTTGATGAAACTGCCCCTACTTCATCTTCTGGTCAAGAAGATGAGGAGTTACTGTTTGAAGAGCCAACTCAGCAAGCTCTAGATGATGATGAAGAACTAGCAGCAAATCCCTCACCAATCCATGTTGCTGGGTTCTCTGATGATGAGATGGAACACTCTGTTCCATCTGTGTCTAAACCAGGTGGATCTACTGGCTCAACTGAAGTTTTACAACTTGAGCATAGGCCTACTAGTTCTTAAGGATCTCAAATAGGTACTGGTTACACTCATAATGAACAGCTGTCTCCCACTGCTGCTTATTCCTCTGAACCAGCTGATGATCAAGATGATGTGTATTTCATAATAAGCTCACCTGTTTATAATACTAGATGGACAAAGGAGCATCCAATTAAACAAGTTATTGGTAATCTGGCCAGTGGTGTTAAAACAAGAAGACATGCAACCAGCAATTTTTGTATGCATGTAAACTTTGTATCTACCATTGAACCTACAAGTCCTGAAGAAGCAATCAAAGATCCAAGCTGGGCAGGAGCTATGCAAGAAGAGATCTCCCAGTTTAATAGGAATATGGTCTGAACATTGGTACCTCAACCTGATGATGAAACTAAGAAGATCATTGGTACCAAGTGGGTTTTCAAAAATAAGATGGATGAAGATGGGATTGTGATCAGAAACAAAGCTAGATTGGTAGCTCAAGGTTTCAAACAGGAAGAAGGATTGGATTATGGAGAGACATATGCTCCAGTGGCTAGGATGGAATCTATCAGATTGTTCCGGGCATATGCTGCTAAGATGAACTTTAGGGTATTCCAGATGGATGTTAAGTCTGCATTTTTAAATGGGAAGCTGCAAGAAGAAGTTTATGTCAAACAGCCTCCTGGTTTTGTAAACAGCAAAATATCCAGACCATGTCTACAAGTTAGACAACACTCTTTATGGCCTCAAACAGGCACCAAGAGCATGGTATGAGACACTTCATGTGTATCTCACTGGTATAGGTTTTAAAGTTAGAACAATTGATACCATTCTATTCTCAAAAAGATAGATGGTGATCTCTTGCTTGTACAGATATATGTGGATGATATTATTTATGGATCTAAAAATGAGAAACATTGTCAAGATTTTTCAAAACTTATGTCAAAGACATATGAAATGAGCTTACAAAGAGATTTGCAATACTTTTTGGATTGCAAATTAAACAACTTGATGATGGAATTTTTATAAGTCAAGATAAATATATCAAAGATATGTTAAAGAAATTTGGTCTGACCTGTTTAAAAGATATAGGGACTCCAATGGCAGCATCTATAAAAATCGATGCTGATCCCAATAGTGAACCAGTCAATATCACTGAATATAGAGGTATGATTGGATCCCTACTTTATCTCACAGCTAGCAGACCAAATATTATGTTTGCCAATTGTCTCTGTGCCAGATATCAAGCTGATCCTAAAGAGTCACATTTATTAGCAGTAAAACGGATATTTCGGTATCTGAAAGGTACTGCTAAACGTGGTCTTTGGTATCCCAAAGACCAGGATTTTGAGCTAATAGGGTATTCAGATGCTGATTTTGCAGGGTGTAAAATAGACAGGAAAAGTACTACTGGTGGTTGCCAGTTACTGGGTGGTAGGCTAGTCAGCTGGACGAGCAAAAAGCAAAATACTGTGTCCACATCTACTGCTGAGGCAGAATATGTTTCTGCTGGTAGTTGTACTGCTCAAGTGCTATGGATGCAAAGCCAGCTGAAGGACTATGATGTTCTTGTTACAAAAACTCCAATCTACTGTGACAACACCAGTGCAATTGCTATTACCAACAATCTTGTGATGCATTCAAAGACAAAGCACATTGACGTTCAATATCACTTCATAAGGGATTATGTTCAAAAAGGAGATGTGGAGCAACATTTTATTTCAACAGACCAGCAGTTAGCAGATCTATTCACAAAGCCCTTAGATGAGAAACATTTTAACTATCTCATCTCTGAGCTGGGTATGCTTGAACTTTAAAATAAAAGGCAATTTTGTTGGTGTGCTGGTTCTACAACATGTAGGACAAACCAGTAAGTCACAAATTCTTTACTTACTATCTACATGTCAAACAATCAGCACAACAAGGTCTTTTATATCATAGTTATTCAATGTCTAAAATGAAATAATGAATAGCTCACAACATTAAATGATACCTTAACATAGAAACTCATTTACTCCTAATTATTTAAAATTAAATCCATAACATATTAAATATAACAAAGAATTTTTGTATTTAATACAAACTTTATTTTGTGGTCTTTAACTTCATTTTGAATTAAAACCTGCGCATTTAATGCTTAATGGGAGGTATGAGTGTTCAAGCCGATTATACGTCATGTCAATAGTCCGTGTCCCCTCGAAAACGTGCCAGTCTATCACATCTTCTCACGCGCCTGCAGATGACCGTTGCCATTTTTCTCTCTCCTGCACTTTTTCCACCAATCCGAAAGGTTAAATAAGGCAATCCATTTCTCATAATAACCTTCGGTTATTAACTCTTCAATTTACCTTTCAAAAACACACTCTTCTCTCTAAATCCCCAAATCTTCAAATCAATCATACATTCATCTTCAACAATGGCAGACCAACAACAATCACCACCCATCGAGAACCAACCAGAGGAACAACAACAACAGCAACCAGAACAACAACCTCCACCAGTCCTGGAGGAACAGGTTGAACAGGGACCATTGTTTAATTTTCACCCAAACCTGATCAGGGCTGCTAATGCACCAGATCCTGCACTTATTCGCCTATCCAGAGGCAATGCTGCTCATGCCCTTTCAATTCAAAGATCCAAAGCCAACATGGGTTATGACACACTCATCGCTTACATAAGGCAATCACCTCTGGCTCGAGCAATTACCGGTGTTCCTTCTCGTCTATATCCAGCCTGCTTAGCCAAATTCTGGTACACTGCCACCATGGCTACCACTCAATAGAATGCTCCATGTATTCGTGGCATGGTTACTGAAACCCTAAACTGTTCAATCATCGTTGATGCCATTCGACGATCCCTTCAACTGCCAAGTGGACCATTTGTTGATTCACCAACAAGTGATGAATTCAGAAGGGAGGTACTTAAAATTATTGGGTTTAATCGACCAGTGGCTCATACGCCTTTAAGGAAGCATATGCCACCTCTTTGGTATTACTTCTTTGGATTGCTGACACAATGCATCAGCCAGAAGTCTGGTAGTTTTGACCAATGCTCAGATTTTGAGCTTAAGATTGGTTATGAGTTGCTGTTCAATCGAAATATTGATTATGCCGGTTAAGGGAAATGGTGCTTGCATCCAAAAGAACACACTTAATCCCCTTTCCAAGGTTCTTGAGCCTTGTGTTTGAAAACGAGCTTGGTGATGCTTACCAGCAGATTACTGATGAATCGGTCGACCTGCCCATAAAACAAAGAGGAATAACAAAAGATGCTCCGGCTGCTCCATATACCGGTTTAACACCAGGCATGCTAGAGTATCTTACTGCTCGGGGTGGACTTCACCAATCGACTACCTCTGGTGTTGCATCAGTTGAGGGGGAGGGATAGCGCAAGTCAGCTGTTAAAAGGAAGAAACCAGCTACCTCAACTAGTACAGCCACCGCTTCACATACTGGTAAAGCAGTAGTTGTATTAGAATCTAGTGCTCTCTGATAATAAAGAACAGCCCTAGTCGTATATACTGACTACCCACTTCTAGTATTGGAATCCGTTGCTTATCTATTTCTTGGTAACAGGCAAATCCAAATGAGCTAAAGCTGACTCCAAGCAAACCACATGGGAGATTGCCCCAGTCTCAACTGCTGCTTCTGAAAAGAAGGCTGCTATGGAACCTGGTGCGTCTCTAGACCAAACAACTGAAATCTCTAACTTAATTAAAACTATTTTAACTGCTGACTTGAAAAATGAAAGTGGAGTTAAAGGTACAACCTTGACTCCCAAGCTGACTGGTTTTAAAACTAGTGTTAAGAAGAGTAGCATCCCAAACTCTTCTATCCAGGCACTTCCACATTTTTCAAAATTATCCTTCAAGAAATATCCTCTGCTGACAGTACAACCAGCAGAGAACATAACTGACCCCCAAAGCAGACTTGAGCTGGCTCCTCATCATGTTGAATTAGCTCACGCTACTGCACAACCCAAATATTACTTGGATCATGATAAGAGTCACACTTCTACATCATTACCAGCCAGAACTCTTACACAATCTGGGTCAACATGTGTTGCCAATGAGTTAGCAGAGTCACAGCTGCACTTACAGACACCTAACTCTGTCTCAATCAAAGGGCTGACTAAATCACCAGTCTGTCCCCAGAGACCAACAACAGATGCAATTGTTGAGTCAAATTTATTTAGTTCTACAGTTGTTAACATAAAATGTTCTTTTGTTTCAGTTCTTAGCCAGGTAGATGAACAGGCAGAGGGGGAGCAAGAAAAGAATGTTATTGTTTCTACTGATGAGCTCTCTACTTCTGCTACTAATGTTGGTGCTACTGATTTACCTACTAGTGGTGCTGATACTCATACTGTTGCCTCTACTGCTGCTGGTACTACTGGATATATTGTGGATGTTGGTTCCACTGACCTTACTGTTAATGAGGAGTTAGATACTGCTGATATTTCTGCTACTCCTCCTGCTGTCTCCGGTATTGCTACTTCAACCACTAATTCTGAGGTGGTTGATGAAATGATAATGGAACCTCCTCATGTACTCGAAAAAGTTATTGATGATATCGTTAAGGAGGTTCTTGATTTCGATGTTACTGGTCCTACCACTGTTACTCCTCCAACTGCTGCTACTAAGGAAATTACTACAGGTGGTGACCAGGATGACATGGTGCTTACTGATGAGCTTATCGTAGCAAATGCTGCTTATTTTGCACATGTCACTGGTTCTACGGAACCCACTTTAGATGTTGGTACCTCCACTGCTACTACTACTGACACTACTTAGGCTTCTGTTTCTGGTGAAAAGCCTAAGTATGTGTGCCAGGTACCAGATCCAGATGAAGTTGTGCCCAACTTCATATATAAGGGAACCTCTATCACTCCCAAATTTGCCTTGCTGGTGGATCAGCTGACTATTGATCCACAAAGTGCTTTAGTCTTAGCCAGCAAGCTACCACAGGAAGAGCTGATTGAACTACTGTCTCAGCTTGATCGACCAGCAAGAGAAGAGGTTTATGAGAGGCTGGCCACTTTACAACAAGTCAATGAGCAGCCATAGTACTATTACTTTGGTATGGCTCCAGCTGCTTCTCCATGACCTGGTACATGGAGGCCTCTCAAGTTCATCATCGATCCTGCTACTGGTAAATGTGTCATGCAAAATGTTCCTGATTCTCCAGTACCTTCTGATTAATCAGCTTCTTCCTCATCATCTTCTTCATCTGATGATGATGCTGATAAAGGTGCTGGTAAGGACGAGCCAGTCATTCATGATAATGTGACTGGTTCCAAAGACAAACCAGTGGATCTTTCTGATGATGCTGATAATGATGCTGACAAGGATACAAGTGGTTCTAAACCTTTGGGTGAAGGTAAAAATGGTGGTGATCATGGTGATGAGTCAGATTCTGGCCTTCCACCTCCACCACCCCATGGTGGTACTCCTGTTGTCACTGCTAGTGATCGCCCCTCAACCAGTATTTTTGATCCTACTGAGGTGGCTGCCATTTTCACTCTGGCTGTTAATCGTACTATAGCCAGAATCACACCAGACATCCAAAGATCCATCCGAGATACTATTACTGATCGTATGACTGAAGCCATACACAGAGCTGGGGATGTTACAACTTTCACTATTGAAGCTCAGCTCAAGCAAGTGTGTGCTTTTGCAGATCTTGAGGTGGATTCCATTGTCCAACACCATGAGGAAGAGGAGGACCTTAAAAGGCGAATCATCTATCACAATGAATATGCTGATCATATTGCCCGTCTTCAAAATGACCTTGATGCTGCTAATCGAAGAATTCTTTTTCTTAATGAGGAGAATATGGTATTGGAAGAGGGATTGGATTTGCAAGAACAGCAAATGGCTACAATGGTTCCTGCCTCTGCTTATGTTCAAATGGTGGAGGTAATGCAACGCATGGCTGCTCTTCAAGCTGATGTAAAGGCCAGTGTAAATCAAATGGCCATAGGTGTTGCAAGGAATGAAGTTCGTACTTCAAACCTATGCCTCAGACAATATGGCGTGGATCCTGGTACCCATCTTTCTCCTACTGATGCTGACTGGAACAACTTTGCTTTTTCTGTTCCAGAGTCAGATAGTGACCTTGATGCACATGTTTCCCCAGACCATCCTTCTACCCCTGCTGATGACAAAAAGGGGTAGAAGAAATCTAAAAAGCATAAAACGAGAAAACAAACTGAGGGGGAGCATGAGCATGAGAAGGCTCCAAAGCAGCAAAGTAGAGATGGTGATGATGATGGTGATGGTACTGATCAAGGTACTGGCACTAAGCCCAGCAGCGCTCATACTGAAGCAGGTGTCAAGACTGCTGGTGAATCTCAACCCAATGTGTCTATCACATCTGTGGATGATATTGGTTCTGACAGTAAGCCCAGTAATGTTTCTGAACTGGCTGTTGCTGAGTCTTTTGTTATTTCTCAATCTATTGAAAGAAAAATGAAAAGAAAAATGGAGAGACATCAGAAGAGACAACAGGAATTGAATGATTCCTTTAATGCTAAATGGGAGGCCTATGCTGCTCGTAAACGACATAGAATTGAGCATAGAAGAAGCGTAGACCCTAAAAAGATGGATATTTAGGATAAACTGATCAGCATAAATAAATACAAAAGAGATGCTCAAAAATGAAATGCCAAGTTCATGGTGAAATATGAAAAGAAGAAGGCAAAGCTGTATGCTGAGCGAGTAGACAGAATTAAGAAGATGACACCTGAAGAGATGCAAGATTACTTGGCTTCAACTGAGTCAGGAGGAGTTAGAGCTAATGTATTCATGAAGTGGCTAGATTCTATGTTAGAAATCAGCCAATCCTCTCGATCTGCATCTACTGCTCATCCAGCTACACAATTCCAGCCAGCAGAAACCATCAACCTTGATGATGATGATGATATTCAGGGGGAGTATCTTACTATTACTCCCTATCTGCCTCCACAAGAACCAGTATCAACACAAGAACTATCAGCTGAACCCATGCCAATCGATAAACAAAGGGTAAAATCTACCCCCAAGGACAATAAGCCCCTAAGGAAAGAGCCCTTATATGAGGCAGCTGATGAAGATACTGTGGCAGTTGTGCCAGCTGATACTAATCAGTCAGCTGGTACTGAAGACACAGCAAGGAGTGCTGTGAGTGAAGACCCAGCCAGAAGTGTGCGGCTGGGTGTAACAAGTGATGAAGACCCGGCAAAGGTAGATGAGCTGGGTACTAACAAAGATGCTGATTCTGTTGATGCTGCTGACTTCATAGTATGGGGCAGAGGGAGTTCAACATTTATTCAATCACCTATTCCTGCCCGGACTCTTGCTTACTTTGACAGGACACTGGATGAACATATTAACTTTTATTCAGTAGGTTCTTCTGGCACAGCAGAATCACGTATGTATCCTCCATCTTCTCTAAAACTTCATGATAAACACACTACTTGGGAAGATGATCCAGCTGCACAGGGTGAGCCAGACTTAAGAAAGATGAATCCAGACGAAATAGAGGCTTACAGGATGGAGATCACTGTTCCAGAACTGCTTGAACAACGAGCAGCAGCTATACCTGAAAGGATACGCCACATCAGATTGTTGTACCATCCACTTGATCAGCAATTCTACATCAATGCTTTGGAATTCGGCATTGAAGTTGGTGTGTATCTATAAAACAGTGGTCAAAGGCTACATACTGATGCAGAGAAAGCTATCTTTTATGAGGCTCTACAGCTGGACATGGATCTAAAGCAATACTGTGATGCCATGACTACTGATGAAGGCAGACAGTTGATTGCTACAGCAAAATCCCTCAACATTACTGCCAATGATTATCTTTTGAGTGTTCAACTTGAAAAGCAAAGAAGGGAGGATGCTGATGCTGAATATGCTGAGAGGCTGAGACTTCAGGAAGAAGAAGCTAAGTTGGCTGCTGATAGAAAACAAGAGGCTGAATCCCTCAATTTAGCCAAAGCCATTGTTAAGGAACAGGACACGGCATTCGATGAACTGGAAGCTGCTGAGAAAGCACCTACTGTTGCCCTTATAGAAATTGAACGAACAATAGAGTTATCTGATCATTACTATAGGAGCAAATATGGTGATGTGCTAACCAGAAGATCAAATCCTAGTAAGATCATCAAGGTGCACAAAGACAAAAAGAGGGCTTTCTCTGTCAGCAGGGAAGGTAATGTTTAGGAGAGGATAGACTATATTGAACTAAGAACCTTAGGGTTCAGTGAATGGATGGAGATACTGCAGTACTTTATTGGTAAAGGTAAAAGTGGTATTAAAGATACACTGAAACCTGAACGTCAAGAGCTCTTCAACAAAGAAGTAAAATATGGGAATGCACCAGTAGTGAATGTAGAAGAAGTTCTCTCTCAAAAGCCTAAAGAAAAGAAATCTACTGGTGATGGCCTACACATAAGAGATCCCATCATTCTACCCCCTCAGATTCTAGTATTCGATCATGCTGAAGTGCATTACTTATTTCCTGAAGCCTGGGCAGCCCTCAAAGTAAAAGAAGAAGAGCTATCTGGTGATGAACAAGAGAAAGACACAGATAAAGACAAATAGCCTTCTAGTGACTTAACTGTATCTTTTGTTATTTCATTTTTCATTATACTATTCTGTAAATGTTTGTATATACTCTGCTGTAATGAAAATGAAATGAGTTTATCTTCAAAATTATATCAATTTATAAGATATAGATAACTCAGCAAAAGATCCCAAAACAAACCTAAAAAGGACAAATTTACTGCCTATTTTTCATTAGGTCCCTTAGTGCTAGCTTTAGTGTTTTCTCTTTATGTCATAAGTTTTGTCATCATCAAATAGGGGGAGATTGTTGAGTCCCCAAAATAATTAAGGATTTAATTATGACAAAACTATAATTTATTTGCACTAAAATGTTATGTGCAGCCAGCACAAGTTTGTTTATGTATAGACAGCAAAATTGATGTGTCGAGTGTTTAGTTTGATGCTTAGTATACCAGCACAAGGTAAACAGTATTCTTCAATTAGCACAGGATGTGTACTCAGCAATTCAAGAATATCAAGTGACTAAGCAATGAAGAACCAACATAGCTGGAATGCGGCTTACTACACAAGACAGCTATGCTCCATTACAAGCATAGTGGTTTCCTTGTGGTTTACATCAATTGTACTATTCAACAAAAGTCAAAGACAAAGTTGAACAGACAAAGTCAAAGACAAAATCTACGAACTTTCGATTTTCGTAGATTAACTTATTTTATTTTATTAGTAAAATCTTAATTCTCACGTTTAAACTGTCCTTGGAACGATTTCGGATTACCAATTTATACTATTACACGATCGGGTACACTGCCCGTTAGTGTGTAGTAATCTTTAAACCGGCATTTTCCAGAGATAAATTATATACTAGATTTTACACATCAAGTTTTTGGCGCCGCTTCCAGGGACAGTTGTGTCGAAAATTAAGATTGTTATCTAATTGTTCTTAGTTTAGTTATAGTTTATTATTTCTTTTCGTATATTCTCAGTTGAATCGGTGCGTTTAATCAGTTGTTAGTTGTGATTTCGCAGGTAACAGGTAGTGCATGCCACATACGCGTTCTTCTAATTCTCCGATTCTTCAGCCATTTGCAGAACCCGAAAGAGAGTTATTCAGAGCGTTAAGTCACGAACAACAGTCTACAGTGGATTCATCTTTTTCTTCAAGTGCTAATATAATTAATTTGGGAAGTAGTTCTGAGACTGTGGTGCCTGATACACCACCTGAAATCAGAGAAGAAGAAGAATCTTACATTTCCTTAGATCTTTTAGAGACTGAAGATATGGCTGACCAAGAACAACCACCTCGTCCTCAGACTATGGCACAAAAGTTGAAGGCCACACGAGGGGGCCAAGGCAACTCGATTACTCAACCGAACATCACTCAGCCTTTTCAAATTACAGGGCCGATCCTGAATTTGATTTCTTCTTATTGCAGATTTTATGGCAAGGATACTGAGGATGCTAACGAGCATCTTCGTAATTTTAATGATGTTTGCAATTTTTTTAAGTTGCATGAGGTTGCCGATACTTCAGTCAAGATAAGGCTTTTTCCTTAGACTCTTAAGGGAGAAGCCAAGAGATGGTTAGATAAGCAACCAGAGGGCACGATTACCTCTTGGGAGACTTTGGAGGATAATTTTTTATCGAAGTTTTTCCCCGCGTCTTGAGCTGCTAGACTTCAAGCAGAAATTTCACAATTCAGACAAAAGAGCAGTGAGACATTATTTGATGCTTGGGACCATTTGCTACTTTGTTACGCTCATGTCCGCAACACGGGTTGAATGATTTACAGAAGGTTCAGATTTTCTACAAGGGGTGTGATATTCCGACTCGTCAGACTATTGATCAAGCAGCAGGTGGTACGTTAATGGATAAGACCGAAGAAGAGGCGCTAGAGATAATTGAAAAGCAAGCTGCTTACTCTCACGAATGGCATCAAGATCATGAGTCATTCCATTCAGCTTCAGTTAAGAAGACCGAAACCCATGGTGCATATGACGATTTTGGGTCTATAAGTGCTAAGTTGGATTCCTTTGGTAGGAATTTGGAGAAGATAAATAAGGATATTCATTGTATGAAGGTTGGTTGTGAGTATTGTGGGGGATTACATCTGGAAAAAGATTGTGATGCAGGTTTGACTATGAATCAGAAGGAAGAGATAGCTTATATTAGTCAGCAGAACAACAATCAGTTTCAGGGATGTGCGCAGTTTAATAGGAATTTCAACAATCCCTATAATCCTCAAGGTAATCAAGGTTTGAGGTTTCAGCCAGGTTCTAGTGGAGGATATCAACATCAAGCTCCAGGGTATTTTCAGAAACCCCAAGCCGAAGAGAAAAAGTCCAATCTTGAAGCTATGATCGAGAAGCTTGTGATATCTCAAACTCAGCTTGTTACTACTGTTACTCAGAACAATGAGAAGAATGATCAAATGTTTTGAAATCAACAAGCAGCGATTCAGAATCTAGAGAAACAAATTGGTCAGCTTGCTAGTCAGAATAATGTGAGGAAACCGGGGGAGTTACCGAGTAAGACCGATAACAACCCGAAGAATGGGCACGTTAATGCTATCACTACCCGCAGTCGTTTAGCATATGATTCACCGAGTAAGCCAGATGAGGATGATTTACGAGTGCCATTGGTTAAGGATAGTGAGCCGGTTGTTGTTAGTGAACCGGAGGGGGATAAGGAGCCGGAACAGGCGATTGAGAAGGTTGTGAGGGTACCGGAAACTGTTGTTGCTAAACTGGTAGTTAAAGAGTATCAACCACCGCTCCGATTCCCGAGGAAGCAGAGACTTGAGAAGCTGGAGGCAGAAAAGTCCAAGTTCATGGGCTTGATTAAAAAAGTTAACATTAATTTGCCTTTTATTGATGTGATTGCAGGTATGCCCAAGTATGCAAGGTTTCTTAAGGACTTGTTAACTAACAGGAAGAAGCTGGAGAACGTGTCTTCAGTTAGGTTGAATACCGCATGCTCAGCGGTAGTTGCAAACAAGCTTCCCGAGAAGCTTGAGGATCCTGGGAGTTTTACCATTCCTTGTTTATTGGGTAACTTGGATTGTATGCGGGCGTTGGCAGATTTGGGGGCTAGCATAAATTTAATGCCCTACTCTATTTTTTTGAAGCTAGATCCCGGGGAGTTGAAACCCACGCGAATGGCTATTCAGCTAGCAGACCGCTCTATTAAATTCCCTCGTGGAATTATCGAGAATATGCTAGTTAAGACCAGGTCGTTGGTTTTCCCGGCCGATTTCGTGGTGTTAGATATGGAAGTGGATGATAGGATTCCACTGATTTTGGGTCGGCCATTTTTAAATACTACGAGGTGTATCATTGATGTATATGGCCAACAGTTGACCCTTCGGATAGATAATTTGCATGCAACTTTTTCAATCGACCATACTTTAAAATACCCTGCGTACACCGATGATGTATGCTATTTTCTTAACACTGTGAATGTCCACTCTGAGTTGTTGCAGGAATTCCCAGAGTTACAGGGTTCAGGAGAGTGTTCATTGGTTGAAATTTATGAAGACTTGCAGGTTGAGGAGGTGGATATTTTGACCACCTTGATGGAAAACGGCTATGAGCCGACTGAGGAGGAGTTCAAAGAACTCGAGCGCGATGCAGATTACCGAAGCAAGTCTTCAATTGAAGAACCTCCCGAGTTAGAATTGAAGCCACTTCTAGATCATTTGGAATACGCTTATTTGCAAGAGGAATCTAATCTTCCGGTAATTATTTCTTCTTCTCTTACTACAGGTCAGAAAACTGAGCTTGTAACCATGCTGCAGGCCCATAAACCGGCCATTGCGTGGAAAATTCACGACATTAAGGGTATTAGTCCCTCCTATTGCACCCACAAAATCCTAATGGAGGATAACTCCAAACCTGTGGTGCAACGTCAAAGGAGGTTGAACCCGCACATGCAAGATGTCGTGAAGAAAGAGATCATTAAGCTCCTCGATGCAGGTCTGATTTACCCGATCTCTGACAGTCCTTGGATTTGCCCGGTACACTGTGTACCTAAGAAAGGTGGTATGACTCTTATCACCAATGATAAAAATGAGTTAATTTCTACTAGGACTGTCACGGGGTGGCGTGTTTGTATTGACTATCGAAAGTTGAACGACGCCACACGCAAAGACCACTTCCTGTTACCTTTCATGGATCAAATGCTAGAGAGGTTAGCGGGAAACAGCTTTTATTGTTTTCTTGATGGTTTTTCGGGCTATTTCCAAATTCCTATCTCACCCGAGGACCAGGAGAAAACTACTTTCACGTGCCCGTATGGCACATTTTCATACCGACGCATGCCCTTTGGCCTTTGCAATGCTCCGGCCACTTTTCAAAGGTGCATGATGGCCATATTCCACGATATGATAGAGGATTGCATGGAGGTGTTCATGGATGACTTTTCGGTCTTCGGTGACACTTTTGATTCATGCCTTCTGAATTTAGAACGGATGTTGGAACGGTGTGAAAAGTATAATCTTGTGCTCAATTGGGAGAAGTGCCATTTCATGGTTCAAGGGGGCATAGTTCTCGGGCACAAGATTTCTAAGGACGGTATTGAGGTGGATCCTGCGAAGGTAACGGCTATTAAGAACCTTCCACCTCCCACCGATGTTAAGGGTGTTCGGAGTTTTCTCGGGCACGCGGGTTTTTACCGGCAGTTTATTAAGGATTTTTCTAAAATCTCTAACCCGATGAACAAACTCCTTGAAAAGGACACGCCGTGGAATTTCTCCGACGAGTGCCAAAAGGCATTCGATCTTCTTAAGGAGAAACTGATCAATGCACCAATCATAATTGCTCTGAATTGGTCCCTTCCATTCGAGCTTATGTGCGATGCTTCCAATTTTGCTGTTGGCTCTGTTTTGGGTCAAAGGGTCGAGAAACACTTCCGACCCATCTACTATGCAAGCAAGACCTTGCAGGGAGCATAATTGAATTATACTACCACTGAAAAGGAGCTCCTTGCTGTGGTCTTTTCTTTTGATAAGTTCAGGTCCTACTTAGTCTTGTCTAAGACGAGAGTTTTTACGGACCATTCTGCTCTGAAGTACTTATTTTCGAAACCGGATGCGAAACCTCGACTGCTTAGATGGATCTTGCTTTTGCAAGAATTCGACATCGAGATCAGGGATAAGAAGGGTGCTAAAAATTTAGCGGCTGACCACTTGTCTAGACTCGAGAACCCAAATCTCGAAGTCCTTCACGAATCGAGTATCTATGATGATTTTCCCGATGAATATCTCATGGTGATGGACAAGGTGGATGAGTCGTGGTACGTGGACATTGCTAATTATCTTGTTGGGGGATTCTTGGAAAAAGGGTGGTCGCATCAAAAGAGGAAGAAATTCTTCAGTGACCTTAAGTACTATTTCTGGGAGGCTCCCTATCTTTTTCGTTGTTGTCCCCATGGGGTTATCCGCCGGTGCGTTTCCGGTGAGGAGTGTATGCGTATTTTGACCGAGTGCCATAGTGGGCCTACCGGTGGGCATTTTGGACCCCAAATTACGGGGCGTAAAGTCTATGATGCCTGCTTCTTTTGGCCGACAATTTTCAAGGATGCCCACCGGATTTGCAAGTCGTGCGATTCTTGTCAAAGGGCCGGTAAAGTCACCAAATGGGATGAGATGCCTCAGCAAAGCATCCAAGTTTGCGAAATATTTGACGTTTGGGGAATTGACTTTATGGGGCCATTTCCGAAATCTCAGAATTATAGTTACATACTCGTTGCCATTGACTACGTGTCTAAATGGGCCGAAGCGCAAGCTTTACCCACAAACGATGCACGAGTTGTAATTACCTTCCTTAAGCGTTTATTCTCTCGATTTGGCACCCCTAAAGCTTTGATTAGCGATAGGGGTACTCATTTTTGTAACACTCAAATGGAGAAGGTATTGAAGCGATATGGAGTTCTCCATAAAGTTTCTACTTCATACCATCCCCAAACGAGCGGACAAGTTAAGAATACCAATCGAGCTCTCAAGGGGATTCTAGAGAAGACGGTGGGGTCGAATCTGAAGGAGTGGGCGAACAAGCTCGATGAAGCTTTGTGGGCGTTTCGAACCGCCTACAAAACGCCAATTGGTACCACTCCTTATCGGTTGGTTTATGGGAAAGCGTGCCATCTTCCGTTGGAGATTGAGCATAAGGCTATGTGAGCACTTAAAAAGTGCAATTTGGATTTGAAGGAAGCCGGACGCCTAAGGGCGGGGCAATTGAATGAGCTTGGTGAATTACGCCTTGATGCGTATGAGAATTCGTTAATTTATAAAGAGAAAACCAAGCAATGGCATGATAGGAAGTTAAAGGGTCCAAAAGAGTTTAATGAAGGCGATCGAGTGCTTTTGTTTAACTCTAGATTAAAGCTTCTACCGGGAAAACTTAAGTCCCGGTGGACGGGACCATTTGAGGTTGTTAAGGTGTACCCGTATGGTACAATTGAGTTGAAAAACATAAGCGGTACTACATTTAAGGTTAATGGACATCGTGTGAAGAAGTATTTTGATGGTCTGATGGTGATTGATGACGGGGTTCACGTTGAACCCGATCCTAAGGTTACTTAAAGTTGGAAACGAGTTTTGTGAACGACTCGTTAAACATGGTTCACATTGTTGTATAGTTTGTATTAATAGGGTTACTCACGGGTTTGCTGAGTCTTAAATGCTAAATGATTAATTATGATAGATTACTTGCTTGTTTTGTTGGCCGTTTTGGTGTTTAAGGTTTTGAAGTTTGTGGCATAGTTTTAAAAAAAAGTTGAGGTACCAGTTCCAGGGCATTGCCGCGGCGCGACAATTTGGGTCGCGGCGCAGTATAAAACAGGTTTTGGTTACAGAAATCCATTTAAAAAGGGGTTTCAAACACGAGCATTGCCGCAGCGCGACATTTGAGGTCACGGCGCGAGATTTCAAGGGTTTTGTGGGTTACGTATTTTTAAAGAATCAGAATCAGGTGTAGTTGTCTGCCGTGGCGCGGCGACTTATGTCGCGGTGTGACAGATCGGTCGCACAGGTTCCACTCCCCCGGTTTAGGTTTTAAATTAAATGAGTCAACCCGACCCACTAAATACCGACGGGATTTTAAGTCTTTTTAGAGGTTTTGGATCAGTTTTTCACCCACCACTCTCACACTTATCTCTCAAGCAACATTAAATCTCTCAAACCCTAGTTCAATTATCACTAATTGCTACCTAATTTCTTCAATTCATTGTGAAAACATGCCGGTTAAGGTCCGATTTTGACTAATCTCTTGCTTTTTCTCTCATGTTTCTTGATTAATTGTATTAATTCTAGGGTTCATGTTTGGAATCTTAAAGGGTTTGTTTAATTGAACTTTTATGCTTTAGTATGTAATGAATTGTTGATGAATATGATATTATTGTGTTTTCTTCATGAATACTTGTGTAGTTTATACATAATATTGATTCTTAAGATTAGGGTAGTGATAAATCCGAATTTGATGTTGAATGTTTGGGGATTTTGCTTGTTAGGGAGATGTTTGCTAATAGATACATGCTTTAGGATAGTGTGGGGTGATTTGGGCGGGTCATTTGTGATTTTGGAAATTGGTAGAACATGATGATTTATGTGATTTATGAGATGTTTATTAGGTTATTGGAATGGTTTATTTTTCATGGAGTAAGTTAATTAGTTAGATGATTTTGTGCAATTGAGTTACATGGAGATTGATAAATGGGACGTTTACATGATATGTTGTTTTGATAATTGGTTTGAATTTGATACCATGGAACACAAACATATGTTGTCAATACTTGCTTTTGTCTAAATGCCTAATTGAAGTTGAGACGAGTATTAATGGTGCTTGGTGCAAGTATGTGGAACATGTTGATTTTTCTAACGCTAACTTTTCGATGTTTTGTGTTTGGTTTGGTTTTTTTTGTTTCATGTATGTAGAGAAGCAGATTTGATGCTCCATCTTCCTCCTCGGCTCAATCCCGAAGGGAGGAAGAGCGAAGAACTAATCCGGAGGTTTGGTTGCAACAAGTTGAGGAGCAATTCTCGAAATATTTTGGATACATTTCACCTCGGAATATTCAAGCGACTTGGTATTTTAGTTGGGAAGAATTGAATAGTGCATCTAGTGAAGTAAGGGAGGATATTGCTTATATGTTGGTGATGTCGAGATAGGGGGTTGATCTTGGCACTTGGGAATGTGCTTTTTCATTAAGAGACGATCTTTACCGTGAGTTAATTGTTGAGTTTTTCTCCTCTTTGAGTTTCCGTTCTCGAAGGGATGGGACGGATCAAGGCTTTTTGACATTTCATTTAGGAGGGGAAAGTCGAGCCATGAGCCGAATTGATTTGTCTCGAGCACTAAATTTATATGAAGAATTAGATGAGAAGTCTTTGATACGTTATTTGAAGAAAGAAACTGAGTTCATCGGGAATCAGGAAGATTATAATGAGCGCGATTTTTGGTTTGAAATTTCAGGTTTAACTCCATTTGTGTCTAATGAGTCGAAGGGTTCCGATATGCGAAGCAGAAATCTACGGTTACTCCATAAACTATTGTCGTGTACTTTTTGTGGACGAAGGAATGGGAATGATAAGGTTAATTCTACCGAGTTGTGGATAATGCATCGATTTCGGCATAATGCGCATGTGGATTTGTGTATGTTGATCGCTAACTATTTATCTAATCAGTCGAGGGAGACACGCTCTTCGAGGCCACTGCTAGGTGGTCATTTTGTTACAAAGATTGCACGATTTTTCGACATCAATTTTAGCAGGTGTACAAGATTGACCGACCCCTTGCAAGTGATGAAACCTTTCAATTTAAGGTTTTATCTTAATGTGCGTTTTGTGAGGTGGGATGCGAATCGGGTTGGTTTAGTCGCATATGTTGAGCCACAAGAGCACGAGGCCAGTGGGAATGTTCAAGGAGGTGAAGAGGCGGAGCCGGTTGCTCCGAATGTACCAGCGGGGGGTCAGCCTTGGGGTATCTCCCAAGAAATTTGGGATAACTTAGTTTCACGGGTCGATAACGTACAAATCGGTGTGTCAGACAACTTTGCTGCGTTTCGGGGAGAACAATGGTTGTATAATGACCGTATGTGGGAGAGTCAGCAGAGGATCGATGAGAGAACGGCTGAGTCTTTGCATGACCAGCAATGGATGGCATATGGAGGTGATTGGCAAAGGCACAACGCTCGTCTTTTCTACTATAACCCGGAGAATTATTATGGTACACAAGCTTAGACACCAGTTTATTATCGCAGCCCAGTTAGGCCCCGCGTTCAGGCCCCGATTTACAGTGAAGAGGAGAGGTTGGATGATGCACAACAGAGGTTCGAGCAGCTGTATCCATACGGCAACTGGCCGTATGATGGGTTTCAGTGAGGAGGGCCTGCGAGCCCGTGATTATGTTGTAATTTGTTTTAAACTATTTCCGTTTCGTTGGTTTGTACTTGGTTAATTTTATATTTTGCTTATGTACTGTGGATTTATTTGGGGACAAGGCGTTTTGGTACCGGGTGGTACCACCTTGTTCCATTTATATAGTTTTCTTGTGTTTTTCTCTTCTTAGGTATGTTGGTGAAACAATTTTTCAAGTCTGGCAGTAAGTTCAGCAAAACTACTTGAGTGATGATATTGGTGTGAGGATCGGAAATGGACGATGTTCTTATGCTGGCGGTAAGTTCAGCGCCATCTGTCACTGTCATTCCACGATCAGTGATTACCTCGATAAGTTTTTATTTTCCTTACCCTTTCGATTTTAATCTATTTTTGATCTCAAGTAATAGGGACATTTCTTGATCTCAAGTGTGGGGTGGGGATGTAAAATCTCTCGGGTTGGTTGTTAATGGAATCATCATCAAACTAGTTTTGATATTAAAAGACTTGACGTTTCACGGGGTATTGGTCGTAAATTTAAAAAAAAAAGAAAAAAAAACTAGTTCAAAAATAAATAAAAAAGTAGAAAAACAATTGAAAATTCGGCCAAAATCTTAATTTTGAAAATTGGCTTGGTATTTTATGGTATAATTCGTGTTTTCAAAGAAGCCAAAAGTGTTCCACATGTTCATTACAATTGGACATGAAATCCTACGAGTTCGGGGAACTCAATAGTAAGTCACCTATACCAAAACGGGTGTAAACCGTGAGAGAGCGGTGATTGTATAGCGTGATTGTGACCGAATCACGTGCCAGATCTAATGGAATTCAATATTTCAACAAGTTCTTAAAGTAAACATATTCATGAAACCAATTCATAAAGAGTTCATATAAGCGGAAGCATAATAATCAAGAAAACAAGTTTATATGTTAAACCATTTGTTTGAATTCCATGTTAATATCAAGTCTTGAAATCATGCTTACAAATATATCAAGATTAGAAAAGTGTTTATACCTCCTCTAAGATTGTAGAGGGCTAAATTTTGGACAGCAGGAATGTCGAAGAAGATGATGCAAAATGGAGCTTCAAAAGGATGAAACCTCAAGGAGAAATACCCCAAGCTTATGCCCCAACACCTAGCCTTTGGTTAGGATTTAATTAGGCACTTGAAACACTAGTTAACCAAGCAAGAACCACCCCCTATTCTGCCTTAAACAGTTCGGCCAGAATGCTCAGCAGAAACAGATTTTTCTTGTTGTTGTTTTGTGTTTCACACCCTCTTACCTTTTGTTCTTGCATGGTTATAGAGTCTAGCACTTGTATAAGGAGTTGTGCACTCAAAAGCAACAAAATATGAGCATGAGATGCTCTTCTTGGAGACACAAAATCTGCCACCATCATGGGTCTCCTTTTTTTATTCAATAGGATTGTTTATATATATATATAAAACAATATATATAAAACCATATACATTTATTTTGTTACTTGCATATTTTATAAAACCATTTATAAAATATAACACATTATAATTATTTACACTTATAAATAATTAAATCCTCATTGTGTAAATTATCCAAATAATTTATGTCAAGTGATAATATTTTAGAAAACCGATTTTCTAAATTTCAAGTGTCGCGTATTTATTTAACGATCCAACCGTTAAGATTAAATACTTGTAAAGTGTCGGTAAGCTTGTTATTGGGTATGACCCGACTTGGATCATAACATATTAGCCACATTAATTAAGTATGTCTCTCGGGCATACAAAAAAAACCTTTCAATCTCCCACTTGCACGAGAAACATAAGAAATTAATGCAGGTGACGGATACCACCTAACGACCGTCCATCACCCCCAATATGTTATGACTTTTGCCATTCAATAACATCATCCCTTTCGAGTTCCCATCTCGAATATTAATAGGTGAATCTTTTCATTATTTCCTTTCGTCCTAGATGTCATGTTAAATCCAAGAGACACAGAGTGATCACTCTCTTCTAGATTTAACTTTATCAGGCCTTAGACATCTGACTCTCAACGAATAAGAGGGACAAATTCCATCTTGACTATATACGTCCTAAATATGTATCTTGCATTGTACCTGAGCTCTCCCTTATGAACTACCATATTTCAGACTAGCGAAGGAAAGAATCAAGGCACAATACTTGGTAAATATCCGAACCCAATATGTATCTCAGGTCAGAGGATACAATGATATTCGCCTTTAATCAAGACTACATGTGATCAACCACAAAGGCTCTATTTAGTAAGTCTTGAGAGCGGGTCTTCCAATATTTGTGTCCCACAAATATCTATGAACCTTGGTTGCAACCTTGCCCCACATTCATCCCGTGAATGTATACCAATCCAAGTTCATAATAGTCTAAACCTCACACTTGTTCCCACGAATGTGATCGACTACGGAATTTTAGAATAATTTCTTATTCATGGATAAAATATGCAAAATAGGAACATAACTCAAGATAAATTAATGCCATAATTGTATAAATGAGTTTGAACTACTTCGTTCCGTTACAATACTTAAAACAGATCATGACCAATCACTAGAATATCGAAGCCCTAATGCACAAACATGTCCAGCATGTTTTGATCCATGTAAGAGCTTCGTGAGAGGATCCGCTATATTAAGATCTGTGTGAACTTTGCGAATACATATCTTTCCCTTTTCAACTTCATCCCTTATGTAGTTGAATCTCCGCTCAATGTGACGGGTCTTTTGATGAGCACGAGGTTCCTTGATTTGAGCAATCGCACCCTCGTTGTCACAAAAGATCTCAAGAGGGTCCTGAATGGAAGGGACTACTCCTAAGTCGTCGATGAATTTCTTCATCCATGCAGCTTCCTGAGCTGCCAATGATGCGGCGATGTACTCCGACTCTGTAGTGGATAGAGCAACAACATCCTGTTTTGAACTCTTCCAAGAGACCGCACCTCCATTTAATGTGAAGACATAACCGGATTGTGATCGAGAATCATCACGATCAGTTTGGAAACTCGCGTCCACGTAACTTTTTACAGCGAGTTCCTCCTCACCAGACCCATATATCCGAAACATATCCTTAGTCCTCCTAAGGTATTTCAATATACTTTTAACAGCAATCCAATGACTGTTTCCTGGGTTATTCTGGTATCTACTTGTCAGGCTAAGAGCGCATGACACATCCGGTCTAGTGCATATCATTGCATACATGATTGACCCAATGGCAGAAGCATATGGGACTTTCTTCATTCTCTCCTGTTCATCTTTCGTGGTGGGGCACTGAGATGAACTGAGAAGTGTTCCCTTTTGAATAGGTACCAAACCTTTCTTAGAGTTCTCCATCTTGAACCTTTTCAAGATTTTTTCAATGTATGCACTTTGATTTAAACCTATCAGTTTCTTGGATCTATCCCTGTAGATCCCAATCCCCAAAACGTATTGTGCTTCTCCAAGATCCTTAATGGAGAAGCATTTGCTTAACCAAGTTTTAACACCTTGCATTGCCGGAATATCATTTCCAAATAACAATATATCATCCACATATAGTACAAGGAACATGATAGTGCTCCCACTAGCTTTCTTGTATACACAAGCTTCATCACCATTTTTAATGAAGCCAAATTTCTTGGCCTCCTCATTAAAACGATGATTCCACATTCTAGATGCTTGTTTCAATCCGTAGATTGACTTCTTTAACTTGCATACCTTTTTAGGATATTTTGGATCAACAAAACCCTCAGGCTGAACCATATAGACATCTTCCTCAAGATGTCCGTTTAGGAAAGCGGTCTTGACATCCATCTGCCATATTTCATAATCATAATGAGCAGCAATGGCAAGTAATATCCTAATAGACTTTAGCATCACCACAGGCGAAAAAGTTTCATCATAGTCAACCCCTTGAGTTTGAGTGAAACCTTTTGCTACAAGTCTAGCTTTATATGTATCCAAGTTTCCATGTATGTCGGTTTTCATTTTGAACAGCCATTTACAATCAACTAGCCTAGAGCCAGGAGGTTGCACAACAAGTTCCCAAACTTGGTTGTCATACATGGATTGCATCTCAGCGTTCATGGCTTCCTGCCATTTATCTTTATCAATCCTTGATAAAGCATCTTGGTAGTTTATTGGTTCATCCAAATCAACCACATAGCAACCATCTATGAGAAACCCATATCTCTCAGGAGGATTACTAATCCTACCAGATCTGCGAACGTCTTGTGTATTTTGATCATCCATCTGATCACTCTCAACATTTTCATGTTGAGTGCTAGTGTCAGCCAATTGTGTATCATCTACTTGATCTTGAACCTCTTCAAGATCTATCTTCCTTTCACTTTTGCCTTCCATTAGGAACTTAGTTTCAAGGAATTCAGCCTTCCGAGCAACAAATACATTCTGCTCGGAAGGATCATAGAAATAGTATCCCATATCATCCTTGGGATATCCTATGAAGATACACTTCGTGGATCGAGCATTCAACTTATTAGGGACGTAACGCTTAGGATAAGCTTCACATCCCCATACCTTTAAGTATGATAGAGATGGAGGTTTTCCAAACCACATCTCATGAGGAGTTCGTTCCACTTTCTTGGTTGGGGCCATATTTAAAATACGAGCCGCGGAGCATAGACAATAACCCCAAAATGATAGAGGTAACGAGCTTCTAGCCATCATAGATTGAACCATATCCATTAGGGTTCGGTTCCTCCTTTCGGACACACCATTAAGCTGTGGTGTCTCGGGTGGAGTAAGTTGCGAGATAATCCCACAACTTCTAAGATGATCTTGGAAGGCATCGCTTAGGTATTCACCTCCTCTATCAGTTCGAAGTACCTTAATTGTCTTATTGAGTTGATTTTGTACTTCGTTTTGATACTCTTTGAATGCTTCAAAAGTTTCGTCCTTATGTCTTAACAAGTAGACATATCCGAAACGACTGAAGTCATCAATGAAAGTAACGAAGTATCTTTCACCATTCCTAGCTATGGTCTTAAAGGGTCCACATACATCCGAATGTATTAATCCCAATAAGTCCTTAGCCCTTTCGTAGGTCCCTTTGAAAGGTGCTTTAGTCATTTTGCCTTGTAAACAAGATTCACATACATCAAACGAGTCTAGTTCATTTGATTTCAAAAGGCCATTCTTTTGGAGTGTATGCATTCGATTCTTGTTTATGTGACCAAGGCGACAATGCCATAAGTAGGAATCACTCAAATCCCTTTTGAGTTTCTTGGTGCTAGTATGGTATGTTGAGCTACTAGATGATGTGTCATCATGAACCAATTCATAAATTCCATTTGAAGGCGAAGCCTTAAAATAAAATACATTATCTAAATAAACGTGGATATCATCATTAACAAAATTAAGATAAAAACCACATTGTTTTAAACGGGAAACTGAAATAATGTTTCGACATAAATCCGGTGCATACAAAACATTGTTCAAAATAAGTTCCAAACCACTTGGAAGTTTTAATATAAAGTCTCCTTGAGCCTTCACTTGCACTTTGGCTCCATTACCCATAAAGAGACTTGATGTTCCCGTTTGCTTGCTACTTCTTTTGAACCCCTGCAAAGAATTGCAAATGTGAGTTCCACATCCAGTGTCTAATACCCATGTATTAGAAGAAGTAATACTAAGCTCTATATATACCATATATATGTTACCTGAGGATTGCCCCGCATCCCTCTTTTCCTTCAACTCCTTAAGGTAGACCGGGCAATTGCGTTTCCAGTGACCCATTTCACCGCAACCGAAGCACGGGTCTTCCTTGGGGTTTGCTTGTCCGGCAACCTTTTGCTTCTTGTTCTTGTTTTTGGTTGGGGTAACCATCCTCCCCTTTCCCTTGCCTTGATGGGCGGGTCCTTTCCTCTTAGCCGCCTTTGGCTTAGAGGTGTTGTTACCTTTGGACCCACCATCATTGATCATTAGCACGGGTGAAGCCCTCTTACCCATGCTGGTTTCCGCCGTCCTTAACATGCCATGAAGTTCACCAATGGTCTTATCCATCCCATTCATATTGTAATTAATTACAAATTGGTCAAACCTCTTTGACAGGGAGTTTAGGATAAGATCAGTGGCTAGCTCATTAGATATGTTGAGATTAAGACGGTTTGCGCGATCAATAAGGCTTTTCATTTTGAGGACATAAGAGGATACGGATTGGGTGTCATCCATACGACATGCATGTAACGCTCGAACCGTTTCGAAGCGCTCGACACGTGCTTATTGAAGGAACATCGCCTTCAATTGCGTAATCATGTCATATGCACTATGATGTTCGAAATCCTTTTGGAGTTCGGGTATCATAGTCCCAAGCATTAGGCAAGCGACTTGCACCGAATCGGCGCAATACTTATCCCAATAAGCCATGCCTTCCGTATCATCCTCGTCGGGTTGATCGGGAATGGGGTCTTCCAACACATACGCCTTATCCTCAAGTTTGAGGACAATCCTAAGATTGCGGAACCAATCCATAAAGTTCGTATGGTTGAGTTTGTCTTTCTCGAGGAGAGACCTTAACGATAGGTTGTTCAAGTTAATAGGTGCGTTTTGCATGTTGTTGTTATTGGCGGCCATCTACAAAATTTAACAAAGTTCATTTAAGTATCGATTTTAATTTAACAATCAATACCCTTTAAATCCAATTGATATTTATTAAATTTTAGAATGCAACGGTAAACCAAATTTCGGTTAGGTGACCTTTTATCCCGTCATTTGATTTAGCTAGGTAGTCATTGTATGACAATTGCAATCCTTTTGCAACTTCTAAGTTATGGGATCATGCAATCCTTTTGCATGGCATATTATCCCATCAACGCCTATTTGTTCATCATGCTTCGGTGACCCTAAGTTCATGATTTCCAAATCAAGTCGTCCTACTTGTATAGACATGTAAACTTAGCATACAAGTGGTTAGGTGACCTTTATCCCACAAGTGTGCGAAATTTACCTTAATCATATTAGTTTACTCATAACGGTTAGGTGACCTTTATCCCATTATAAGTTCCCTAATATTTTTAAGTGTCATACAATAGGATGGCGTTTAAACTTGTTGACCTAGTGTAAAGGGTTTTAAGTTTTCTTTAATTCTAGTTTGAGAAAACATTTATGCCATACACTAACATGCATTTAGTGTATGGTTTATTTGAAATCCATTTTCAAGTCTAGTAATTTTAACCAATTACTTGATATAAACCAATTTATATATATGATCCTTATCATGTTCTTAATAACCGTTTATTAATGTCCTTTTAGCCATTTTTAATTTAACCAATTAAATTGACGTTTTGCATGTCGTTAATAATTTAACCAATTAAATTGTAGTTATGCTTGTTGTTAACTTGTGTGATAACATGTTGTAGTAACATACACAATCCACAATCATACAAGAAATAAAACAACCACGCATGCAAACAAATGTGTTCACAATCAAGCCGATTTGGTAGACATTTGTTTAGCTGAAAACAAATGTCACCGGTTAAGGGTTATAACACTAAGTAGGAGATTTCAAAATCTCCCACTTAATCTTGCATCCAAATGCTTCTTGATGAGTTCTTCAAGTCTTCATCATCTTCATCATTTTACAAAATATATCCTAATACATTTTGTCTAAAAAAATGAAAATACAACCTAATCTATTTTACATACCAAATATAAAATAAATTACATAACCAAATTGAATAAATTATTACAAACAAAATGAATGAATAAATCAACCAAACAAACATCCATACAAACACAAGGTCTTGGCTAGATTGTGAACACTAATATATCAACAAATATTAACCAATTTGCAAGTTCCAAATCCTCTTGGAACCTCCAAGAATTCGGCCAACCTTATACAACCCTCCCAAATCCATTAATTTTGCATTTTACTTTCATGCATGTTAGTAGAATGCAAAGTTGATGGGTTTTAAAGACTATATAAAAGAAGCATGTTTCATAGACTTCGGCTCTAGATACCATTAATGGAATTCAATATTTCAACAAGTTCTTAAAGTAAACATATTCATGAAAACCAATTCATAAAGAGTTCATATAAGCGGAAGCATAATAATCAAGAAAACAAGTTTATATGTTAAACCATTTGTTTGAATTCCATGTTAATATCAAGTCTTGAAATCATGCTTACAAATATATCAAGATTAGAAAAGTGTTTATACCTCCTCTAAGATTGTAGAGGGCTGAATTTTGGACAGCAGGAATGTCGAAGAAGATGATGCAAAATGGAGCTTCAAAAGGATGAAACCTCAAGGAGAAATACCCCAAGCTTATGCCCCAACACCTAGCCTTTGGTTAGGATTTAATTAGGCACTTGAAACACTAGTTAACCAAGCAAGAACCACCCCCTATTCTGCCTTAAACAGTTCGGCCAGAATGCTCAGCAGAAACAGATTTTTCTTGTTGTTGTTTTGTGTTTCACACCCTCTTACCTTTTGTTCTTGCATGGTTATAGAGTCTAGCACTTGTATAAGGAGTTGTGCACTCAAAAGCAACAAAATATGAGCATGAGATGCTCTTCTTGGAGACACAAAATCTGCCACCATCATGGGTCTCCTTTTTTTATTCAATAGGATTGTTTATATATATATATAAAACAATATATATAAAACCATATACATTTATTTTGTTACTTGCATATTTTATAAAACCATTTATAAAATATAACACATTATAATTATTTACACTTATAAATAATTAAATCCTCATTGTGTAAATTATCCAAATAATTTATGTCAAGTGATAATATTTTAGAAAACCGATTTTCTAAATTTCAAGTGTCGCGTATTTATTTAACGATTCAACCATTAAGATTAAATACTTGTAAAGTGTCGGTAAGCTTGTTATTGGGTATGACCCGACTTGGATCATAACATATTAGCCACATTAATTAAGTATGTCTCTCGGGCATACAAAAAAAACTTTCAAGATCAAAAACTTTTGGTTACTTGGTATAGCAGACTTCTGAAACTATATCATTTTATTATTACATCATCTAATGGTGTGATACTGTGGGAAGAGGAGCCTCGAGCTTCACCAGTGATGTCCTTTTTAGGAGCAATAGCTACGTGCTTGTGTTTGCTTAGACAACACAACCCATAGCCAAAAGCTATGGCACCCAAAGGTTTTTGGGATTTATTGGAAAGGTAGTATCTACTTCTTACCTTTCTTAAAACAAGCAGAAAAGCTTGTCATGTGGGAAGTAGGCAAACCGCTGTCAATTGAAATAGATTGGCACTTCCGAGTGACTCAGATCCACTCATTAAGGAAGTAAAGTCTTCCGACCGTTTCACTTGGTACGTATACCTCTTAAGCGTACCATTTCATTACCCATCATTTCACGATGAGGTACTGTTATAGGAGAAAGTCTTGAACTTTCAAAACATGTTCATTATTTTGAATGTGAAATCCTACATGAACATGAAAGTTCATACGTAGGTCATCTGCACCAAGGCGGGTGTCAACCGTATGAACGGTGATAGTGGCGTATAGTCGAAACCGGACCATTCGCTCGATCGAAAACTTTAACAGGGTGATCCTCATTGTTTCTCCTAACAAGGACAATGATTGCACCCGACCACTTTATTTAACCATACAGGATGTATCCATTCCATCCTAAAGGGAGTCAAGTCTTTCGAACGACACACTTGCTGATTTGTTTCAGAAGTTGTAGTCCAGACCAGTTGTAGGGTGACGAAAAATCTTGAAAAGTCATTGCTAAAATCAACTGGAAATCTACCAGGCCTCAACGTCAAACAGGGAAACTGGTAGTCAAAGCTTATCTCAATGAGGGAGATTTGCTAGCCAAATGGGAAGTGCACCATGATACACAAAATGTCAGTGATTGATCAGATTCCCAGTGGATAACCTCCGGAAAGGTAAGATATCAGCTTTTAAGCCTGATGAACCTCAATCTTTATGATTGACTAACGGATTAGATGATCACCTCATGATTATCGATGATATCTGGACGTAATGTGTATCCTCCTAAGCACATTATTTTCTTACCGACATCTCGCGATGTTAGGTACTGTGGGAGGCTTGGCTTGACCAATTACGGGGTAGCCCGTGCGTTCTTTGGCACATTTGTTCGATTGCTATACTTTTTGGTGCTCGGTTCTCACTTGATTCCCGTTTACTTTGAAGACTTATTTTTCGAGATTTTCTACTTCATCATTATGGTACGTAATTCGAGGTTAACTTTGGTTGCTATACTAGTTATATATTGTTTGCGGTTTGAGAAGTTATTTCGAGGGAATGCAAGTGGGAATCATAATGGTTATTTACTCCAAATCGTGCCCACGCTAGTCGTTAGTTTGGTTTCTTGTTCGTTTGGTTCTACATACATTTTTGAAGACGTTATTATATGGTAGAAGATTATTATCGAGTTTAATTGCTTGAGGACAAGCAAAACTCTAGTGTGGGGTGGTTTGATATCGCGTATTTTATACATGTTTTCCTTAGCGATATCGATCATAATTTAG
Organism: Rutidosis leptorrhynchoides; assembly: GCF_046630445.1. Taxonomy (NCBI): domain Eukaryota; kingdom Viridiplantae; phylum Streptophyta; class Magnoliopsida; order Asterales; family Asteraceae; genus Rutidosis; species Rutidosis leptorrhynchoides. The sequence continues at coordinate 437,859,713 of NC_092336.1, forward strand.
TCCGTTCGGATACGATTTGGTGTTTATTTTGATAATAATGAGAATGTTCGAGTTTGAAGAGCTATTTGTAGAAGAGATGCGGTTTTTGAAGCTTTTGAGGCATTTTGTCGATTGGTTGTTATTATTAGTGCATCGAGGATTAAAACGTAAATGTTTTATTGATTAATGAGATTGTGAGATTATTAAAGCAAGTAAAAAGAGAAAAAAATAAAGAAGAAATCCGTTTCAGTGTTATGTCGCGGCGCGACATATGGGTCCGCGGCGCGACGAATAACGTGTTTTCAGATCAGAAGTTGGCTTACAGAGGGTAAATTTTCAAGACTTATGTCGCGGCGCGGCAGTTTTGGCCGCGGCACGACCGGGTGTCGGTTCAGGCAATTTTTGGCAAGTATAAAAGGCACGAAAAATACCCTAATTATTCATTCTTCCATCCAGACGAATTGGGGCAGCTTTTGGACGATTTTTGGTGATCTTTGAAGAACTTCAAGGTCATTCTAACACATCAATCATTCCGGAAACAAGTCTCGATCCGTTTATCGTTCAAGATTCAATCATTAATTAGGTTAATCTCTTTGTTTAAAACAATGAATTCTTCTATTACTTTGATTGTGATTTTTGTTCTAGCCATGATTTTTGGCTAAACTTTTAATGTTTGTCTAGATTGAATATTTGCATGTGTTTGGATGATACTTTGTAGCTTTATTAATTAATACATGATAATTATGAGTTTTGATTAAGAACCATTCTTGTGGGTGTTGATTATTGTTACTAGGTTGATTAGTGAATCTTGTTTGAACAAAGAGAACCCTATTTCAATTTAGTGATCTAATTTTCAATTGATTTGTCTTAACCGATTGGGTGCTTACTGGACCAAGGGGGTAAACCGGGTAACATTGATTGAACAAAATAGGGGTGAATTGTGTGGAGCGAACGTGTAACCAATTGAATCTTAATCTTATAATTAGTTAATTACTAAGTCACAAATGAAAAGAGGTCTTTGGTGAGAGGGAACCCTAAGTCAATAAATCTAAGTTTGACGTGTTTGCTAAAAGAGAACTCTGGGTAAACTGACTCTGTAATTGAATGTATTGATAAATAGAACTAGTGCTTAATAACAAATCATCCAACACTGCGAATAGGAGATCTAGGCGAACATTCTTCTATCTATTGAATTCAAATATCTTTACTTTTTGTTGAGTCAGCATTTATTTTTATAAACTTAAAAATACAAAAATATCGTCTTTTACTTTTAATCAATTTTTGATTTGGCTAATCGTTAAATAGCCACCAAAACAAACTATCTCGTACTTTCAATTTTCGTAGATTAACTTATTTTATTTTATTAGTACAATCTTAATTCTCACGTTTAAACTGTCCTTGGAACGATTTCGGATTACCAATTTATACTATTACACGATCGGGTACACTGCCCGTTAGTGTGTAGTAATCTTTAAACCGGCATTTTCCAGAGATAAATTATATACTAGATTTCACACATCACATGTGCAGACATGTGTTATACTTTGTCAACGCCTAGGGAACACAACATTCTATTTGTTTAAACAAATAGTGTTGCCAAACCGAATTGGGATGTTCCTGCAAATAGCTACCAAAGAGGAAAGAGGAGAGCACGCTCTCTGATGCAGTTGTCCCCACAAGTACAGACATCCTATGTGCCAATGGACAATAGAACAATTACACGGATAATAGGACTAGTATAAATTTATGTATCCACTATTGTAACAACTAGTGGTGTAGGTTTGTTTATTTAGAGTCCAAAACGTGTAATAGCTTAGAACACCCTCTGTAGCTATACTTAGATAAATCTATATCAACCAACTATCATTCCACCAAGGATAGTTGTAATTCTTTGTGATTTAATCAATAAAGAATAACCGTTGAAAAATTACCTTTGACTCTATTTAATCTAGTTGCTTGAATACTAAATTGTGTTTAACTGTTAAGTTAATTAAAAAGAATTGTATTCACCCCCCTCCCCCCTCTACAATACTCCTGTTGTTTATCAAGGGACCAACAAAAACCTTATCTTGTTTCGAGAAGGTATCCGGGTTAAAGATAAACATGGCAAAAAGTACCTTGTTTGGAGTTGGCATATCCCATTCCGAGCTTATGGCTACTGCCACTAAACATGGCTGTAATTCAGGGTACTGCTCGTACTTAGGTATGCCGATTGGTCGTAAAATGAAAAAATTGGACGATTGGAATCCGGTCATTGAAAAATTCAAAAAACGCCTTTCGGATTGGAAAGCTACAACAATGTCGTTCGGGGGAAGGTTAACACTTATCAAATTGCTCCTGAGTAGCTTGCATTTGTACTTCTTCTCGTTGTTTCGTGCGCCTTCATGTGTCATCAATCTCCTCGAGAATAGTGTCATAAGTTTTTTGGGGCGGGTCGGATAATGAATCAAAATTATCATGGGTTAAATGGGAGTCTCTTATCGTGTCTTATAAACGGGGCGGGCTAAATATCAGGTCGCTTAAGTAAAAAAATTGGGCTCTTTTAGGTAAATGGTGGTCGCTGTTTCGCACTGAAAATGGGGCTTTATGGGTAAATATAATCAAAAGTATTTATGGGAGGGAAGGGGGTTGGGAAATAATTCTAACAATTCGATTTTGAGACATTCTTCAGCTTGGCGGAACATCATCAAAATCGGAGAAGAGCTAAACAAAGTTGCTCTTAATTTCCACGAGCTGTTCGAAAGATCAATAGGTGACGGGCAGGACATCAGTTTCTGGAAAGACGATTGGGCTGACAACACCAAATTATGTGACAGGTTTCCGCGTTTATTCAGAATCAAAAAATCCAATTACGTTTCTATCAAGGAAAGAGTGTCATTTTCGAACAGGATTTGGTCTTTTAATTGGGACTGGTCTAGACTTCTTACGGGCAGGCTTCAAAGTGAGCTTGAGCAGGTTGTTTCAACGGTCAAAAGCAAGATTAATCTCCAGGATAACAGTAGCAAATGGGCTTTCAAATTAGGCGCGGGTGATAATTTTATTTTGAAAGAGCTATCTTCAAAACGAGATTCTGTATCTTATCTCCGGGTCTACTATGGAAACTTTACGCAATAAACTCATTCCTTAAAAGATTGAGATTTTTTGTGGAGAGTCTTGAAAGGTAGAATCCCTGTGAAAGTCGAATTAGACAAGCGGGATATCAACCTTGACTCATTATTGTACCAAATGTCTAACAACGTAGTTGAATCCGTGGATCATGCAATTCTCGAATGTAAACATGCAAAAGATGTGTGGGAAGGAGTGATTAAATGGTGGAATCTTCCAACTCCGATTAACACGAGTATAGTCGATTGGCTTAATTCAAGTTGCTTCTATAGTGTATCATTGTATCAAAGAAAACGTGGCAAGCAACAGTGTGGACTACAAGCTATTTAGTTTGGATAAATAGAAACCAAAAAGTCTTTCAAAACGAGGCGTGGGCGTCGGCAAAGATAGTCAATGAAGTGCAAATCAAAACATGTGAATGGATCATCAATTGTTCTAGGAAACATCATTTTGAGTGGCATCAATGGCTTGTGAATCCTAGTAATATGGTTCCCTTTTAGAAACAATTTGAATCCGGGTTGAGATTGATCATATATAGGTATACTCGGGTTTTCGGTGCTTGGAGGCTCTTGCCTTAAGACCTCCTTTGTACATATTTGCAGTATATAAATACAAATTTGCTTATAAAAAATATATAATAATAACTGTTTGATAATTATTCTAAATATATTTTAATATGAAAATAAAAAAAAATTAAAACATTTAATGGTTAACAAAAAGTTTAATAGACCTTGAAACAATAAAACAATAAATAATTAAATATTAATAAATCGGAATAAAGATGAAATGTACCGATTTTCACTTGTATATAAGCAGGTGCCATGTGAGTCCTAACATGCTTACAACTTGGTCACTCTTCTTATAATATTTATTGTCTTCTTCCTCTCTGTTTTCTATTGTTTTTTTTTTTTTTTTTTTTTAACAAAACATAGCATTCATCCATGGCAACTAAAGGCCTTGTTCTGTATCTAGTAGCAGGCTTCTCCGCCGCTATTGTATCGGCGTTCATCATCTCCGATTACAATAACCACAAATACAATCATCATCTTAATCGGAATCCAGTTGCTCTTAATTCCGATGAAAAAACATGGCCTGTAAAGTCTCTATCGATACTCATTCTCATTATCTTGATATTAATATTGAATTTTTCAAAATTTTATGTTTTGATTTGCAGGAGTTGGAGTTTAATTGGAGAATTATTGTGGCTACATTAATCGGATTCTTGGGTTCGGCATGCGGCACCGTTGGCGGCGTTGGTGGCGGCGGTATTTTTGTACCAATGCTTACTTTGATTGTTGGTTTTGATACCAAATCTGCTGCTGCTCTTTCCAAGTGTATGTTTTTTTTTTCTAATTTTTTAATCTGTGTTATACCAGAGCAATAATTTTGCAATTTTTATCAGTAAATATTTTTAAAATGGTAGTCCATGATTGGTCATATTTATGTAAGAGATAAAGTAATAAACAAGATGAGTAAATAGTTTGCAGAATAAATAGTTTGGAAGAGCCAGGTCAGATTCAAACCTATACGTTTAATGAAATACTTCGCACTAGTTTAGAATGGTTTTGATATGAAATTGAATGAATAATATCAAGTTACATGAAAAGGGGGGAAATATTGATTTGAACGTGAACAGTAAAACAGTTTTCAGAATTAGTACAGTATATGTTTATAATTAATTAATAATTAATATATTTGATTGAAAAGAAAGGGGATAATTGAGGTGTGAATTGTTGTGATTTCAGGTATGATAATGGGGGCATCAGCATCATCATTTTGGTATAATCTAAGAGTACAACATCCATGCAGAGATGTACCAATACTAGACTATGATTTAGCACTTTTGTTTCAGCCTATGCTTATGCTTGGAATCACACTTGGTGTTGCTCTTAGTGTTGTATTTCCATACTGGCTCATTACTGTTCTTATCATCATTCTTTTCTTAGGTAAACCCTTAATTCCCCCATTAGTATTAATCATTTTAATTTAATTAATTAAACACAATTCCAGGGTTCCTATCTGTTATATGTGTACTCATAGTGATTACTGACTGCAAACTCATTTGTAAACAGAAAAAAAAAAAAAAAAATTAAATCTATTAATGCATTGTAGTTTCAAAAGCTAAAAAACATGTACTATTTTTACCAATATACATGTCCCCACATTAGTAGTTGAGCGGCGGTTCGGGCTCTGATTTCTGTATAAGAGGTCTCATGTTCAAACATCACCAACAATATATATTTTGGGGTGTGACCAGGCAAAACGGTCAGAACGGTCACATGATAATCTAGTTAGGCCGTTTTATATTTGAATGAAAAATATTCTCCTCTTTCGGGTAGTCTGAACAGGAAAACCTTATCTGTTTACCTTATTTGTTTATGCTGTTCGTAGACTGATCTATGACGCTTCGAGGATTCGGTTACCCTTTTTCCTTTACCAATATTCATGTATTCCTACTTGTTTCATATCCTAACTAGTATAATATAACAAAATTTCTAATACAATAGTTATGAAGGTATTATACTCAAGTAAATTGTTATTCTTATTGTGTTAACCTTGTGATGTTCAAGTCATGTGTGCAAAGACAATTAATCTTAATCCAACAAAGTAGATCTTATTTTAGAATTAGTTAGATCTAAATCCTAGATAATGATCTCATTCTTTTAGCAGTTAGGTGCATTATTGCTTAATTTAAACTCATATGACAAGCGTTTTATCAATTATTTATTGTCAAGTAGCTTACAAGTCTACTATACCAACATGTTTCATATGATTGTTAAGTATTTGCTAATTGAAGTAATTCTCAGTTTTAAATCGGCTTGCAATTTGTTTATTAATTATACACTAATTATTGTTGTTTCTTAATTCAAGTTACTATATAGTTTATACTATCGTTGTCACAATAATGGAACATTCTTTTTTGGGCAATACAGAGTTTCCCTTATCTACCATAAAATTAGATTATGTTATTTTATTGTTATGACAGTTACTTTAGCTGATTAACTTATTGTCAAACAGTCGTATTTACTTATGTTAATTTTGTTTTGCAGGGACATCATCGAGGTCTTTCTTTAGAGGCATTGAAATGTGGAAGGAAGAGTCGATGCTAAAAGTAGGTCTAAGTCAACAAGATTAAGAATTTAAGATACCTTTTCAAAAGAATTTTAGTTTTTAAAAACCAAATCATATTTGGTACTACTTTTTAAGTATCTGCTTTTATATGAAACTTTTATATTTTTCGACTGATGCAGAAAGAAATGGCGAAACCAAGAGAAACATTTGTCAATTCACGAGGAGAACGTGAGTTTCATAAATATTTTATAATTTAGTTGGTGACATTTTTCAAATTTTAATCAACATTTTGATAATTTGTTACCTCTTATTGGTTTCAGTTCTAATTGATACTTATGAGCCTTTGATTCCAAGAGAAGAGAAAAGTCCAATGGTGAGCATTGACCGCTTTGACATCTTGACTTTCAAACGTTGACATTTTTAAGTACATTTTCATCATGTCTAAACTTTATTCTTTATAAACTTACAGGAAATATTTACATTCAATCTGCGCTGGAAGAAGCTTATGCTACTAGTTGCTGTATGGGCTGCATTTTTAGTTCTTCAGATCATCAAGGCAAGCAGAGAATACATTTGACCAACAGTCAAACGTAGTCAAAATTAGTCAAATTTTAGTATGATATTGCTGTATGCAACTTTTTTCTAACTCTTGGCCTTTTGTATGTTCTGCAGAACGAACTAGTTGTGTGCAGTACATGGTATTGGGTACTCACAGTCGCACAGGTTTGTTGCAGTTTTTCAAATTCTATTACACCATAATGGCCAATTATGCACCAATGTGCGTTAAATTGAGCCTTTTTTTTTTTTTTTTACAGTTCCCGGCAACGCTAGCAGTGTTTGGGTACGAATGTGTTAAATTATACAAAGAAAGCAAAAAACGGAGAAGCTTAGGTAACACTGAATCAGTGTGTGAGGCCACAATCAATTGGACCGTGCCTAATCTTGTATTTTGTGCGCTTTGTGGAGTCTTGGGTGGTACCGTCGGTGGCCTTTTGGGGTCCGGTGGTGGCTTCATTCTGGGCCCACTCTTACTAGAAATCGGAGTCATACCTCAGGTACACAAATACAAATTGAAGTCAAATTGGTTACATTTTTATTTAATTATTATTATTAATCTTTTTGATTAAAATAGTCAGCATCAAGAGAATGATGTTTTAAATGATTTGTCTTGTTTGTTGTTTTCTATAGGTAGCAAGCGCAACAGCGACGTTTGTGATGATGTTTTCATCATCTTTATCCGTAGTCGAATTCTATTTACTAAAAAGGTTCCCAATCCCATATGGTATATTCTCATACTTAACAATTTTTACACCAACACATGAAAACGATTTATATTAACCTTTTCGAATTTAATGCAGCGTTATATCTAATGAGCGTATCGATTTTGGCTGGTTTCTGGGGTCAATTCTTTGTTAGAAAACTAGTTGTATTCTTGAAGAGAGCTTCACTTATTGTCTTCATTCTTTCTGGTGTCATATTTGCCAGTGCTATCACAATGGGTAACTTTTTAAATTCAAATTTAAATCCCTTTTAAAAAAAAATAGATTTTTTTGGAATACAACTTGTACAATATGCTTACATGGTTGTACTTATACATGAACAGGGGTTATTGGCATTGAGAAAAGCATCAGGATGATTCAAAATCATGAATTTATGGGGTTTCTTGAGTTTTGTAGCAGTCAATAAAAAACTCCAAACATAAATATGATAGTGTACTTTTGTACATAAATTATACATCATCTGTCGAGTTGCTTTAGGCCAATCTTCGTTGGCCAATCAACTCTCTGACAAATGTTATTTTTAGTTATGTATTCATTTTTACCAAATTTGGGTGTGTTTACTCTCGCGGGTTGATTGTAATATTGGCCGCAAAGTTAACAACACCAACACCATTGCTGCTAGCATAGCGCGGTGTTAGTTCGTAGTGTCGAATAAGGTTGTGGTTGCCATGGAGTGTTAGCTAGTCGTTAACACTAAAGCAACCACTTTCAATTGGTTTTGCATTTCATTGTATTGGATTTATTCTGCATATAATATAATTTGAATTCTGGGTTTATTGAATTGCTTCTAGGTATATATTGTTGGAATTCAATATAACAACATGTTCTTAGTGTTAACATAATTACTAAATCAATTTAGTAAGAAATATAGCAAGCGGAAGCATGATATATTAAGAAAACAAGTGTATATATTAAACCATTTTAGTTGAATTCCAAGTAGATATCAAGTCTTGATAATATGCTTACAAATATAACAAGTATAAGAAGAAGTTTATACCTCCTCAATGAGTAAGAAATGAGCTGAATTTTGGACAGCAGCTATCTCCAAGAGTTGATGATGAATGGAGCTTCAAAGCAATGAAACCTCAAGAGATGATGAAGATACACTTTGTGGATCGAGCATTTAACTTATTAGGGACGTAACGCTTAGGGTAAGCTTCACATCCCCATACCTTTAAGTATGATAGAGATGGAGGTTTTCCAAACCACATCTCATGAGGTGTTCGTTCCACTTTCTTGGTTGGGGCCATATTTAAAATACAAGCCGCAGAGCAAAGACAATAACCCCAAAATGATAGAGGTAATGAGCTTCTAGCCATCATAGATCGAACCATATCCATTAGGGTTCGGTTCCTCCTTTCGGAAACTCCATTCAGTTGGGGTGTTCCAGGAGAAGTGAGTTGCGAGATAATCCCACAACTTCTAAGATGAGCTTGGAAAGCATCGCTTAGGTATTCACATCCTCTATCGGTACGAAGTACCTTGATTATCTTATTGAGTTGATTTTGTACTTCGTTTTGATACTCTTTGAATGCTTCAAAAGTTTCGTCCTTATGTCTTAACAAGTAGACATATTCGAAACGACTGAAGTCATCAATGAAAGTAACGAAGTATCTTTCACCATTCCTAGTTATGGGCTTAAAGGGTCCACATACATCCGAATGTATTAATCCCAATAAGTCCTTAGCCCTTTCATAGGTCCCTTTGAAAGGTGCTTTAGTCATTTTGCCTTGTAAACAAGACTCACATACATCAAACGAGTCTAGTTCATTTGATTTCAAAAGTCCATTCTTTTGAAGTGTGTGCATTCGGTTCTTGTTTATGTGACCAAGGCGACAATGCCATAAGTAGGAATCACTCAAATCCCTTTTGAGTTTCTTGGTGTTTGCATGGTATATTGAGCTATTGTATGTTGTGTCATCATGAACCAATTCATAAATACCATTCGAAGGTGAAGCCTTAAAATAGAACACATTATTTAAAGAAACATGGATATCATCATTAATGAAATTAAGATTAAAACCACATTGTTTCAAACGGGATACAGAAATAATGTTTCGTGATAAATCGGGTGCATACAAAACATTTTCCAAAATAAGCTCCAAACCACTTGGAAGCTTTAAAATGAAGTCTCCTTGAGCTACTACGTACACCTTAGCTCCATTTCCCATGTAGAGACTTGATGTTCCCGCTTCTTGTTTACTTCTTTTGAACCCCTGCATAGAATTGCAAATGTGAGTTCCACATCCTGTGTCTAATACCCATGTATTAGAAGAAGTAATACTAAGCTCAATGTATACCATATATACATTACCCGAGGTTTGCCCTGCATCCCTCTTTTCCTTCAACTCCTTAAGGTAGACTGGGCAGTTTCGTTTCCAGTGACCCATTTCACCCCAACCGAAGCACGGATCTTCCTTGGGATTTGCTTTACCGACACCCTTTTGCTTTTTGTTGTTGTTGGTTGGGGTAACCATCTTCCCCTTTCCCTTGCCCTTGCCTTGGTAGGCGGGTCCTTTCCTCTTAGACGCCTTCGGCTTAGAAGTGTTATTGGTTTTGGACCCGCCTTCATTGATCATAAACATGGGTGAAGCCCTTTTACCCATGCTCGCTTCTGCCGTCTTAAGCATGGCGTGTAATTCGCCAATGCTCTTATCCCATCCATTCATGTTGTAATTCATTACAGATGTGTCAAACCTCTTTGACAGGGAATTAAGGATAAGGTCTGTGGCTAATTCATTAGACACGTTGCAGTTTAGACGGTTTGCTCGATCAATTAGGCTTTTCATCTTAAGGACATAAGATGAAACGGATTGGGAGTCCATCCGACATGCATGAAGCGCTCGAACCGTTTCGAAGCGCTCGACACGAGCTTGTTGAAGGAACATCTCCTTCAACTGTGTAATCATGTCGTATGCACTATGATGCTCAAAATCCTTTTGGAGTTCGGGTATCATAGTCCCAAGCATGAGGCAAGAAACTTGCACCGAATCGGTGTTTCTCCCAATAAGCCATGCCTTCCGTATCATCCTCGTCCGGTTGATCGGGAATGGGGTCTTCCAACACATACGCCCTATCCTCAAGTTTGAGGACAATTCTTAGATTGCGGAACCAATCCATGAAGTTCGTATGGTTGAGTTTTTCTTTTTCGAGGATTGACCTCAACGATAGGTTGTTAAAGTTGATAGGTGCGTTTGGAATGTTGTTGTTGTTATTGGCGGCCATCTACAAAATTTAACAAAGTTGTTTAAGTATCAATTTTAATTTAACAATCAATACCCTTTAAATCCAATTGATATTTATTAAATTTTAGAATCCAACGGTAAACCAAATTTCGGTTAGGTGACCTTTATCCCGTCATTTGATTTAGCTAGGTAGTCATTATATGACAATTGCAATCCTTTTGCAACTTCTAAGTTATGAGATCATGCAATCCTTTTGCATGGCATATTATCCCATCAACGCCTATTTGTTCCTCATGCTTCGGTGAACCTAAGTTCATGATTCCCAAATCAAGTCGTCCTACTTGTGTAAACGTGTAAATTTAACATACAAGTGGTTAGGTGATCTTTATCCCACAAGTGTGCGAAATTCACCTTAATCATATTAGTTTGCTCATAACGGTTAGGTGACCTTTATCCCATTATGAGTTCCCTAATATTTTTAAGTGTTGCACAAAAGGATGGCGTTTAACTTGTTTACATTGTTAATAAGGGATTTTAAGTTTTCATTAATTCTAGTTTGAGAAAACAATCATGCCATGCACCAACATGCATTTAGTGTATGGTTCATTTGAAATCCATTTTCAAGTCTTGTAATTTTAGTCAATTACTTGATATAAACCATTTTATATGTATGATCCTTATCATGTTCTTAATAACCGATTATTAATGTCCTTTTAGCCATTTTTAATTTAACCATTTAAATTGACGTTTTGCATGTCGTTAATAATGTTCTAGTTTAACCAATTAAATTGCCATTTTCTAGTTGTTGACTTGTGTGATTAACTTGTAGCATACAAACATACAATCCACATAATCATACAAAACAACCACGCATGCAAAATCATATGTTCACAATCAAGCCATTTTGGTGGACATTTGTTTAGCCGAAAACAAATGCCACCGGTGAAGGGGTTATAACACAAAGTAGGAGATTTTAAATCTCCCACTTAATCTTGCATCCAAATGCTTCTTCATGTGTTCTTCAAGTCTTCATCATCTTCATTATTTTACAAAATATATCATAATACATTTTGTCTAAAAAAATGAAAATACAACCTAATCTATTTTACATACCAAATATAAAATAAATTACATAACCAAATGAATAATTATTACAAACCAAATTGAATAAATCATTACAAACCAAATTGATGAATAAATCAACCAAACGAACATTCATTCAAACACAAGGTCGTGGCTATGATTGTGAACAATAAATATGACCAAAATGGAACAACCCAAAACTCATTTTGGGTGTCCAAGAATTCGGCCAAACCAAGCAACCCTCCAAACCCGAAAAGTTTTTGTAATCTACTTTCATGTATGTTTATAGATTACAAAATTCATGGGTTTATAAACCATATAAGAAGCATATTCCAAAGACCTCGGCTCTAGATACCAATGTTGGAATTCAATATAACAACATGTTCTTAATGTTAACATAATTACTAAATCAATTTAGTAAGAAATATAGCAAGCGGAAGCATGATATATTAAGAAAACAAGTGTATATATTAAACCATTTTAGTTGAATTCCAAGTTGATATCAAGTCTTGATAATATGCTTACAAATATAACAAGTATAAGAAGAAGTTTATATCTCCTCAATGAGTAAGAAATGAGCTGAATTTTGGACAATAGCTATCTCCAAGAGTTGATGATGAATGGAGCTTCAAAGCAATGAAACCTCAAGAGATAATACCCCAAACTTTTACCCAACACCTAATACTTTAGTTAGGATTTAATTAGACACTTGAATTGAGCTTGAAAAAGAATTTTAGAACTCCCTTTTGGTGTAAAAAAGGCCACGGCCTGCTGCTTATGCAGAATGCTAGTTGTGCAGTTTTTTTCAAACTAAAATGTAAAGATACACTTGATAGAAGTGGTCAAGTCTTGGTTCAAGTAAATAGCATGCACCTCTAAAGTTGTGTGTGGGTTGGAAGTAACAAAATGAGCATGGGTTCATGTCTTGAAGACCAAAATTCTGCACACTCATTATATAAAATAATAATGTTATATATATACACATAAACTTGATATATATATATATATATATATATATATATATATATATATATATATATATATATATATATATATATATATATATATAACACGTATTTATTTTTATTACTTTCACATTTTATAAACATTTTTTATAAAATATAACACAACATAATCATTTAAACCTATAAACAATTATATATAAATTATCCAAATAATTTATCTCAAGTGATCATATTTTAGAAAACCGATTTTCTAAAGTCCAAGTGTCGCGTATTTATTCAACGACCCAATCGTCAAGACTAAATACGTTTTAAGGTGTCGGTAAGTTTGTTATTGGGTATGACCCGACTTGGATCATAACATACTAGCCACATTAATTTAATATGTCGCTCGGGCATACGAAATACCTTCATATATATCATTTAAACGTTCTCCTTTGTTATTTACTCAAAGTGACAGATTTATAAGGGATGAATTCGTGAGTATGAATTCGTGAGTAAATATAAACAAGACATGTTTATTTTTCTACCCGTTCTCCTTTGTGGCGCTTAAAGTCCTTGTAACTTTACCCTCTTAGCGTCTTGCTAGGGAGCGTGTGTTTAATCTAAATTTTTTGGCCGTTAAAAAAAAAGCATTTGAGATTGTAATATTGGTCTTAAATATAAAGTTTAGCTAAACAAGTGTAAACCATGGTAGGGAAATAAGTTACAATGGAAAATGAAATAAGTTACAACGGAAAACTGAAAGTGCAAATAACTTTCTCGACCCGTATGAATTAATAAAGATGTTGACAATCATGATACACAAAAAGAAGAAAAAGAACCTAAAAACTACAAATCAGTAAATTAAGGATAATTAAACACACACAATGAACACATGACATTTTACGTGAACATTTTCTTAAGCGAGAGTAAAAATCATGAGATTTATAGGCCACTTAAAATTCACTATCACCAAAAAAAAAAAAAAAAAAAAAAAAAAAAAAAAAAGCAATACAATAGCATTCTCTAAATTCGCTAGAGACATACAATAATAATGATACTCTATCAATAAATTTGAAACAGTTTAAAGACAAAAGAAGAATAACATAACTCAAAAATCATTGCATCGTATATTATTTTTATCGTGTAGAAAAATTATCAACTTACATGCAATAACTATCAAAAGTCATTGCTTCTTTATACACTCATATTTATTGTTCATGGTCATTTATTTTTATAAAGTTTTTAATTAGTCTTAATTTTTAAGTAAGCGGAAACTCTTATTTATCCAACTTATTTTAAATATAACTAAATCTATAGTATCATATAAATCTCTAAAATGATGATTTCATAAATAAGTATTATTCAATCTTAAGAAAAGTTCAAAATAAAGAAAAAATTTCTAAACAACTCATGATGATGTTATTAAAATAATTAATTATTTTTAATAAAATATTAACATATGTTAATTGTATAATATAATATGAAACATTATATACAACCTTATGATAAAATACCTCCATGACCATATGTACAATATTTGAAGCATTATATACGATCTTATAGTAAAATACCCTCATGACCATATGTACAATATTTGAAGCATTATGTACAATCTTATGATAAAACACCCCCATGACCATATATACAATATTTGAAACATTATGTACAACCTTATGATAACACCCACATGACCATATGTACAAACTTTAAAACAAATTGTACATTCTTTTACAAAACACCCCATGAACACATGTACAATGTTTGAACATATTTTACAATCTTTATATAATAATTGTATTTTAGTTTTTTTTTTTAAACTTAAAGATGCATTTGTTATTACTAATAATTATTATTAAATATATAAATACTCAATTTTAAAACAAACTTTATTATTATTAATATATTATTATAATTCAAATATGAGTTGTCTTTACAGGATTAATTACGTTACATATGTATTCGAAATACATGTCTCAATAAAATGTTGTAATATAGCTTTTATGACACGAAAATAATAATTGTGATAAAAATTGGAAAAAATTGGTGTAGTTCATTTATTCTGATTAAGTTAAGTATATCAACATGTTTGTAAAAACAACGACAAGTTTCTTAATCGGAATCTGTGGTTTCACGGGTCATTAAACTAAATGACTTTAGTATATACGTTCACTTGATACCTAAAACATGTCATTAAACTGTTTTGTTAAAATAAACTCGTAATTCTACGGATCATTTTACTGGCTAATTAACTAGAAATTAGAAAATAGTAGATATTTTATTTTATTTTTTATTTTTTTTTGTGTCAAAAAACAAGGATTTAAATTAATAAAAAAATTTCACGAAAAAGTGAAAATTTGATGATTACAATAGAGAATTCTACTGGGTTCAAAAGAAGAACATTGGGCTCAAAAGAAAATAGTAGATAGTGAGTGTAGGAATACTTTATTACATTATAAGTTGGGTCACTACTCAACTAAAATAAAAGGTTAAAAAAATCTATTAATGTAATCAGAATGTGACAAGTATATTCTTAAAATAGGAGGGACAAGAGGATTTGGTCTATCTGGAAGGCCGCACTAAATGTATACCTAGAAGATTACAAATGTACGTGATATGCCAACCAAAATAAGATGAGAACAAAATCAAATTGGCTTTTCTTGCAAACTTGTTCCAAAAATAGCACTACTTATACTTTACTAAAATAAATTTTCGTCTTAATGAGTGTGAGCACAAAATTTCTTATTTTTTTTTTCAAAAAGCAAGAATTATATTGATAAAGCAAGAATTTATTACTTATTTTACTTTATTTTTAATTAATAAAATCTATTTTTTTTCTTTCAAAAAGCAAGAATTATATTGATAAAACACACATACATGATGTAGCAAGCATGCTATAAGATCAGGCCCACCATATCACGAAAACATCTTTTTTTTTTTTAATGGCGATTTTTTGGCATCAGTAGACATGGCCGTCTCGCCAGTGGCGATTCTAGAAAGCAAATTCAATGGGGTCCTGAAATTTTTTTAGTACTGATTATATTTGAAAGCTATTTTAGTGGTTGTTTACTTCCAAAAAACTACAAGTTCGCAAAGTATATTGAGTCCGAGTAGTTAAATATAATGGTGTCATATACATTTTAAAGGAAAAACTATAAATTCGAAAAAGATATGGGGTCCTCCAGTTAAATTTAGTTGTGTCCTATACAATTTACAGGGTATTTTCTACTAATAATTTTTGAACTAGCGGTGTCCCGTGACCCCACGGGACAATACATAGACTCGCCATTGCGTCTCGCAAATTTTGGAGGCCCTGTTCGAAACTTAAAAAGGGGCCCTATAAATGTTAGTTTATTCAATACGTATAACATATAATACTATGATAGCGTAATCAATAGAATTAAAAAAATTCAAAGCAACCGTTGCAAAGTGTTATTCTCAAATAGTTGCCAACTCGTTATAGTTATACTATTGTTTATATAAAACCGTAATCCTAACATTTTTTTGTAACGAAGTAATATATTGGTCAACACTTAAGTCAATACTTCCATTATATTGTTTTTAATACATATAAACGTCAATCCATTAAGTCTTTCTTGTTAGATGATAGACCGTGATATCAGCCAAAAAGTCACATTTTTACCCCCAATATTAAGCCCTAGAACAATAAAGATTCAAACTTTGTCGGCAAAATTATCGCTTTTTCGGTTGATTTTGTAGATTAAGTAATTAAGAAGGCGATGCAAAAAGAATCAAGTAAAACGGAGCTAAAACGAAGATTCTAGAGAAAAACGGTGAAAGACAAGAAATCAAGTTTCAATCCAGTGAATTTCAGCTGACCAGGCCTGCCAAACGGCCTGCCACACGCCCTGATCAAACGGGCCCTGCAAACGGCTTGATCTGGCTAACGGTCCCTGCAAACGGCCTGCCAAACGGCTAGCTAAACGGCCTGTCAGCCGTTTGCAGGCAAATTCCAAGTCTATTTAAAGGGCTCTCTCCATCCATTTCAACACACACTCAATTTGTAATTCACTTTATATTTTCAAGCTTTTAGTTAGTTTTTAGTAGTAGTTAGTTTAGCTTTTCTTTTCCGGAGGATATCCCGGCGAGTCCCTGCGATCTAGGGCAAATTTCTTCGGCATTTTCAGGTTTTTATCCGAAACGCTTTTCTTTTGTATTAAACATGTGTTCTTACTTTTTATGTTTAATAATGCGTTCCGATATTACCATTATAGCTTAATTAATCTGTATGTTGCCATGATAGAAGTTTGGGTTAGCGTAATTATGTTAATTTAGTACGATTACTATCGTAATACTGAACTGGGAAGTCTGATAGATTTGTATGCTAGCATCTTAAGGATTGACCAACCTGGGTTGTGATCAGGACTTGTCCACTTATATGAAATTAGCTACTTCATAGGATTAAGACCCCTGGTTATACTGTATCTGAAGATTCTATGAACTCGGTATGGCCGAAGTTCCCGAGAGGCATTTAATGCGCCTTTAGGACACGGAACTTAGGAATTGAGACATGAATGACCTAGTATGCCTATTGACCGTTCTGAAGAGACTTCTTAGGAGCTGTTAAGATCTAGTTAGTGCCTTCACTGTGTGACCCAAGCATATTGCATGTTCTTATTTGATTGTTGCCTAAGGACTAAGTCATATAATCTGTTTAGGTATTTATTAGGTTTCTATCTGCTTTACCTTCAGTATATCAACTGTAATGCTGTATAATGCTTGAACTGATATGATTTGACTACTATGATGGAATGGTTGTTAGTTTTTATTTAAGGTTTTGCCAACTTAAACCAACGGACTCCTTCCGTTTGTGATCAGTGTTCAATAAACACGGCACGTTGTTATTCAGTTAAACAAACTGATAACGAGGATTATGATTAGAGCTCAACTCACTAATAAACCTAGTACTTTACTGAGGATAACCTCCGAGGTATAGCTACCTTTCAATTATATAACCAAGTGACATACTTCTCACTGCTCATAAGTAGGTCTGTGTAATTGGCTCATCCAACTAGATCTATATCATTCCAAGAATAGCCATAACATAAGCATAATTACCTTTCCCTAACCCAATACTAATATCTTGGTCAACATTTCCCTGATCTGCATACTCCAGATATCCTTCCACTTATTTACTGTTCTGCACTTAGGACTTTTAGCTTAAACCAACTACTATCCTTTATCTAGGTAATTTAAATAAAAGACAATTATCCACTTGATTTTCAATTCATTAATCTATTCAAAAATACGACACTAGGTTAACTTACACCTTCTACACCTTATGTAACAACCCAAACCAAACCACGAACAGCCCGCGTGAAAATAGCAAATAATTTTTTTTTTGCTGGAACAGCATATGGCGCGGCGCGCCAGAAGGCCGCGCGGCGCGCCATTCTGGTCTGTCCAAAAAGTCTTGAAATGCTAAAAATATTGGCCACTTCCCGACATAATTAGACAAAACGCTTTTAACAACATATTCAAATATGTAAAACTAACACAATTCAAACATAAAAATGAGTTTTACAAAGCGGGGCCCATATCGACCCGAGTTACGCGTTTAATACAAATTCTGAGTTTCGACCACCAAAAAGTTTAAGTTCCAAACTACACTATGAGCATGGCGTTTGGGATTAAACTACCCAAGTCTTGGTCAAACTCCAAAAAGCCAACGCATCCGAAAAGCGTCCCCTAATCAACGACGAAAACTCTAATCCAAGACAATGCCCTTACTCTTGTCCACAACCGAACCTATAAAAATGGTAAACAACGAGAGGGTAAGCAAAGCTTAGTAAATGCAATAATTATACGAATACATATATAATTATTCCACTCACCTCAAAATCTCTTGTGAAAAGGTACCCGAGCTTGCGAAACCTCAAAGTAACGTACCTATCACATTATACATATTATCAATTGCAAACTCAAGTCGGTCAACCAATTCTTTCCATTCTAAAGTCATTTTGACCCAAAGTGCAATTTTCGACCCATTGGCACCCTTAACCCTAATTTCGGGAAAACACCCATCAAAACCCTAATCATTAACCAAGATGGGTTTAAAACACATTTCAAAACAAGGTTTAGGCCTTAATCACAAACATTAACTAACTTAGGTCCACCTTGACCCATTTGACCAATTTTAAGGTCAACACACCCATTTCGGGTCATCCACTAACCCACACAACACTCATTTACATATATATAGGTGTGCTAGCAATTTTACTAACTAATTTTGGCTCATAAACCTAATTTGATACTTTGAAAACCCTAATTAGTCATCTTTGGGTCTACATGACCCAAATTCACCCAAAAAACCCCAAATTACTAGCAAATGAGTTTTAATGTTCATCACTTACACAAACCCTAACTCTTATACAATTAAAATAAGGAAGTTAGGTTTAGGGCTTACCAAAACTATCAAAACGTAGAAAAAGAGGAGATGAACAACTTAAATACCCGAGCTCTAACCCGAAATGAGCTTCTTCTTCCTTAAATGAAGCTTTCTCACTCTTGAATCACTCTCTCTCACTAGAATTAATGGATGATGATAAAGTGGGTGAAAATGGAGTAATGGGGCTCACCAAAACTGATCCCAAGCCTTAAAGTCGGACCTTAAGTGGTTTTACCAAAATGCCCTCAAAATATCTTGATTAAAAACAAAGTGAGCTGTCAGCCCGTAATGGCGCGGCGCACCATAAGGCCGCGCGGTGCGCCAAATGCCCAGTTCAGCTTCTTTTGCCTTTTAATTAAATACAACCTAAACCCCATAACTTGAATAACTTATACACACATATGTACAATAAAATATTCGGGTCTTACAACTCTCCCCCACTTAATTCGGAGCGCGTCTTCGCGATCCAAGCCGCATGACAAGAAGGAAGATAAACCAACACGAATTCTTCAGGTTCCCATGTAAACTCGAAACCTTTACTCTGATGCCATTGAACCTTAAAAGTTCTCACCTCCTTGTTATGCAACATTTTCACCTTCTCATCAAGTATAGCAATCGGCTCTTCAACATATTCCAACTTATTGTTTAGCTCAATTTCGTCTAACGGCATCCATGAAGAATCATCCGCAAGACACTTACGGAGGTGGGAAACATGAAATGTGTTATGGATCCCCGCAAGTTCTTCGGGTAATTCCAATCGATATGCAACTTCACCAACACGAGCGAAAACTTTGAATGGCCCAATAAACCGAGGAGCTAACTTTCCCCATTTTCGAAATCGAATAATACCCTTCCATGGCGAAACCTTAAACATTACCATGTCGCCTTCTTGAAATTCGATCGTTCGTCTACGTTTATAGGCATACGACTTTTGTCTATCTTGAGCCTTCTTTAAATGATCCCGAATAATATCAATCTTGTTATTCGTCTCCAAAACCAAATCGGTACTCCCGATTTCCCTTTGACCCACTTCACCCCAGCAAATTGGAGTTCGACACCTTCGTCCATATAGCATCTCATAAGGTGGCATCCCGATACTAGTATGATAACTATTATTGTATGAGAATTCCATCAAAGGTAAGTGCTCGTCCCAACTACCACCAAAATCAATAATACACGCCCGTAACATATCCTCCAAAGTTTGATTCGTACGTTCGGTTTGACCGTCCGTTTGAGGATGATACGCCGTGCTCAATTTCAATTGTGTACCCATATCTTCATGAAACTTTTCCCAAAACCGAGATGTAAAACGAGTATCTCGATCCGAAATAATCGACATAGGAACTCCGTGTCGAGAGATGACTTCCTTGATAAACAACTTAGCCAAGGTCTCCGACGATATCGCTTCCCGAATGGGAAGAAACAAGGCACTTTTCGTCAATCGATCAACTATAACCCAAATCGAATCAAATTGGGTTCTCGCCGTTTTAGGTAACTTTGTGATGAAATCCATGGTAATGTGCTCCCATTTCCATTTCGAGATTTCTAACGGTTGCAACTTACCATACGGATTTTGATGTTCGGCTTTAACTTGCAAACACGTGACGCATTGCTCAACATACTTTACAACATCACGTTTCATGCCCGGCCACCAATAATCTTTCCTTAAATCAAGATACATCTTCATTGCGCCCGGATGAATGGAATACTTTGACTTATGTACTTCATCAAGTAGCACTTGTCGATAATCACCCATCCTAGGCACCCACACTCTTCCTTGAAAAGACAACAAACCACGTGAACCCATAATAATGAATTCCGATTGCCCCACAATTCGTTCCGCATGCTTGTTGTGAACGTAAGCCTCTATTTGAATCACACCAAGTTTTTCAAGAAAATCGTTAGTAATAATCATACGTAACAATCCCAATCGTAACGCCGGGTGATGATTCTTTCGACTCAACACATCCGCGACCACATTCGCCTTGCCCGGATGTAAAGTATTTCACAATCATAGTCTTTTACCACATCCATCCACCTACGTTGACGATAATTCAAATCTCGTTGATTAAAGAGATGTTTCAAACTTTTGTGATCCGAATAAATCGTACACTTGACACCATACAAGTAATAGCGCCAAATTTTCAACGCATGTACCACCGCCGCCAACTCAAGATCATGAGTCGGATATCTCGTTTCGTGTTCCTTTAATTGACGAGAGGCGTAAGCAATGACTTTACATCTATGCATTAGAACACACCCGAGCCCATTTAAAGACGTATCACAATAAACCGTCATGTATTCCACCCCTTCCGGCAACACTAACACCGGAGCTTGACACAACTTCTCCTTTAACAATTGAAAAGCAATTTCTTGCTCGTTCTCCCAAACAAACCTCGCGTTCTTCCTTGTTAATTTCGTCAACGAAGAAGCGATCTTAGAAAAGTCTTGGATAAACCGACGATAATAACCGGCCAATCCGAGAAAGCTTCGGACTTCCGTAGGCGTATTCGGTTGTCTTCAACTCTTCACCGTCTCTATCTTCATCGGATCTACTTGAATACTGTCCTGGTTCACAATGTGGCCAAGGAATTGAACCTCCCTTAGCCAAAATTCACATTTGGAGAACTTCGCATATAACTTCTCCCTTCGTAACGTCTTCAATACTTCACGCAAATGATGTTCATGTTCGTTCATACTCTTTGAATAAACAAGTATGTCGTCAATGAACACAATTACCGACTTGTCTAACATAGGATGGCACACTCGGTTCATAAGATCCATGAATGCCGCCGGTGCATTCGTAAGACCAAAAGTCATAACTACAAACTCAAAATGCCCATAACGCGTTCGAAAAGCCATTTTCTCGATATCTTCCTCACGGACCCGCATTTGGTGATAGCCGGACCGTAGGTCAATCTTCGAGAAATACGTCGCACCTTGGAGTTGGTCAAACAAATCGTCAATCCGAGGCAATGGATAACGATTTTTGATCGCCACTTTATTCAACTCCCGATAATCGATGCACATCCGCATACTACCATCCTTCTTCTTTACGAATAAAACTGGAGCGCCCCATGCCGAAGCACTCGGTCGGATAAAACCCTTTTCAAGTAACTCTTGGGTTTGATTCAACAACTCTTGCATTTCCGTTGGTGCTAAATGATAAGGAGTTTTAGCAATGGGAATAGCTCTCGGAACCAACTCAACGCGAAATTCAACTTGTCTTTCCGCCGGAACACCCGGTAACTCGTCCGAAAAAACGTCTTCGAATTCACTAACCACCGGAATTTTACGAATGGGTGGTGGCTCATCACGAGTATCAACAACATGGGCAAGAAAGGCCATGCCACCACTAACAAGGAAACGACGTGCCCGTGTAAAAGTGCATATTGGCACAAGTCTTCTTCGTTTATCACCTTGAATAATTAACTCTCCCCAACTTGGGGTCTTCACACGAATAAATTTCTCATGGCATGCAATATCGGCTCTATTACGATCGAGCCAATCCATACCCACTACAATATCAAAGTCGCCCAAAGTCATCAGAATGAGATCTATCTTAAAGTTTTCGGCACCAAACACAACATCACAATTTGTGCACACATCGACCACTAGCACCGTCTTGCCGTCCGCTATTTCGACTTCTACCAGACGACTTAACTTAGCTAACGGTCTATTAAGTTTAGGCACAAATTTAGGAGACACAAACGACAAATTTGCACCACTATCGAAGAGAATCCTTGCCGGATTAGAATTAACCATGAAAGTACCTGAGACAACTTCGTTCGATTGTTTGGCTTCATCATTGGTCATCAAATAGTTGCGACCCCTTGCTGTACCCACCGCCTTCTCTAACCGCTTCACATTATCGTTTCGTAAATCGGGACACTCCGGCTTCTTATGCCCTTCTTTTCCGCAATTAAAACAAGTGAACTTGTTTCCGAAAGACGGTTTAGGACATTCACGAGCCATATGACCCGGTTGCCCACAATTGTAGCACGTATAAGAAAAACCCCCGGAAGCGCCCTTCTTCATGCTATTAACACTCTAGGAACCCTTCTTGTTCTTGTTCTTCTTGTCTGAAAAGTTAAAATGACTAGAACCTTCAAACTTTCTTTTGAAAAACGTGAAATCGCTTTTTCTTGGAACATCCGGTTCAAAACCCCGGGCCAATTCAAATAACTCATCAAAAGACTTAGCCATACCCGACTAATCTTGCCCTTGAACTCATCATTCAAAGTATGGTAGAAATCTTTCATTAGCTTGTGATCGTCACCCACATATTCCGAACAAAAACGAGTTTTTGCCAAAAAGGTAGACTTGAGTATGACCAAGTCCATTGAATCTTGCTGCAAATGGTGCAACTCGTCCCGGATTCTATCAAGATCAGAAGAAGTTCGGTATTCTTTGAAGAATTCCTTCTTAAACTCCTCCCATGTCAAGTTCATGCATTGCTCTTCACCATAAAAGTTGATTTTTTCGTCCCACCACAACTTGGCTTCTTCCCTCAACATACTAGAACCATACCTCGCCTTCCTTTCGGGAGGACACTCCGCGGTACGGAAAGCCCCCTCGATATCGGAAATCCAACACGTGCTTTTCAACGGATCTTGCACCCCATTAAACATCGGAGGTTGAGTATCCTTGAAATTTTTGTAGTGGAAGTCCCGCCTTCCACCCCCACCATTACCTTCACCCCCTTCGCCTCGAGGATAAATGTTTCTAGCCTCTAAAGCCTCCTCTATTGCGGCTTTCATTCGATCATTGATCATTTCGGTCACTTGTCCATTGACCGACTCTTGGAAGACCTTTCGAACGTCGTCAAGAAAATCCCTCTTTAGCCTTTTAAAGATGGCCTCAACCTTGGCCGTGAGTTCAACGTCCTCAGTCGTACCTCCGTCATTGGTGTCGTATCCATTTCTCATCTTCATTCTATAAAACGAAGTATATTAAGCAACAAAACGAAAGGACTTTACCCATATGTATATACATATACACCACACTACCCCGTCTTGCTCAACAATCGTCGTACATCGCTTGTTTGACACGATTTGAACCCGTAACAATGGTAGCTAATCATTGTTACGCGAGCACATCGCATTAACTCACTAGTACCACGTCTATCTCGCTTGACGATTTCAAATACCACACAAAACAATAGCGCATGATTAGTTCACATAAACCTATGCACTAACCAAAACCCGATCCGACCCAAAGTCCTACAAGTCCCGCATAACGCGCACACAAAAGTCTAAGTCTAGGCGCCTATCTCAAGTCACCTTTATCCCTTAGACCAAGCTCTGATACCACTTGTAACAACCCAAACCAAACCACGAACAACCCGCGTGAAAATAGCAAAATTTTTTTTTTTGCTGGAACAGCATATGGCGCGGCGAGCCAGAAGGCCTCGCGGTGCGCTATTCTGGTCTGTCCAAAAAGTCTTGAAATGCTAAAAAGATTGGCCACTTCCCGACATAATTAGACAAAACTCTTTTAACAACATATTCAAATATGTAAAACTAACATAATTCAAACATAAAAATGAGTTTTACAAAGCGGGGCCCATATCGACCTGAGTTACGCGTTTAATACAAATCCTGAGTTTCGACCACCAAAAAGTTTAAGTTCCAAACTACACTATGAGCATGGCGTTTGGGATTAAACTACCCAAGTCTTGGTCAAACTCCAAAAAGCCAACGCATCCGAAAAGCGTCCCCTAATCAACGACGAAAACTCTAATCCAAGACAATGCCCTTATCCTTGTCCACAACCGAACCTATAAAAATGGTAAACAACGAGAGGGTAAGCAAAGCTTAGTGAATGCAATAATTATACGAATACATATATAATTATTCCACTCACCTCAAAATCTCTTGTGAAAAGGTACCCGAGCTTGCGAAACCTCAAAGTAACGTACCTATCACATTATACATATTATCAATTGCAAATTCAAGTCGGTCAACCAATTCTTTCCATTCTAAAGTCATTTTGACCCAAGGTGCAATTTTCGACCCATTGGCACCCTTAACCCTAATTTCGGGTCAACACTCACCAAAACCCTAATCATTAACCAAGATGGGTTTAAAACACATTTCAAAACAAGGTTTAGGCCTTAATCACAAACATTAACTAACTTAGGTCCACCTTGACCCATTTGACCAATTTCAAGGTCAACACACCCATTTCGGGTCATCCACTAACCCACACAACACTCATTTACATATATATAGGTGTGCTAGCAATTTTACTAACTAATTTAGGCTCATAAACCTAATTTGATATTTTGAAAACCCTAATTAGTCATCTTTGAGTCTACATAACCCAAATTCACCCAAAACCCCCAAATTACTAGCAAATGGGTTTTAATGTTCATCACTTACACAAACCCTAACTCTTATACAATTAAAATAAGGAAGTTAGGTTTAGGGCTTACCACAACTATCAAAACGTAGCAAAAGAGGAGATGAACAACTTTAATACCCGAGCTCTAACCCGAAATGAGCTTCTTCTTCCTTAAATGGAGCTTTCTCACTCTTGAATCACTCTCTCTCACTAGAATTAATGGATGATGATAAAGTGGGTGAAAATGGAGTAATGGGGCTCATCAAAACTGATCCCAAGCATTAAAGTCGGACCTTAAGTGGTTTTACCAAAATGTGTGACGACCCGGAAATTTCCGACTAAATTTAAACTTTATCTTTATATTATTCTGACACGATAAGCAATGTTTGTTAAGTTAAATCTCAAGGATTTTAAACTATGTTTATACATTCATTTAAACCTCGACCAAATTCCAATGATTCACGAACCATTAAATGAACATATATGAATATGTATGTATATGTGTATATGTTATAAATTGAAAATGTCAACAAAGTATTTAAAAGTATAATGCTTTATATGAACGTATTTGTTTCAATATGATTATCGATGAAATTAAAAAAAATATATTAAATGATTGAATTATCAGAAACATTGAATTATGATTACAAGTCTCTGTTGAGAGGTCCACTATGATTTGAGAAATCTATTCCTCTTAACGATATTCGGAATAATTTGTAAAGCTATTTATAAATAAAAATAAAAGGTGTCATTTACGAAAGTTAGACAAAAGCTAGTGGAGAATTGGTTTCCATAATATTCTATTAATCTATTTTCAAACGTACAAAAACGTTTTCAGTTTAAAAAGAACTTTATTATTAAAACGTATATAACTTTTATAAATATCTAGAATCACTTTTGACAACTCATTACTTAACCAGTATAATAAATATAATGATATTTATATTTTATTTCATTAAATATATATAACAATTTAAATTAATATTATATATATTTATACGCGTATTATACATACATAGTTTTTATACTTTTACTATACTTTAACTTTACCTTTACTTTTACTTTACTTTAACTTTAATAATTCACTTTAATAATTCATACTTTAATAATTCAATTTAATAATTCATACTTTAATAATTCACTTTAATAATTCATACTTTAATAATTCACTTTAATAATTCATACTTTAATAATTCACTTTAATAATTCAAAAATCTATTATAAATAGAATTCAGTAGGTTTCATTATTTCATAGAAACTTGAAAATATATTTCTCTAAACTCTCTCAATCGATTTATATATATAAATATATATATTTGCTCTGTATTATTTCAAGATATTATTAGTATACATAAAATATTACGACGGAGTGCTGTCCGAGTGATTTCAAAATAGTTTTTTTGAATGAGTCGAAGCTATGAAAATTATGGGTTATAGCTATGGAGGTGATGGGTATGGTTCATGGGTATGCTCGTGAGGTCAATCTAGTGTTTATCATCTCCGTTGCGTCTACATACTTTCCTGCAATATTGAATCTCAATATTGATACGTTCGTGAATCCGAGGCCAACCTTGCACTTGTTAAATGACGTTATATGTATTTTTACTACAAAATACAGTATTGTGAGTTTCATTTGCTCCCTTTTATATATATTTTTGGGACTGAGAATACATGCGCTGTTTTTATAAATGTTTTACGAAATAGGCACAAGTACTAAAACTAATTCTACGTGGGTTTAAACCAGAAATATACCCTTAGCTTGGTAACATTAAACTACTTGTCTATGTACGGTTGGCGTGAATCCTAAAGATAGATCTATTGGGCCTGACAAACCCCATCCTGACTATGGGATGCTTTAGTACTTCGAGGTTATTTTAAACACACCTGATCTGGTGTACTTCAGAGGGTAAAACATGAATGTTAAGGCTTGTTACCGGGTGCCTACAACTTATAGAATACTTTTATACACTTGCGAGTGTACATATATTTATAAACGGAAATCTTGTGGTCTATTAATATATTGAAATGATTGTTTTGATAAACCTATGAACTCACCAACCTTTTGGTTGAAACTGTAAAGCATGTTTATTCTCAGGTATTAAAGAAATCTTCCGCTGTGCATTAGCTCATTTTAAGGATATTACTTGGAGTCATTCATGGCATATTTTGAAAGACGTTGCATTCGAGTCATTGAGTTCATCAAGATTATTATTATGTCAATTATAGTTGGATGTATTATGAAATGGTGTGCATGCCGTCAACTTTCGTTGTAAAGAAAGTTTATCTTTGAAAAACGAATGCAATGTTTGTAAAATGTATCATATAGAGGTCAAATACCTCGCGATGTAATCAACTATTGTGAATCGTTTATAATGTATATGAACGGGTCCTTTCAGTTGGTATCAGAGCGGTGGTCTTAGCAAACCAGGTCTGCATTAGTGTGTCTAACTGATAGTCGTTAGGATGCATTTGTGAGTCTGGACTTCGACCGTGTCTGCATGTCAAAAGTTTTGCTCATCATTATTGTCGGAAATTACCTGCTTATCATTCTTAGTCTAGACACATCTTATTGCAATGATTGCATGAATAGTGTATAGACAAAATTCATATCTTAGCGTATCTGTTACTGTAAACTTTGCCTGACATATTCCGTAAATTCCTCCGTAATCTACGAAACCTTTTGCTCTATATAATTAGAATACCACCCGATAGCTGAAAAATCATTTCATATCGAAAAATTCTTTATTCAATCGTACGAAATGGAATTTGTCATTAGTTCAAGTCCCTCGGATTCCGAAATGGAATCCCACTCAAGTTCCGAAAGCAGTGTAACCGGAATGGATCAACCAATTAGTCATCATCTATTCTGGATGAATTGGGGATGGGTTCGTAGCCTCCTTAATCATTGGAGACAAGAAGAAGGTGATCCCTTCCATCCACCACATTGTCCTCTTGGCGAAGAACCTGAAGCACTTACCGACGAACCTATCCGAAACACCATTTTCTCTCTTATTTCTAGAGTATCTCGTCACGATTACATACTACACCAAATTCTAGATTTTATTTATCCGCTCGTCCGAACCAACAATCACCCAGGTGTAATAGAAGAAGTCAACGAGCTTCGCGCTCGGGTAGTGGCTTTGGAGAATATGGTGCAAAGGTTACAAACACCAGCAGCAGCACCAGCAACATAACAAGTACCACCATCAACAACATCAACAGTACCATTACCACCACCAACAACAACCGCATCGCAAACCTCAACTTCACAATCTGTCCCATGAGCATGACGTCATACGCCCTGTAGATACTAAGGAATACCATAACGATGAAGTATTGATTCATAACTTCATTGGGAAAACATTCTACGACGATTATGTAATTTCTAAAGTTTATAAATTATCTATCCTAGCCTTAACCATAAATCAAGTGAGTTTAATTTAATATTAACTCATTAAATCTATATTACATCTGAAGAAATATACACATATATTTCCATAAAGACTGTAATAAAATTCTTTAGTACAAAATATTAATTGTGACATTTTTTTTAACGGGTAGGTAATACCCGAGAGATATATAAATTCACAATTAATATGTTACATTCTTTGAATCTGATTCAGCAGATCATCCATTATACTCCCTACTTTCACAACAATATACATTCTTTTATAGAAATCAAAACAACCATACTCATTCAAAAATCTAATTACATATTCTGATTTTGAAATCGCCGAATTCAATTCAAGTTATAACCGGTATCATCACTCTTAGATTCCTATATCTTTTAAAGCTATACTTTGACTTCAAAACTGTGTTAGAACATCATATGTATTAACGATTACAATATGTGCTCAAACCCTTCGAAATTCCTGAAGACACTTCAACTAAGGAACAATCGAGATGATGATCCAACCACATGTTACCCACAGTTATACACCTGAAAAACTCTCAAAACCCAAGTCATAGTTCGACACGTATCCGTGTTAGACCCTTTGGCATTTACTAGCTAAAATAACTTTTCAATTCCGTTTCAAAATAGACAGTTTTGTCACAGCTCCAGCAAGTCAACTTCGACTTCTCAATCAAAACAGTCTTATTATAACCTCGATAGATACGTTGCCCTTTCGCCAACGTTACCGGGGAATCGTTTATATTCACCA
This sequence comes from Rutidosis leptorrhynchoides, assembly GCF_046630445.1. Taxonomy (NCBI): domain Eukaryota; kingdom Viridiplantae; phylum Streptophyta; class Magnoliopsida; order Asterales; family Asteraceae; genus Rutidosis; species Rutidosis leptorrhynchoides. The sequence goes on from NC_092336.1 coordinate 437,889,278, forward strand.
CATTAGCAATAAACTTACCAACAACTTCACTGATCTTTGACTTTCAAAAAAAAAAAAAATCATTATAATTATCAAAACCCTATCATATACTCATTCGTACCTTATAACAAGAATTGCCATACCAATTATTGAGAATCAGCAATCAGTATTTTGAAACCTCGCAGCATGTCTACATCAACAATTACATGTACACACAACGTCTACCTCCAAGACTTACATTCTTTGAATGAGAAATTTCTGAAAAACACCCTAAACTGCGAACCAGTTCTCGAAATTTTGAAAAATGCTGATGAAGCAGCAAAAACTGTAAACGACCTTAACCGTAAAAAGTTTGATGATAAAGAGTAGTGTGTTAGCAAAGCTCAGAAAAAGAGAAGATTCGGTACTGAAAAATACGGATTGAGCAAACCATGAAGAAGGCTGTGGATAAATCACAAGGATGAAATCTACCTTCAAAGAATCCAAATGATTCAGTGCCTGCTAAAGTCATTAACGAATACCTTACTCTTTATTCTAAACCTTTACAGATAAATCTTCATCATCATCCATCAATATTAGAAATTCTAAGATATTATCATATCTTTCATTATAAATATCCGCGATATTTCTGAAGATATTTTCACAACTAATCTTATCTGAAGTCATTTATCTCTTTGCGCTATCAGTGTTACATCATATAAGAAACTATTAGTTTCTATATTCTATAAACTTTCGAGTTTAAATTATGAATGTTTTGAAGTAGTGTTGGGAACTGAAGCATGAGTTAGTATAATATAATGACACTTGATCAACGTGATTATATTACAGTAAGTCATGCTGAGTTTCTAATGGGACATGACGATTCACAGACCATGCCGTCATCATGTTCCATGTTACAAGACTCTTGTATTCTATTTAATCTCTAAAAATATCAAGAATATATTTTCTTGATGTTTCGGTCTTTTCAGGGTATTCTGGTAAATTAACAAATCAAGATCGTGCCATTACCATTTCCTTCTTAGAACATTAACTATGTTCATTCTGAAATTCATATCTGCGAATACTGGACGATTATAAACGTTGCTTAATCGCAAGAAGAAGAAACGAAAGGACAAAACTCCAAAATAGAAATTGGAGTATAAATCGCAGCAAATAGAAGGGAGCATTAACTGTGGATGTCAATGATTATAGAAGACAAAAGCAGGGGCTTTGAAATATAAGGGAAGATATAAAACCCAACAACCACCCAAAAATTATAAACCGTATATATCGATGCATATAGCAATATAAAGACACGGAAGAACTAAAAACACTATAAAACCGAGAGTATAGTAGAAGTAAATAGATTCTTCCGGAGGCAGATGAAAAAGAAGAACGACAGATATGAAAGTGAGGAGTATATCGAGAATCAGTACTGGATGAAGCATATTGACAAATACTTTAAAATATGAGTTGAGGGAGAAAGAATAGAAGGTGTGAGTTGTAAGGAAACGAAGGAGGTGGATTTATAGTGAAATACCCGACAGAGAAATCAAGATGGATTATCGTATTAATTCGAAGAGAATCATAATCTCCTTAATCACCGAAGCATCAAATCCAACATAGATTACAAAGATTTTCTTTAAATTCGGAGATCAATTGTGATGACGTCAAAAGATATGACGAATCACTATAATCTTATTTCCTTCATTTACGATAACTTCCCTCATACGCTTTGAGTAATCGAATTATTTTATCCATACTTCTTAGACATGATAAAACTTCATAATCGTCATAATAACATTCTCATTGTTAGCCATAACGACCTCTATCAAATTTCGGGGACGAAATTTCTTTAACGGGTAGGTACTGTGACGACCCGGAAATTTCCGACTAAATTTAAACTTTATCTTTATATTATTCTGACACGATAAGCAATGTTTGTTAAGTTAAATCTCAAGGATTTTAAACTATGTTTATACATTCATTTAAACCTCGACCAAATTCCAATGATTCACGAACCATTAAATGAACATATATGAATATGTATGTATATGTGTATATGTTATAAATTGAAAATGTCAACAAAGTATTTAAAAGTATAATGCTTTATATGAACGTATTTGTTTCAATATGATTATCGATGAAATTAAAAAAAATATATTAAATGATTGAATTATCAGAAACATTGAATTATGATTACAAGTCTCTGTTGAGAGGTCCACTATGATTTGAGAAATCTATTCCTCTTAACGATATTCGGAATAATTTGTAAAGCTATTTATAAATAAAAATAAAAAGTGTCATTTACGAAAGTTAGACAAAAGCTAGTGGAGAATTGGTTTCCATAATATTCTATTAATCTATTTTCAAACGTACAAAAACGTTTTCAGTTTAAAAAGAACTTTATTATTAAAACGTATATAACTTTTATAAATATCTAGAATCACTTTTGACAACTCATTACTTAACCAGTATAATAAATATAATGATATTTATATTTTATTTCATTAAATATATATAATAATTTAAATTAATATTATATATATTTATACGCGTATTATACATACATAGTTTTTATACTTTTACTATACTTTAACTTTACCTTTACTTTTACTTTACTTTAACTTTAATAATTCACTTTAATAATTCATACTTTAATAATTCATACTTTAATAATTCAATTTAATAATTCATACTTTAATAATTCACTTTAATAATTCATACTTTAATAATTCACTTTAATAATTCATACTTTAATAATTCACTTTAATAATTCAAAAATCTATTATAAATAGAATTCAGTAGGTTTCATTATTTCATAGAAACTTGAAAATATATTTCTCTAAACTCTCTCAATCGATTTATATATATAAATATATATATTTGCTCTGTATTATTTCAAGATATTATTAGTATACATAAAATATTACGACGGAGTGCTGTCCGAGTGATTTCAAAATAGTTTTTTTGAATGAGTCGAAGCTAAGAAAATTATGGGTTATAGCTATGGAGGTGATGGGTATGGTTCATGGGTATGCTCGTGAGGTCAATCTAGTGTTTATCATCTCCGTTGAGTCTACGTACTTTCCTGCAATATTGAATCTCAATATTGATACGTTCGTGAATCCGAGGCCAACCTTGCACTTGTTAAATGACGTTATATGTATTTTTACTACAAAATACAGTATTGTGAGTTTCATTTGCTCCCTTTTATATATATTTTTGGGACTGAGAATACATGCGCTGTTTTTATAAATGTTTTACGAAATAGGCACAAGTACTAAAACTAATTCTACGTGGGTTTAAACCAGAAATATACCCTTAGCTTGGTAACATTAAACTACTTGTCTATGTACGGTTGGCGTGAATCCTAAAGATAGATCTATTGGGCCTGACAAACCCCATCCTGACTATGGGATGCTTTAGTACTTCGAGGTTATTTTAAACACACCTGATCTGGTGTACTTCAGAGGGTAAAACATGAATGTTAAGGCTTGTTACCGGGTGCCTACAACTTATAGAATACTTTTATACACTTGCGAGTGTACATATATTTATAAACGGAAATCTTGTGGTCTATTAATATATTGAAATGATTGTTATGATAAACCTATGAACTCACCAACCTTTTGGTTGACACTTTAAAGCATGTTTATTCTCAGGTATTAAAGAAATCTTCCGCTGTGCATTAGCTCATTTTAAGGATATTACTTGGAGTCATTCATGGCATATTTTGAAAGACGTTGCATTCGAGTCATTGAGTTCATCAAGATTATTATTATGTCAATTATAGTGGGATGTATTATGAAATGGTGTGCATGCCGTCAACTTTCGTTGTAAAGAAAGTTTATCTTTTAAAAACGAATGCAATGTTTGTAAAATGTATCATATAGAGGTCAAATACCTCGCGATGTAATCAACTATTGTGAATCGTTTATAATGTATATGAACGGGTCCTTTCAAAATGCCCTCAAAATATCTTGATGAAAAACAAAGTGAGCTGTAACGACCCTACTTTTTTCGTTATCTTTTACCATTAATTATTTAACGACCGTTAACTGTTATTCGTGCCACGTCATTTCTATGACCTATATTATTATTTTTGTAATAATATATTAATTATTATGTGTTATATGAATATTTGTATTCATATCTTTAATTGTACGTTTCTACGTGTCGCGGATTTCTATCCGGCGAATCTTTTCGGTTTTCAAACCAACAGTCGCGTTTTTAGGATATTTAAATCCTAATTATTTTAAATATGATATTTTAAGGTCATATTATTATATAGAGTATTTATATTTATTTTTCGTCGCGCGTTTGTTATCTCTCCGAATATTTAATCGCGTAAGCGTGTTTTTGCGTTTCGGGTTTCGTTCGGGCTTTCGGGCCACAAGTAAATTATCATTTAACAAAAATGGGCCAAGGGGAGGGAGTATACTCCCCATTTTTCCCATATTTCATTTTATTTTTCACATTCCATTTTCTTTTATCAAAACCTAATTTCTTGTTTTGCTCTCTCTCCCTCCTTTTTGCTCTCTTGGCCGTCACCCACCACACCCATCATCATCATCATCTTGCTTCAACATATAGCTTGGATCAAGGATTAAAATGCATCAACGCGTTCCTCGTTCCGTTCTCTACGCGATTATACTTCTCGTTTCTTGATTAGGGTATAAACCCTATGAAATGTCCCGTTCTTATTGATTAAAAACGTTCCATATTAATTGATTTCGTTGCGAGGTTTTGACCTCTATATGAGACGTTTTTCAAAGACTGCATTCATTTTAAAACAAACCATAACCTTTATTTCATCAATAAAGGTTTAAAAGTTTTACGTAGATTATCAAATAATGATAATCTAAAATATCCTGTTTACACACGACCATTACATAATGGTTTACAATACAAATATGTTACAACAAAATAAGTTTCTTGAATGCAGTTTTTACACAATATCATACAAGCATGGACTCCAAATCTCGTCCTTATTTAAGTATGCGACAGCGGAAGCTCTTAATAATCACCTGAGAATAAACATGCTTTAAAACGTCAACAAAAATATTGGTGAGTTATAGGTTTAACCTATATATATCAAATCATAATAATAGACCACAAGATTTCATATTTCAATACATATCCCATACATAGAGATAAAAATCATTCATATGGTGAACACCTGGTAACCGACATTAACAAGATGCATATATAAGAATATCCCCATCATTCCGGGACACCCTTCGGATATGATATAAATTTCGAAGTACTAAAGCATCCGGTACTTTGGATGGGGTTTGTTAGATCTATCTTTAGGATTCGCGTCAATTAGGGTGTCTGTTCCCTAATTCTTAGATTACCAGACTTAATAAAAAGGGGCATATTCGATTTCGATAATTCAACCATAGAATGTAGTTTCACGTACTTGTGTCTATTTTGTAAATCATTTATAAAACCTGCATGTATTCTCATCCCAAAAATATTAGATTTTAAAAGTGGGACTATAACTCACTTTCACAGATTTTTACTTCGTCGAGAAGTAAGACTTGGCCACTGTTGATTCACGAACCTATAACAATATATACATATATATTAAAGTATGTTCAAAATATATTTACAACACTTTTAATATATTTTGATGTTTTAAGTTTATTAAGTCAGCTGTCCTCGTTAGTAACCTACAACTAGTTGTCCACAGTTAGATGTACAGAAATAAATCAATAAATATTATCTTGAATCAATCCACGACCCAGTGTATACGTATCTCAGTATTGATCACAACTCAAACTATATATATTTTGGAATCAACCTCAACCCTGTATAGCTAACTCCAACATTCACATATAGAGTGTCTATGGTTGTTCCGAAATATATATAGATGTGTCGACATGATAGGTCGAAACATTGTATACGTGTCTATGGTATCTCAAGATTACATAATATACACTACCAGTTGATTAAGTTATGGTTGGAATAGATTTGTTACCAATTTTCACGTAGGTAAAATGAGAAAAATTATCCAATCTTGTTTTACCCATAACTTCTTCATTTTAAATCCGTTTTGAATGAATCAAATTGCTATGGTTTCATATTGAACTGTATTTTATGAATCTAAACAGAAAAAGTATAGGTTTATAGTCGGAAAAATAAGTTACAAGTCGTTTTTGTAAAGGTAGTCATTTCAGTCGAAAGAACGACGTCTAGATGACCATTTTAGAAAACATACTTCCACTTTGAGTTTAACCATAATTTTTGGATATAGTTTCATGTTCATAATAAAAATCATTTTCTCAGAATAACAACTTTTAAATCAAAGTTTATCATAGTTTTTAATTAACTAACCCAAAACAGCCCGCGGTGTTACTACGACGGCGTAAATCCGGTTTTACGGTGTTTTTCGTGTTTTCAGGTTTTAAATCATTAAGTTAGCATATCATATAGATATAGAACATGTGTTTAGTTAATTTTAAAAGTCAAGTTAGAAGGATTAACTTTTGTTTGCGAACAAGTTTAGAATTAACTAAACTATGTTCTAGTGATTACGAGTTTAAACCTTCGAATATGATAGTTTTATATATATGAATCGAATGATGTTATGAACATCATTACTACCTCAAGTTTAGTAGGTAAACCTACCGGAAGTGACAAGAAATGATCTAGCTTCAAAGGATCTTGGATGGCTTGAAAGTTCTTGAAGTAGGATCATGACACAAAAACAAGTTCAAGTAAGATTTTTGCTCGAATTAAGATAGTTTATAGTTATAGAAATTGAATCAAAGTTTGAATATGAATATTACCTTGAATAAGAAAGATAACCTACTGTATATAACAAAGGTTTCTTGATCTTAGATGATTACTTGGAATGAATTAGAAAGCTTGGAAGTAAATTAGTAAACTTGAAGGGATTTTTGAAGTATTCTTGAAGTGTTCTTCCTATGATGATTATAGCTTGATTATTGAAGTGATTTTTGATGAAGATGATGATTAACTACTGGAAAAATACATTCATAATAGTGTGGGTGTGTTGAGAGAGAATTAGAAAGAGATTTGGAAGTGAAATGGAGTGAATGATGAGTGTTAATTGGTGAGTGGTGAGTGGGGTTAAAAGGAGTTCTAGTTAGTTGACTAGCTCATGGTAGAAGTTAAAATTGATTAGTCATACATGACATAATCAAGAGTGGAATCCCATGCTAGTTCCTATTGGTATATACCCATAGTAAGTACGTTTTGAAGCTGTGTATAATACGGGTAAGAATACGACTAGAATTCTTGATGAAAGAAAAGAATGGGAAAGTAACTGTAACCATTTTCGTTAAGTATGAGTGTTTTGATATATGTCTTGAAGTCTTCCAAAAGTATTTTAATACATCTAAATACACTACATGTATATACATTTTAACGGAGTCGTTAAGTCATCGTTAGTCGTTACATGTAAGTGTTGTTTTGAAACCTTTAAGTTAACGATCTCAATTAATGTTGTTAACCCATTGTTTATTATATCTAATGAGATGTTAAATTATTATATTATCATGATATTATGATATATTAATATATCTTAATATGATATATATACATTTAAATGTCGTTACAACGATAATCGTTACATATATGTCTCGTTTCGAAATCCTTAAGTTAGTAGTCTTGTTTATATGTATATAACTCATTGTTAATATACTTATGGAGATACTTACTTATCATAATCTCATGTTAACCATATGTATATCCATATATATATATCGTCAAGTCGTTTTTACAAGTTTTAACTTTCGTGAATCGCCGGTCAACTTGGGTGGTCAGTTGTCTATATGAAACATATTTCAATTAATCAAGTCTTAACAAGTTTGACTGCTTAACATGTTGGAAACATTTAATCATGTAAATATCAATCTCAATTAATATATATAAACATGGAAAAGTTCGGGTCACTACAGTACCTTCCCGTTAAATAAATTTCGTCCCGAAATTTTAAGCTGTTGAAGGTGTTGACGAATCTTCTGGAAATAGATGCGGGTATTTCTTCTTCATCTGATCTTCACGCTCCCAGGTGAACTTGGGTCCTCTACGAGCATTCCATCGAACCTTAACAATTGGTATCTTGTTTTGCTTAAGTCTTTTAACCTCACGATCCATTATTTCGACGGGTTCTTCGATGAATTGGAGTTTTTCATTGATTTGGATTTCATCTAACGGAATAGTGAGATCTTCTTTAGCAAAACATTTCTTCAAATTCGAGACGTGGAAAGTGTTATGCACAGCCGCGAGTTGTTGAGGTAACTCAAGTCGGTAAGCTACTGGTCCAACACGATCAATAATCTTGAATGGTCCAATATACCTTGGATTTAATTTCCCTCGTTTACCAAATCGAACAACGCCTTTCCAAGGTGCAACTTTAAGCATGACCATCTCTCCAATTTCAAATTCTATATCTTTTCTTTTAATGTCAGCGTAGCTCTTTTGTCGACTTTGGGCGGTTTTCAACCGTTGTTGAATTTGGATGATCTTCTCGGTAGTTTCTTGTATAATCTCTGGACCCGTAATTTGTCTATCCCCCACTTCACTCCAACAAATCGGAGACCTGCACTTTCTACCATAAAGTGCTTCAAACGGCGCCATCTCAATGCTTGAATGGTAGCTGTTGTTGTAGGAAAATTCTGCTAACGGTAGATGTCGATTCCAACTGTTTCCGAAATCAATAACACATGCTCGTAGCATGTCTTCAAGCGTTTGTATCGTCCTTTCACTCTGCCCATCAGTTTGTGGATGATAGGCAGTACTCATGTCTAGACAAGTTCCTAATGCTTGCTGTAATGTCTGCCAGAATCTTGAAATAAATCTGCCATCCCTATCAGAGATAATAGAGATTGGTATTCCATGTCTGGAGACGACTTCCTTCAAATACAGTCGTGCTAACTTCTCCATCTTGTCATCTTCTCTTATTGGCAGGAAGTGTGCTGATTTGGTGAGACGATCAACTATTACCCAAATAGTATCAAAACCACTTGCAGTCCTTGGCAATTTAGTGATGAAATCCATGGTAATGTTTTCCCATTTCCATTTCGGGATTTCGGGTTGTTGAAGTAGACCTGATGGTTTCTGATGCTCAGCTTTGACCTTAGAACACGTCAAACATTCTCCTACATATTTAGCAACATCGGCTTTCATACCCGGCCACCAAAAATGTTTCTTGAGATCCTTGTACATCTTCCCCGTTCCAGGATGTATTGAGTATCTGGTTTTATGAGCTTCTCTAAGTACCATTTCTCTCATATCTCCAAATCTTGGTACCCAAATCCTTTCATCCCTATACCGGGTTCCGTCTTCCCGAATATTAAGATGCTTCTCCGATCCTTTGGGTATTTCATCCTTTAAATTTCCTTCTTTTAAAACTCCTTGTTGCGCCTCCTTTATTTGAGTAGTAAGGTTATTATGAATCATTATATTCATAGATTTTACTCGAATGGGTTCTCTGTCCTTCCTGCTCAAGGCATCGGCTACCACATTTGCCTTTCCCGGGTGGTAACGAATCTCAAAGTCGTAATCATTCAATAATTCAATCCACCTACGCTGCCTCATATTCAGTTGTTTCTGATTAAATATGTGTTGAAGACTTTTGTGGTCGGTATATATAATACTTTTGACCCCATATAAGTAGTGCCTCCAAGTCTTTAATGCAAAAACAACCGCGCCTAATTCCAAATCATGCGTCGTATAATTTTGTTCGTGAATCTTCAATTGTCTAGACGCATAAGCAATCACCTTCGTTCGTTGCATTAATACACAACCGAGACCTTGCTTTGATGCGTCACAATAAATCACAAAATCATCATTCCCTTCAGGCAATGACAATATAGGTGCCGTAGTTAGCTTTTTCTTCAATAACTGAAACGCTTTCTCTTGTTCATCATTCCATTCAAATTTCTTCCCTTTATGCGTTAATGCAGTCAAGGGTTTTGCTATTCTGGAAAAGTCTTGGATGAACCTTCTGTAGTAACCAGCTAGTCCTAAAAACTGGCGTATGTGTTTCGGAGTTTTCGGGGTTTCCCACTTTTCAACAGTTTCTATCTTTGCCGGATCCACCTTAATACCTTCTTTGTTCACTATGTGACCGAGGAATTGAACTTCTTCCAACCAAAATGCACACTTTGAAAACTTAGCGTACAATTCTTCCTTCCTCAATAATTCTAACACCTTTCTCAAATGTTCACCGTGTTCTTGGTCATTCTTTGAGTAAATAAGTATGTCATCAATGAAAACAATGACAAACTTGTCAAGGTATGGTCCACACACTCGGTTCATAAGGTCCATGAATACAGCTGGTGCATTAGTTAAACCAAACGGCATGACCATAAACTCGTAATGACCGTAACGTGTTCTGAAAGCAGTCTTTGGAATATCATCTTCTTTCACCCGCATTTGATGATACCTGGAACGTAAGTCAATCTTTGAATAAACAGACGAGCCTTGTAGTTGATCAAATAAGTCGTCGATTCTCGGTAGTGGGTAGCGGTTCTTGATGGTAAGTTTGTTCAACTCTCGGTAGTCGATACACAACCTGAATGTACCATCTTTCTTCTTGACAAACAAAACAGGAGCTCCCCACGGTGATGTGCTTGGTCGAATGAAACCACGCTCTAAAAGTTCTTGTAATTGGCTTTGCAGTTCTTTCATCTCGCTGGGTGCGAGTCTGTAAGGAGCACGAGCTATTGGTGCAGCTCTTGGTACAAGATCTATTTGAAATTCAACGGATCGCTGTGGGGGTAATCCCGGTAATTCTTTCGGAAATACATCGGGAAATTCTTTTGCAATGGGAACATCATTGATGCTCTTTTCTTCAGTTTGTACTTTCTCGACGTGTGCTAGAACAGCATAGCAACCTTTTCTTATTAGTTTTTGTGCCTTCAAATTACTAATAAGATGTAGCTTCGTGTTGCCCTTTTCTCCGTACACCATTAAGGGTTTTCCTTTTTCTCGTATAATGCGAATTGCATTTTTGTAACAAACGATCTCTGCTTTCACTTCTTTCAACCAGTCCATACCGATTATCACATCAAAACTCCCTAACTCTACTGGTATCAAATCAATCTTAAATGTTTCGCTAACCAGTTTAATTTCTCGATTCCGACATATATTATCTGCTGAAATTAATTTACCATTTGCTAATTCGAGTAAAAATTTACTATCCAAAGGCGTCAATGGACAACTTAATTTAGCACAAAAATCTCTTCTCATATAGCTTCTATCCGCACCCGAATCAAATAAAACGTAAGCAGATTTATTGTCAATAAGAAACGTACCCGTAACAAGCTCCGGGTCTTCCTGTGCCTCTGCCGCATTAATATTGAAAACTCTTCCGCGGCCTTGTCCATTCGTGTTCTCCTGGTTCGGGCAATTTCTAATAATGTGGCCCGGTTTTCCACATTTATAACAAACTACATTGGCATAACTTGCTCCGACACTACTTGCTCCGCCATTACTTGTTCCGACACCATTTGTTCCTTTCGTTCTGTTAACCCCTGGTCCGTAGACATCACACTTCGACACGCTATGACCATTTCTTTTACACTTGTTGCAAAATTTGGTGCAGAACCCCGAGTGATACTTTTCACACCTTTGGCATAGTTGCTTCTGATTGTTGTTGTTGTTGCGGTTATTATTGTTGTTAAGATGATTGTTGTGGTTGCTGTTGTTGTTGTTGTTGTTATTGTTGGGCCGTTTGTTGTAGTTGCGATTGATGTTGCGATTGTTAGGATAGTTGTTGCGATTATTGTTATAATTGCTGTTGTTATTGTATTGGTGATTCTTATCACCGTTTTCCTCCCACTTTCTTTTGACTTGCTTCACATTGGCCTCTTCAGCAGTCTGTTCTTTAATTCTTTCTTCAATCTGGTTCACTAGTTTGTGAGCCATTCTACATGCCTGTTGTATGGAGGCAGGCTCGTGTGAACTTATATCTTCTTGGATTCTTTCTGGTAATCCTTTCACAAACGCGTCGATCTTCTCTTCCTCATCTTCGAATGCTCCCGGACACAATAGGCACAATTCTGTGAATCGTCTTTCATACATGGTAATATCAAATCCTTGGGTTCGTAACCCTCTAAGTTCTGTCTTGAGCTTATTGACCTCGGTTCTGGGACGGTACTTCTCGTTCATCAAGTGCTTGAATGCTGACCACGGTAGTGCGTACGCATCATCTTATCCCACTTGCTCTAGATAGGTATTCCACCATGTTAACGCAGAACCTGTAAAGGTATGCGTAGCGTACTTCACTTTGTCCTCTTCAGTACACTTACTTATGGCAAACACCGATTCGACCTTCTCGGTCCACCGTTTCAATCCGATCGGTCCTTCGGTTCCATCAAATTCCAAAGGTTTGCAGGCAGTGAATTCTTTGTAGGTGCATCCTACACGATTTTCTGTACTGCCAGATCCAAGGTTATTGTTGGTATATAGCGCAGCCTGTACTGCGGCTATGTTTGAAGCTAGAAAAGTACGGAATTCCTCTTCATTCATATTCACGGTGTGTCGAGTAGTCGGTGCCATTTCCTTCAAAATAGTTAAATGGAACAAGTTAATCATACAGAATATTAAGAGTAGTTAATAGTATTTCGTAGCATAATATGAACTCATTTATAAAAGCTTTTTCTTCATATCAGCGTTTTATAAGTTTAAATTCGGGTAGTACCTACCCGTTAAGTTCATACTTAGTAGCTAATATACAATTCAACTACTACAATTCTATATGAAAAACTGATTATAATAATATTTCGCGTTCAAACTTTTACACAATATTTTACAAACTTACAATACCGCTTATTTTACATATAGCATGAAATATAGCACACAATAAATTTGATACAAGATGGTTGTGAAGATAATTCTAGCTAGTACACAAGTCGTTCAGCAAAGGCAATAAAGACACGTAATTCATACGTCCAGAAACAAGTCATGCATTCTGGTTTTACTAGGATTACTTCCCATCCTTGGTCTTGTGGAACATAACCGTTATGGCCGTTGATAAGACAGCGTGTTGTAACGTCGTCAAAGGGACGAGGGTTACGTAATGACCAACAGTCTCGTAATAACCTAAAAACCTCATTTCTTACCCCAATTACCGACTCCGTCACTTGAGGGAACGTTTTGTTTAATAGTTGTAGCCCGATGTTCTTGTTCTCACTTTGGTGAGAAGCGAACATTACTAACCCGTAAGCATAACATGCTTCTTTATGTTGCATGTTAGCCGCTTTTTCTAAATCACGAAGTCCTATATTTGGATATACTGAGTCAAAATAATTTCTTAACCCGTTGCGTAAAATAGCATTTGGGTTCCCCGCAATATATGCGTCAAAGTAAACACATCGTAACTTATGGATTTCCCAATGTGATATCCCCCATCTTCCAAACGAAAGCCTTTTATAAACCAAATCATTCTTGGAACGTTCTTCGAATGTCTTACAAACTGATCTCGCCTTAAATAGTTGTGCCGAGGAATTCTGACCGACTCTAGACAAGATTTCATCAATCATGTCTCCGGGTAGGTCTCTTAAAATATTGGGTTGTCTATCCATTTTGTGTTTTTATACTGTAAAATAGACAAGAGTTAGATTCATAAAAAAATACTTATTAATACAAGAAATTTTTACATATATCATAAAGCATAAGCACACTATATTACATATATTACACCACACGAATACAACTATCTTATTCCGACTCGCTTGTTTCTTCTTCTTTGGTTTTGGTTCGTTTTCCCAAGTTTCTAGGGATATATGATGTTCCCCTAATACGAGCCGTTATTTTCCACATTGGTTTAGAAAAACCTGGTGGTTTAGAGGTTCCCGGGTCATTGTTACAACTTAAGGACTTCGGGGGTTGACGATACATATAAAGTTCATCGGGGTTGGAATTAGATTTCTCTATTTTTATGCCCTTTCCCTTATTATTTTCTTTTGCCTTTTTAAATTCAGTTGGGGTAATTTCTATAACATCATCGGAATTCTCGCCGGAATCCGATTCATCGGAGAATTGGTAATCCTCCCAATATTTTGCTTCCTTAACGGAAACACCATTGACCATAATTAACCTTGGTCGGTTGGTTGAGGATTTTCTTTTACTTAACCGTTTTATTATTTCCTCCACCGGTTCTATTTCTTCATCCGGTTCCGATTCTTCTTCCGGTTCCGATTCTTCTTCTGGTTCCGACTCTTCTTCCGGTTCCTCTTCGGGAACTTGTGAATCAGTCCACGAATCATTCCAATTTACATTTGACTCTTCATTATTATTAGGTGAGTCAATGGGACTTGTTCTAGAGGTAGACATCTATCACATAATATCAAACGCGTTAAGAGATTAATATATCACATAATATTCACATGTTAAAAATATATAGTTTCCAACAAAATTTGTTAAGCAATCATTTTTCAAGTAAACACGGTCGAAGTCCAGACTCACTAATGCATCCTAACAAACTACATAAGACACACTAATGCAAAATTCTGGTTCTCTAAGACCAACGCTCTGATACCAACTGAAATGTCCCGTTCTTATTGATTAAAAACGTTCCATATTAATTGATTTCGTTGCGAGGTTTTGACCTCTATATGAGACGTTTTTCAAAGACTGCATTCATTTTAAAACAAACCATAACCTTTATTTCATCAATAAAGGTTTAAAAGTTTTACGTAGATTATCAAATAATGATAATCTAAAATATCCTGTTTACACACGACCATTACATAATGGTTTACAATACAAATATGTTACAACAAAATAAGTTTCTTGAATGCAGTTTTTACACAATATCATACAAGCATGGACTCCAAATCTCATCCTTATTTAAGTATGCGACAGCGGAAGCTCTTAATAATCACCTGAGAATAAACATGCTTTAAAACGTCAACAAAAATGTTGGTGAGTTATAGGTTTAACCTATATATATCAAATCATAATAATAGACCACAAGATTTCATATTTCAATACATATCCCATACATAGAGATAAAAATCATTCATATGGTGAACACCTGGTAACCGACATTAACAAGATGCATATATAAGAATATCCCCATCATTCCGGGACACCCTTCGGATATGATATAAATTTCGAAGTACTAAAGCATCCGGTACTTTGGATGGGGTTTGTTAAGCCCAATAGATCTATCTTTAGGATTCGCGTCAATTAGGGTGTCTGTTCCCTAATTCTTAGATTACCAGACTTAATAAAAAGGGGCATATTCGATTTCGATAATTCAACCATAGAATGTAGTTTCACGTACTTGTGTCTATTTTGTAAATCATTTATAAAACCTGCATGTATTCTCATCCCAAAAATATTAGATTTTAAAAGTGGGACTATAACTCACTTTCACAGATTTTTACTTCGTCGAGAAGTAAGACTTGGCCACTGTTGATTCACGAACCTATAACAATATATACATATATATTAAAGTATGTTCAAAATATATTTACAACACTTTTAATATATTTTGATGTTTTAAGTTTATTAAGTCAGCTGTCCTCGTTAGTAACCTACAACTAGTTGTCCACAGTTAGATGTACAGAAATAAATCAATAAATATTATCTTGAATCAATCCACGACCCAGTGTATACGTATCTCAGTATTGATCACAACTCAAACTATATATATTTTGGAATCAACCTCAACCCTGTATAGCTAACTCCAACATTCACATATAGAGTGTCTATGGTTGTTCCGAAATATATATAGATGTGTCGACATGATAGGTCGAAACATTGTATACGTGTCTATGGTATCTCAAGATTACATAATATACACTACCAGTTGATTAAGTTATGGTTGGAATAGATTTGTTACCAATTTTCACGTAGCTAAAATGAGAAAAATTATCCAATCTTGTTTTACCCATAACTTCTTCATTTTAAATCCGTTTTGAATGAATCAAATTGCTATGGTTTCATATTGAACTGTATTTTATGAATCTAAACAGAAAAAGTATAGGTTTATAGTCGGAAAAATAAGTTACAAGTCGTTTTTGTAAAGGTAGTCATTTCAGTCGAAAGAACGACGTCTAGATGACCATTTTAGAAAACATACTTCCACTTTGAGTTTAACCATAATTTTTGGATATAGTTTCATGTTCATAATAAAAATCATTTTCTCAGAATAACAACTTTTAAATCAAAGTTTATCATAGTTTTTAATTAACTAACCCAAAACAGCCCGCGGTGTTACTACGACGGCGTAAATCCGGTTTTACGGTGTTTTTCGTGTTTCCAGGTTTTAAATCATTAAGTTAGCATATCATATAGATATAGAACATGTGTTTAGTTAATTTTAAAAGTCAAGTTAGAAGGATTAACTTTTGTTTGCGAACAAGTTTAGAATTAACTAAACTATGTTCTATTGATTACGAGTTTAAACCTTCGAATATGATAGTTTTATATATATGAATCGAATGATGTTATGAACATCATTACTACCTCAAGTTTAGTAGGTAAACCTACCGGAAGTGACAAGAAATGATCTAGCTTCAAAGGATCTTGGATGGCTTGAAAGTTCTTGAAGTAGGATCATGACACAAAAACAAGTTCAAGTAAGATTTTTGCTCGAATTAAGATAGTTTATAGTTATAGAAATTGAATCAAAGTTTGAATATGAATATTACCTTGAATAAGAAAGATAACCTACTGTATATAACAAAGGTTTCTTGATCTTAGATGATTACTTGGAATGGATTAGAAAGCTTGGAAGTAAATTAGTAAACTTGAAGGGATTTTTGAAGTATTCTTGAAGTGTTCTTCCTATGATGATTATAGCTTGATTATTGAAGTGATTTTTGATGAAGATGATGATTAACTACTGGAAAAATACGTTCATAATAGTGTTGGTGTGTTGAGAGAGAATTAGAAAGAGATTTGGAAGTGAAATGGAGTGAATGATGAGTGTTAATTGGTGAGTGGTGAGTGGGGTTAAAAGGAGTTCTAGTTAGTTGACTAGCTCATGGTAGAAGTTAAAATTGATTAGTCATACATGACATAATCAAGAGTGGAATCCCATGCTAGTTCCTATTGGTATATACCCATAGTAAGTACGTTTTGAAGCTGTGTATAATACGGGTAAGAATACGACTAGAATTCTTGATGAAAGAAAAGAATGGGAAAGTAACTGTAACCATTTTCGTTAAGTATGAGTGTTTTGATATATGTCTTGAAGTCTTCCAAAAGTATTTTAATACATCTAAATACACTACATGTATATACATTTTAACGGAGTCGTTAAGTCATCGTTAGTCGTTACATGTAAGTGTTGTTTTGAAACCTTTAAGTTAACGATCTCAATTAATGTTGTTAACCCATTGTTTATTATATCTAATGAGATGTTAAATTATTATATTATCATGATATTATGATATATTAATATATCTTAATATGATATATATACATTTAAATGTCGTTACAACGATAATCGTTACATATATGTCTCGTTTCGAAATCCTTAAGTTAGTAGTCTTGTTTATATGTATATAACTCATTGTTAATATACTTATGGAGATACTTACTTATCATAATCTCATGTTAACCATATGTATATCCATATATATATCGTCAAGTCGTTTTTACAAGTTTTAACGTTCGTGAATCGCCGGTCAACTTGGGTGGTCAATTGTCTATATGAAACATATTTCAATTAATCAAGTCTTAACAAGTTTGATTGCTTAACATGTTGGAAACATTTAATCATGTAAATATCAATCTCAATTAATATATATAAACATGGAAAAGTTCGGGTCACTACACCCTAACCCTAGAACTTTTGATTTTTCATTATATTTCTGTATTTTGATTATATATTAATAGTATGATGATTACTTGTTGTTGTTGTAATGGTGTTTGTATGCATAGAATTACTCGAATACATATGTTTTCGGTTTGATATAATTGGGACAGCAGCTATTTCGTGTCTTTCTGTTATTGTGACTGTTATAAAAGTTAAAATAAAGTATCTAGATGAGTTCCTCTCATCAAGACATTAATTTTAGACTCCGGATTCATGCCGTTTCGATTCCCGGAACCCTAATTATGATCAAAGTGGTATTTTGTTAAGATTGAAATGTGATTTTGGTATGAACCAGGTTTGGTCCGACTTTGTGACCATATTTGGTGACTTTAGGGTGTGTTAGTGTGTTAGGACTGATGGTGGGGCGAACTTTCATGTTCGGGTCATCTCAATCCGAGCCACGAATCACCCGTTACGTCTAAAACACGTTTTTGATTGAATTGAAGTTCCAAGTAGTGTATTGGCTGTATATCACGACTTGTGGGCTGTTCTTGGTGTGTTCTTGAGTGTACCAAAGTGTCGGGTGGTTTGCTTAGGCGGAGATATATGTAAGGCTCGCCGAAAACCGACACCCGGAGCTCAAGATACGACCCGATGAACTTTTGATTAAAACTTATGGTTAATTATTAAACTTAGGATAAAAATAATGACTTTCATTATTAATTAATTACTTATGATATAAGAAGTAATTATTATTATTTAAGACTTATGATATGTATATTTATTATATCATTTAATTATTACTTATGACTTAATTAAACTTATGATTAATAATACTTTTATTATTAATGGAAAATACTTATGATAAGTACTAAACTTATATTATGAGATTATTATTATAAGACTTATAATAAGGATTAAATAGTTATTCAATTATTATAAGACTTAGTTAGTATTTAATTATGATTTAATTATTAAATACTTATGGTTTAATAATTTTAATTAGAAACTTATGATATGATTAATAATTCATTATTAATTAATAATACCTATGATATAATTAAAAATTTATTATTAATTAATAATACTTATATTATGAATAATATTTAATTAATTAATTAAATACTTATGTTATATTAATTATATCATTTAAACTTATATTAACTTTAATAATTCATTTTAATTTAATTAAACTTATGTTATGACATAATTAGACATATTTAACTTTCATTAACATTATAACTTACATTATTATTATAACTTACACTTTTAAATTAATGTTGACTATGTTTGACCAAGGTTGACTTTTGAGTTGACTTTCGGTTGACTTTGACTTTCAGTTGACTTTTGTTGACTTTCTAATTAAGGAAACTTTTCTAACTTATAAACTTTCCTAAAATAGCAACTTTCTAAATTTGGAAACTTTCCAAAAATAGAAACTTTCCAAAAATAGAAACTTTCCAAAAATAGAAACTTTCCAAAAATGGAAACCTGCTAAAAATAGAAACTTTCTAAAAATAGAAAGTGTGTGTCCGTAAGCTGTTCCGATCAAACCGATGCATAGTGAGTATTGTTCTATGACTACTTGCAACATGTACAATAGCTATCATACTAAGACTTGACCTAAGTTAGTTATTTATATCGACCTGCTTTATTTATAGGTCGGCGTTGTGATCATTCCTGATCACTTTACTTCATTTGATGTTCGCATATTTGTATGGTTACTTCGTTTGCTATTAAGGTGAGTTATAGTCCCATTTTTATATTTTAAATCTTTTGGGATGAGAATACATGCAATTTATTTTATATTCTGGACACAAGTGAAAGTTGGTTTAAATTATTCATTGTGAGTTGAACAAAAATATTCCCTAGTCTGGTAACTGTAATCACTGGTTTCTACTGGTGAACGCGAATCCTATGGATAGATCTATCGGGTTTGACAACCCCATTTCGAGCTAGTCGCGCTAGCAATTTATAATCGGAATGTTTAGTACTTCGTATTTTGTTGTAGATACACTTGTTCGGTGTATATTATTTATTGTGTTTGGCAAGGGTAAATAAAGGGTTAAGTGGTTACCAGGTGGCTCACGGAAAATGGAATAATGTTTTATTATATGTTTTCTAGCATATAATTTGGTGGTTTAAAAAGGACTTTTATGTTTTCAAACATAAATTTTTATTGTTTAAATTAAATATTGTTTGCAATATTAAACCTATAATTCACTCAACATTTTTGTTGACAGTTACTCGCATGTTTTATTCTCAGGTTCATGATTGATTGCTTCCGCTGTGCTTAGAGAGTCTGCATATTTATGATGGCAGCTTTTGTTAAACATTAACTTGCATTCTATTTTGTTACATTAAATAGTGGTTGTTTGTTGACTTTGTTTTGGTCAACTTTTGGTTAAAGTATTATTGTATAGTTTTTCTAAACTTATACATTTTAGTAGATTTCCTTTATAGGAAATCATTTTTAAATAAAGAATGCAAGGTTGTTTTATTAAATTCATATAGAGTTTCGATCAAGCTGTGGGACCAAGTGACGGAGCCGTTAAGTGTTTTGACGGAGTCGTCACATGAGCTGTCAGCCCATAATAGCGCGTTGCGCCATAAGGCTGCGCGGTGCGCCAAATGCCCGGTTCAGCTTCTTTTGCCTTTTAATTAAATACAACCTAAACCCCACAACTTGAATGTGAAGACCCGTCCTAATCCATCCGGACGAAGTCCATATCGATTATAAACGATTCACAACAGTTGATTACATCGCGAGGTACTTGACCTCTATATGATACATTTTACAAACATTGCATTCGTTTTTGAAAAGACAAACTTTCATTACATCGAAAGTTGACAGGCATGCATACCATTTCATAATATATCCAACTATAATTGACTTGATAATAATCTTGATGAACTCGACGACTCGAATGCAACGTCTTTTGAAATATGCCATGAATGACTCCAAGTAATATCTAAAAAATGAGCAAATACACAGCGGAAGATTTCTTTCGTACCTGAGAATAAACATGCTTTAAAGTGTCAACCAAAAGGTTGGTGAGTTCATTAGTTTAACTTAAACAATCGTTTCCATCATTTTAATAGACCACAAGATTTCAGATTTCCATTTCTCATAAACATACGTCCCATGTATAGAGACAAAAATATCATTCATATGGATTGAACACCTGGTAACCGACATTAACAATATGCATATATAAGAATATCTCCATCATTCCGGGATCCTCCTTCGGACATGATATAAATTTCGAAGTACTAAAACATCCGGTACTTTGGATGGGGCTTGTTGGGCCCGATAGATCAATCTTTAGGATTCGCGTCAATTAGGGTGTCTGTTCCCTAATTCTTAGATTACCAGACTTAATAAAAAGGGGCATATTCGACTTCGATAATCCAACCATAGAATGTAGTTTCACGTACTTGTGTCAATTTCGTAAAACAGTTATAAAAGTTGCGCATGTATTCTCAGCCCAAAAATATAAAGGGTAAAACGGCAAATGAAACTCACGATACTGTATTTTGTAGTAAAAATACATATGACGTCATTGAACAATGCAGGGTTGGCCTCGGATTTACGAACCTATATCAATTGTGTATATATTAATACGTATAATGTAAGTTACAAAATTTCATTTATTAATATGTATTATTTATATATTATAGTTTTGTAGAATTTATTCTAACCTTTATTTTAAAACGTATACTTATATTATATTTTATATATATATCGATTTTATGTATATATATCTATAATGATTTACGTTTATATAAATAGTGACATTAATATATTTATATACATATATTTGTGGTTAGTATTGTATTTATGAAATTTTATTAGTTTGTTATGTGAATTATTAATACAATCCTAGTATATACCATAAGTATATATATAGTGTACAAAATATTTATTTGTTAAAATAATAATTTAGATAATAATGATTTACTAATAATAATAATAATTTTATTAATAATGATAATACTAATAGCAAAAAAAATGAAAATGATAACTGTTAATGATACTAATAATAATAACTCTAAAATAATATTAATACTAATACCATACTTATGTTAATAATAAGGGTTCTAATATTTATAAAATGATAAATGATAATCATAATAATACTTGTAAATTTTAATGATGATACTGATAAATATGATATTATTAATTGTAAATGTACTGATGATACTATTATTTATAAACCGGTACAAATTCTAATATTGATGATAATAATATATTTTTATTTCCTTCATAATAATAATAATGATAATCATAATCATAATCCTAATGATGATAAAATACTAAAATGATAAGTTTATTACTAATAATAATATTATTAATACCTATCATAATAATAATAGTAATGTCTATAATACTTTCAAATATGATAACAAGTATGATACTAATAATAACAATAACAATAACAATCAAAACAATCACAATAATAATAATAATACTAATAATAATTAATATATAATAACAATAATAAAATTAGAAAAGAAAACTACCTCACATGAAAAGAGTTTCAAAAAAAAAAAAGAAACTACCGTCCTCTGGAATCGATCTCGTGACCACATGCTCACACGCAAACACTCTCGACCATCCCACCAATTCTGATTCTCTGTACTAATATCGAATTTAAATTTTATATATAAACTGTTTTTCTTCTATTCCTCTTCTTCTCCACAAGTCTCATGGATTCAACAAAACATCAATAACCAAAAAAAAAAAAAACAAAATCGGGGTTCCCTTTAAAGCTTCAAAACATTACAGAAAAAAAATAATTTGGGTTCTAAAATAAAAAAAAAATACTAAAGGCCTACTGCAGCGTCGGTTCTTGGAACAAAAAAAAAATTGATTTCGTAATAGATAACATTATAGATAATGTTTATAACACGAAATAGTTTTCTAAACATGTATAAAAACTACTGGAATCGTCAATTTGATCAGAAACATATACACGAACGCGAATTTGTCTCAAGAACAATTGTTGACTTTTTTTAAACTAAACTTTGACTTCAAAATTCAAGATCGATATAAAGATTTGAGAGTTGAGATTTTGCAGATAGATTCAAAGAAAGATTTCTAACCTTTCTGCATTTTTAGATTTTGAAACTTTATTCGAAATTGAATTAAGAGAAAAAAAAATTGGAGCGTGCAGAGAAGAAGAAAAAAAAATATCGCTGTGCTCTTTAATCCCATTGGATTTCCTTTTTATTTGATTTGCAATTATACATAATCATGTTGTAATAATAGAGATCGGTTGATAAAAAATGGAGAAAATGTCAACACAGGTTCACGAGTTGGGAGCAGGAAAGAATACAGAGGTCACGCGTATAATAGAGATAAAGGATACAGAGGTCACGTGTATAATATAGATCCCTACTGTTTTTTTTTAATTAATAATAATATATAATAACAATACTATTAATATCTAATAATATTAATAAAATTAATAATAATGATAAATATAATATTAATGATAATAATAATTGTAAAAATGATAATAATAATAATAATAATAATACCATACTAATTATGATAATATTAATATTTTATCGATAATAATAATATTAGTAATAATAATCTAATATATACATCCAATTTCATCTTTATATGATATAAAGTGATATTATGAATACAAATATTGATATTTGACGATACAAATAACATTACTACAACAACTATATTTGTATTTAAATTTAATTTATTAATATCATCTATTATTATGTAATATTTAATAATTATGTAATATGTATTGTAACATATACTGAATATTATATATTTATGCATTTTAATATAAATATATTATAATATTTATTTACATACTAATTATATTATACTTATGTATGTAATTATGAAAAATATAAATGTTTTATATATGTAAGTATTATATATATTTATTAAAATAGTACATTATTTCATCATAGATATATTATAAATATAAATTTCTACATATACATAATATAATAATTATGTATAAAATCATATATATATAGTTATATTTATGTATATATGTATACTACCATATATATAAAATCATGTTTTAAATGTTGAGTAGATGATTAATTATGTATATTAAACAATTAACTACAAAGTATAACATTGTACATTTAATATTTTGATAACGTTGGTAAAATATGTTTGAATCATTTATATACAATATACTATATATATTCAAAATGAAAATCTTTAGTTATTAAATGTTATCTTTTATAATAACAAAATTACTTAATAGTTCATTAATACTAATATAATTAGTTTTATATATAATTATTTATATTTACATTCTTAGTTACAATTAAAGGTTCGTGAATCGTCGGAAATAGTTAAAGGTCAAATGTTATCATGAAATAGTTCAAACATAATGAGACTCGGTTTAATAGACTTTGCTTATCGAGTCGAATCATATAAGATTATGTTTAAATTTGGTCGGAAATTCCCGGGTCATCACAGTACCTACCCGTTAAAGAAATTTCGTCCCGAAATTTGATTGAGGTCGTCATAGCTAACAATAAATATGTTTTCCTGACGAATATGAGTTGATAACTTGAGTTTTATCATCATTGAGTAATATGGATAAAAATAATTCGATTATTCGAAGAGTGCGAATGAAGCTATTCACAAAAGGATGAAATGAGAAACAAAGATTTGTTTTTAACTTTTGACGTAGTCAGGTTTGAATTTAGAAAATAAGGCGCGTCTTAACTTTTGACATTGCCTTGGTTGAATTCCGAAATTTAAGGGATTTAAAGAAAATCTTGAAGATCTATAAAATCTGATTCTTCGGGATTTATGAAAATTAAGATCTCTTTAATTAAATACGGTGATCTGCCCCGATTACTACGTCTGATATTTCCAGTATAAATTAAGCTCTTCCTTTCCATTATTCTCACCATTCTTATACTTTCTTTCTTAGTTCATACATCCAAAAGATTCTGAAAATGATTAATCCAGTTCTGATCCTTGTCCTCATCCTTACTATCGCAACAATCATTCTCCTTTTCCAACTTCCACCAGAGGAATCTGCTTTCTTCTACTTCGCCCTTGGGATTATAATGTTTTTAATTCTCCCGTGTCTTTATGTTGCGATAAACATTGATATACACGGTTTGTAATTTATGTGTTGTTATCGGACTTTATATTCTCCCTTATATTTCAAAGCTCTATGCTTTTGTTTTCTCTTCCCGACTTCAAATCAAGCGAATAATGGTCCAGAATTTATAGATATAGAGTTTCGAATGATTATAATGTTCTAAGCATGAAGGAACGTGATAGCACGATTTGATTTTCAAATTTATCAACATCACGGAAGATAGAACCATCAAGAATACATTTTCTTGATTTGTTACTGAGTTAAGTAGGATGAAAGAGTTATGTAACATGGCACATGATGACGTTATGATCTGTGAATCATCACGTTTCATTTAGAAACTCAACATGACTTACTGTAATATAATCACGTTGATCAAGTGTCATTATATTATACTAACTCATGCATCAGTTCCCATCATTACTTCAATAACATTCATATTTTAAGCTTGAAAATTTACAGAATATAGAAACTAACAGTTTCTATATGATGTAATACTGATAGCACGAAAAGATTAATGATTTCAGATAAGAATAGTTATAAAAATATCTCCAGAAATATGGAGGATATTTATAATGAAAGGTACGATAATATCTCAGAATATCTAAGATCAGAGGATGATAGAAACTATTGTCTGCAAGGGTTTAGAGTAAGGAGCAAGTTATTCACTATAGACTTTAGCAGACATTGAATTATTTGGATTCTTTGAAGTCAAACTTATTCTTTGTGATTTATCCACGGCTTTCTTCATAGTTTCGCATAATCTGCTTTTCGGTACTATATTTTCTATTGAATGTTTCCAATATATTGATACACAGGAAGCACGAAGAGGTATATAATTTCGGACGAGAATATTTATGAAAATATCCTCAGAAATATCAAAGATATTGATGATGATATTTTGGAATTTCTAAGTTCGACGGTTGATGGAGAAAGATTTTCCGCAAGATTTTAACATGACTTCGGAGCAAGATATTCTCTAAAGATTTCAACGGATCCAGAATTACCTGAATCCTTTGAATATAGGATTTGGTCCTTGTATTTGTCCTTGGTCTCCTTCATGGGTAACTCAATCCGTTTTTCAATACCCAATTTTCTATCGAGCGTTCCTAACACTCCTTTCTTTAACATCAAACTTTGGTCCGTTTAGACCATCTACCATTTTTCTGTTTCCTCTGCATTTAATGCTATGATATCTGAATCATCGGTTATTAATCCGAGGTGGTTTCAGGAGAATTGTGTTTTTAGATGATTAAACGCTGATGGTAATATGATGGAATATGAAAGGTTACCTGGTAACAATAAAAGATCACGCGTATATATAAACGTTATAATAAGGTTGTTTCGTACGAAAAGTCGAAGTTGACTTGTTGGAGCTGTGACAAAATTGGCTAATTTTGAAAAGGGATCTCAAAGTTGTTTTTGTTAATAAATGCCAAAGGATCTGACGCGGCTACGTGTTGAACTTTTACTCAATTGCCGAGAGTTTCTCAGGTGCATAACTATATGCATAAATCTTTCCTTCCGTAGATGAAGTGTGGTTGATTCATCCTATCGATTGAGGTGTTTTCAAGAATCATGAAAGGTTTGAACGCAGAATGTAATCGTGAAGATACAAATGAGGTTTAAGACGAAATCAAGTGGCAAACTTGAAGAATTGTTTAGTTTCATATGTTATATTCAATATTTTAATTCATTTTAATTGTCCAATGTTATTAGTCCACAGTCGATAGTCCACCGTTGACAGTGCAATCATTTATATATAGTTTAATATATAATATTTGAATTAATTAATACGTATCGTGACCCGTGTACATGTCTCAGACTCGATCACAACTCAAAGTATATATATTATTATAGAATCAACCTCAACCCTGTATAGAGAACTCGATCATTACTGCATATAGAGTGTCTATGGTGATTCCAAATAATATATATAGATGTGTCGATATGATATGTCAAAACCTTGTATACGTGTCCCGATATTTAAAGTGCGTAAAATAAATAACAGAAATTAAATGACGATAAATAACGTGCGTAAAGTAAATAACAGAAATTAAATGACAATAAATAAAATTGCGAGAATATAAATTGCGATAAAATAAATTGCGATAAATAAATTGCGATAAATAAAATGTAATACGGAATTAACAGTTAGCTAGGAACAGTTAGCTAGGATTTTGTTAGCGTGGTTTCTTAATAAAATTTAATATTGTTAATTAGTCCGTTTCTAATCAATTTTTATTGTGTCCATTATTTCTTCATTATGCCACTTGTTGGATTCTGATAGGTCAAAATTCAAATATGAAATTGAATTTGAATGAAAATAGTTATTCTTTGGTGAACGGATAAGTATCCCGGTGGTTTTAAATAGGATAGTGAATAACTGTTGAATCAGATTCGAAGAATATACAGTGTAACTTATTAATGTGAAATTTAAATATTCCTCGGGTATTACCTACCCGTTAAAATATTTTTATTATTAACAGTTTGTACAAAAGAATTTTTAATTACAATCTTTATGAAAACATATATACATATATATTTTCTTCAGATGTAATCATGAATTTAATGAGTTAACATGATATTAAACTCATTTAGTTTTCAGTTGGAACTAGAATAAATAATCTCTAAAACATTAGAGATTACATAATCACCATGTCGAACGAAGATAACTGATGTAGAATGTCATGTAGAATGATGATTATACTCGAGGTATAGATTGAGATGTTGAGGCATGTGATATTGAAATTTGGGTTGTTGGTGGTACTGTTGGTGCCGGTGATTTGGATGAAGCTGGTACGTTTTGCACCATATTTTCCAAGACTACAACTTATGCGCGAAGTTCGTTAACTTCTTCTATTACACCGGGATGATTGTCGGTTCGGACGAGCGGATGAATGAGGTTTAGAATCTGAGATAGTATATGATCGTGATGAGATACTTTGGAAATGAGAGAGAAAATGGTGTCTCGAACAGGTTCACCGGTAAACGTTTTAGGTTCATTGTCAAGAGGTGAATTTGGTTAGTGGAAATGATCGCCTTCTTCGCGTTTCCATTGATTAAGTCGACTACGAACCCATCTCCAATTCATTCAGAATAGATGATGGCTAATTGATCGATTCATTCCGGTTACTCTGCTTTCGGAGCTCGAGTGGAAATCCATATCGAAATAGCTGTCGGAATAACTATCGAAATAGCTATCGAAATCTGATGGACTCGAACTGGTTGAGGGATTCATCTCGTACGACCAGATGAAGGATTTTCGATAAGAAATAGATTATAGGATGTAGATTAGTACCCTGCAATACATAATTTACATATGCATATATAATACTAAAATCCCATAAGCTACGGAGGAATCTACGGAAGCTGTCAGGCAAAGGTAACAATAACAGATACGCTAAGATATAAATTTAACTATACACTGTCTATGCAATAAAGGCAGTAAGACGTGTCTTAGACTTTAAGGATGATAAGCAAATAATTTTTCGACACTAAATGATAAGCAAAACTTTTGACATGCAGACACGGTCGAAGTCCAGACTCATTAATGCATTCTAACGACTATCAGTTAGACTCACTAATGCAAGACCTGGTTCGCTAAGACCACCGCTCTGATACCAACTGTGAAGACCCGTCCTAATCCATCCGGACGAAGTCCATATCGATTATAAACGATTCACAACAGTTGATTACATCGCGAGGTACTTGACCTCTATATGATACATTTTACAAACATTGCATTCGTTTTTGAAAAGACAAACTTTCATTACATCGAAAGTTGACAGGCATGCATACCATTTCATAATATATCCAACTATAATTGACTTGATAATAATCTTGATGAACTCGACGACTCGAATGCAACGTCTTTTGAAATATGCCATGAATGACTCCAAGTAATATCTAAAAAATGAGCAAATACACAGCGGAAGATTTCTTTCGTACCTTAGAATAAACATGCTTTAAAGTGTCAACCAAAAGGTTGGTGAGTTCATTAGTTTAACTTAAACAATCGTTTCCATCATTTTAATAGACCACAAGATTTCAGATTTCCATTTCTCATAAACATACGTCCCATGTATAGAGACAAAAATATCATTCATATGGATTGAACACCTGGTAACCGACATTAACAATATGCATATATAAGAATATCTCCATCATTCCGGGATCCTCCTTCGGACATGATATAAATTTCGAAGTACTAAAACATCCGGTACTTTGGATGGGGCTTGTTGGGCCCGATAGATCTATCTTTAGGATTCGCGTCAATTAGGGTGTCTGTTCCCTAATTCTTAGATTACCAGACTTAATAAAAAGGGGCATATTCGACTTCGATAATCCAACCATAGAATGTAGTTTCACGTACTTGTGTCAATTTCGTAAAACAGTTATAAAAGTTGCGCATGTATTCTCAGCCCAAAAATATAAAGGGTAAAACGGCAAATGAAACTCACGATACTGTATTTTGTAGTAAAAATACATATGACGTCATTGAACAATGCAGGGTTGGCCTCGGATTTACGAACCTATATCAATTGTGTATATATTAATACGTATAATGTAAGTTACAAAATTTCATTTATTAATATGTATTATTTATATATTATAGTTTTGTAGAATTTATTCTAACCTTTATTTTAAAACGTATACTTATATTATATTTTATATATATATCGATTTTATGTATATATATCTATAATGATTTACGTTTATATAAATAGTGACATTAATATATTTATATACATATATTTGTGGTTAGTATTGTATTTATGAAATTTTATTAGTTTGTTATGTGAATTATTAATACAATCCTAGTATATACCATAAGTATATATATAGTGTACAAAATATTTATTTGTTAAAATAATAATTTAGATAATAATGATTTACTAATAATAATAATAATTTTATTAATAATGATAATACTAATAGCAAAAAAAATGAAAATGATAACTGTTAATGATACTAATAATAATAACTCTAAAATAATATTAATACTAATACCATACTTATGTTAATAATAAGGGTTCTAATATTTATAAAATGATAAATGATAATCATAATAATACTAGTAAATATTAATGATGATACTGATAAATATGATATTATTAATTGTAAATGTACTGATGATACTATTATTTATAAACCGGTACAAATTCTAATATTGATGATAATAATATATTTTTATTTCCTTCATAATAATAATAATGATAATCATAATCATAATCCTAATGATGATAAAATACTAAAATGATAAGTTTATTACTAATAATAATATTATTAATACCTATCATAATAATAATAGTAATGTCTATAATACTTTCAAATATGATAACAAGTATGATACTAATAATAACAATAACAATAACAATCAAAACAATCACAATAATAATAATAATAATACTAATAATAATTAATATATAATAACAATAATAAAATTAGAAAAGAAAACTACCTCACATGAAAAGAGTTTCAAAAAAAAAAAGAAACTACCGTCCTCTGGAATCGATCTCGTGACCACATGCTCACACGCAAACACTCTCGACCATCCCACCAATTCTGATTCTCTGTACTAATATCGAATTTAAATTTTATATATAAACTGTTTTTCTTCTATTCCTCTTCTTCTCCACAAGTCTCATGGATTCAACAAAACATCAATAACCAAAAAAAAAAAACAAAATCGGGGTTCCCTTTAAAGCTTCAAAACATTACAGAAAAAAAATAATTTGGGTTCTAAAATAAAAAAAAATACTAAAGGCCTACTGCAGCGTCGGTTCTTGGAACAAAAAAAAAATTGATTTCGTAATAGATAACATTATAGATAATGTTTATAACACGAAATAGTTTTCTAAACATGTATAAAAACTACTGGAATCGTCAATTTGATCAGAAACATATACACGAACGCGAATTTGTCTCAAGAACAATTGTTGACTTTTTTTAAACTAAACTTTGACTTCAAAATTCAAGATCGATATAAAGATTTGAGAGTTGAGATTTTGCAGATAGATTCAAAGAAAGATTTCTAACCTTTCTGCATTTTTAGATTTTGAAACTTTATTCGAAATTGAATTAAGAGAAAAAAAAATTGGAGCGTGCAGAGAAGAAGAAAAAAAAATATCGCTGTGCTCTTTAATCCCATTGGATTTCCTTTTTATTTGATTTGCAATTATACATAATCATGTTGTAATAATAGAGATCGGTTGATAAAAAATGGAGAAAATGTCAACACAGGTTCACGAGTTGGGAGCAGGAAAGAAACAAAAAAATAATAATAATAGAGATAAAGGATACAGAGGTCACGCGTATAATATAGATCCCTACTGTTTTTTTTTAATTAATAATAATAATATATAATAACAATACTATTAATATCTAATAATATTAATAAAATTAATAATAATGATAAATATAATATTAATGATAATAATAATTGTAAAAATGTTAATAATAATAATAATAATAATACCATACTAATTATGATAATATTAATATTTTATCGATAATAATAATATTAGTAATAATAATCTAATATATACATCCAATTTCATCTTTATATGATATAAAGTGATATTATGAATACAAATATTGATATTTGACGATACAAATAACATTACTACAACAACTATATTTGTATTTAAATTTAATTTATTAATATCGTCTATTATTATGTAATATTTAATAATTATGTAATATGTATTGTAACATATACTGAATATTATATATTTATGCATTTTAATATAAATATATTATAATATTTATTTACATACTAATTATATTATACTTATGTATGTAATTATGAAAAATATAAATGTTTTATATATGTAAGTATTATATATATTTATTAAAATAGTACATTATTTCATCATAGATATATTATAAATATAAATTTCTACATATACATAATATAATAATTATGTATAAAATCATATATATATAGTTATATTTATGTATATATGTATACTACCATATATATAAAATCATGTTTTAAATGTTGAGTAGATGATTAATTATGTATATTAAACAATTAACTACAAAGTATAACATTGTACATTTAATATTTTGATAACGTTGGTAAAATATGTTTGAATCATTTATATACAATATACTATATATATTCAAAATGAAAATCTTTAGTTATTAAATGTTATCTTTTATAATAACAAAATTACTTAATAGTTCATTAATACTAATATAATTAGTTTTATATATAATTATTTATATTTACATTCTTAGTTACAATTAAAGGTTCGTGAATCGTCGGAAATAGTTAAAGGTCAAATGTTATCATGAAATAGTTCAAACATAATGAGACTCGGTTTAATAGACTTTGCTTATCGAGTCGAATCATATAAGATTATGTTTAAATTTGGTCGGAAATTCCCGGGTCATCACATTGAATAACTTATACACACATATATACAATAAAATATTCGGGTCTTACACCTTAGAAAGTAAAAGTAAATTTAGGCCCCGCATAATATAAATAAACACAACCACTGTGTGCTACTTTGATCAACTGAGACGTCCTGCGGCCTAACGACACCGCACGAATAAAACCGTCTGTTTCAACCTTATATTTGTAGTGACATCAGACCGCAAACAAGATATTTAGTTACGATGTATGAATAAATGAATTATTACATAGGTTTTTTAACATTTGGGCCCCTTAATGATTTGGGGACCTGTACGGCTGCACACTTCGCACATGCACCGAAGACACCCCTGTCAGTAGATCATTTATTTCAACGACCCTCATCATTTGCACGTAACACACACGTTCGGGCGGAAACCTGAACCCGATCGACGGTACCTGGGAACACATCCATTCGGGCAGTGGTCCGGGTAGAGGTTCGTGAACGAATCCCGTAAAACCTCCCTATATGGTCAATATATCTTAATTTTCAATGAGACAAGCCTAACGCGTGGCTTTCGGATCCAAGAAGCTTATTCGAATAATTACAATCTTGCTAGGGACTCTCGGTTAGGTCTCATATATGGATTTGTTCGATTGTGTTTTTAGATGCTGCTTAATGTCGTCGTTGTAAAGTTGGAGCAGAAAGGTGCTCCTTGTTTACTCTTAAGTTTGGTTGAAATGTATTGTATTTCTACCTTGCTGGTCTTTCAAAAAAAAAAAAAAAAACAAAAAAAGAAAAATTAATTCAAATAATAAATTGACATTTCTAAAATGATAATTCAAAGAAAAAATTACACGGATAGTTTTGTGGTTTGCTCAAATCCAAATTTGATTTTTTCAACTAAATAGTTCTGAATATGGACTTATTTCACCGATAGTCCAAAATCAACAAGGACGTTAAATATGTCCGTTAACCTCAGGTATCTGCCAGGTACATGAGGGTAATTTTGTAAATTTGTACATAATACTTATATTTTTGACCAAAATTTTTTAAAGTCTTGCAAAAACCACCCCTTCTCTAGACCGGAGCCAACCGTATGTCTTTTTGCTCCGTCTTTTCCTATCTCAAAAAGAAAACATAGGTAGTGTACCGTCAAAGTTTTTCTTTTTCAAGAAAATATGTATTTCTGTCTTTATGTGGAAGTTAAAAGACGGAAGATAGCAAGCTAATTTGTAGGTCAATATAGTTTTAACTAGGTGGGGTGTTCGGTGTTGCTCGGGTTATGTTAATCAAAATTTGATAGGGGAAAGGAGGGGAAAGATAGAGATCAAACATTGTTGGCGAAAGCTAAAAAAATTTTAGAGAAAAAAATGGGTAATAATAATATAAAAAAATAAAGTAAAGGAGGGAAAACGTAGAGACGGAATGTTGTTGGAAAAAGTTTGGAAAAAAAGTAGGGGAAAAGTAGGGTAAAAAAAGATTTATGGATAGCTTTTTTTTTTGGGAAAAAATAAGTTAAAAGATACCGAGAAAATGTTTTTGTGAGGGCCTTTAGAAAAAATTGTAGGGGAAAATAAGGGGAAATTAAAAAAAAAAAAAAACTATAGATGAGTAGTATCCCTTGTGGGTACAATATTTTCAGCGTAACGTACAAGTGGATGAAGCGTGGAAGGGATTACTATTCAGTAATAGTAACACGGCCAACTCCTGCTTTTAGTATATAGATAGAACTAGTAAATGGGCCCGCGCTTTGCAGCGAAAGCTCAAAGCAGACCCTAAGGGAAAAAAAAAAGAAACAATGTCTATAAAAGATAGCTCGAAATATTTAGCATTTTTTCAAAAACGTCCGTTTTGCGTATAGTTAGTTGCTTTAATATTTCGAGTTGAACGGTAGTGTCGAGCGAGAAGATATGTTCCGTTAAAGATTTGAGGGGAGGTTGTTTAAAGATTTTTTGTTAAACTGTTGAATTTACTATTTACCCCCTTATGTTGTGGTTAGGAATGTATTTTGGTGAAAATTTGAGGGGGACTTTGTTTACTACTATGGCTTGTGGTTACAACATTTTAGGCATGGGTTGCAAGTATTTAAAGCTACTACAATGTCTTGTGGGTGCAACACTTTAAGCATGGGTTGAAGTCTTTTAAGCTATTACCATGCCTTGTGAGTACCACACTTTAAACATGAGGTGCAAGGATTTGAAACATGAGTTGGGCTACTATTCACCAATAGTAACCCAACTATCTAGTTCAGTATATATAGATAATAATTCATTCA
The DNA here is from genome assembly GCF_046630445.1 of Rutidosis leptorrhynchoides. Lineage (NCBI taxonomy): Eukaryota > Viridiplantae > Streptophyta > Magnoliopsida > Asterales > Asteraceae > Rutidosis > Rutidosis leptorrhynchoides. Next base: position 437,923,745 of record NC_092336.1, read on the forward strand.
TATGGATATTTGGTTTCTTTTTTCAAACAATAGTTTTTTTTTATTTAATAATTAAAATGCACACTGTTATGTTTGCTATACTCCATTATTTATAGTTTTACTAGTTTTATGAGCCCGTGCGTTACACGATATTTTTATAAATTAATAGTCAATAACGTTAATATTGATACTTATCGAATGCATAATAATTTTACAATATTTAACACTTTATTAATGATAATATTAGTATAGAAAACATTAGTATTGAATACTACAGATAAATTATGAGTCCGTTCATTGAAATGCGGATGACGCCGCAGATGTCAATTGATAAGGTAATCGAGAAATACATGGATACATTAAGGTTTGTGCAATAATGGGTGCCTGATGAACAATCAAGAATCCACCATTTTGTGAATATGATCTTGCCAGAATACAGGACGTTTGTGAGGTCCGCGCCGACGTTATCTCAGGCTTTTGTGATGGCAAAGATGGTAGAAAGTGATGTTAGAGCAGGGAGTGATGTGAATATAGGGAATGTGGTACCGCAGGGTAGTCAAACTACCAGTCAGTCAAGTTCGAGATCAAAGAAATCGTTTGAATTTAGACTAAAGGGTAAAGGTAATCAAGCATGCACATGGTCTGGTTCGGAAAAGAGAGAATGGTGTAAGGTTTGTAAGTCTTCACACAGTGGATCGTGTTTTGAGGCAACGAGAAGATGTTTGAGATGTGGTATGGTAGGTCACGAGTCTCAGGGGTGTTCCTTCAGGGAGAATGTGTGTTGGAGTTTTCACCGGCCGGGTCACCGTTCAGCTAGTTGTCAGGTGTCAAAGGGCGCAAGTTTCGAGGCAGGGTCAGGGGCGCATTCTACATCTGTGGGGGTTCCACAGCCTCCAGTGGACAGAAAAGAAAGAATCCGCCGTCTGCGGAAGCAAAGGCCTTTCAGATGAATGTTGAGGCCGCTACTAACAATGATGACGTCATAACCGGTATTTTCTTGATTAACTCAATACCTGCTAGAGTATTTTTTGATTCGGGTGCAAATAGAACATTTATGTCTATAAATTTCTGTACTAAGTTAGGGTTACCTACTACTGTGCTTCCTGAGCCTGTTAGAGTAGAGGTAGCTGATGGTAAGACGGTTTCAGTCACCACGCATGTGTCTGGAACTAGTATAGAAATTGATGGTAGACCGCTTGCTATGTCCTGTTTAGTGTTGCCTATCCCTAGTTTTGACATAGTATTAGGAATTAATTGGATGAGCCTACATAAGGCTCACATTAAGTGTGATAAGAAGATTGTGACCTTGAACGAAGTGGGTTCAGTTTTCCGTTAATTTCTATGATGAAAGCGAAGAAGTCACTTTCTAAGGGATGTGAGTTTTTTATAGCTTATGTTATTGATGCTAAGATAGAGAAGAGATCTGTTACCGATATTCTGGTGGTTTTGGAATTTCCTGAGGTATTTCCTGATGAGTTACCGGGGTTGCCGCCAGTAAGAGAAATAGAGTATAAGATTGAGTTAGTTCCGGGAACAACTCCAGTAGTGAAGGCTCCTTATAGGTTAGCTCCTTCTGAAATCAGGGAAATGAAGTCTCAGATTCAGGAATTGTTAGATCGGGGGTTTATAAGACCAAGTTCCTCACCGTGGGGTGCGCCGGTGTTGTTTGTAAAGAAGAAAGATGGTATTCTGAGAATGTGTATAGATTATCGAGAATTGAATAAGAGAACGGTTAAGAATAAGTATCCGTTGCCAAGCATCGATAATCTGTGTGACCAGCTTCAGGGTGCATTGTACTTTTCGAAAATAGATCTTAGATCCGGGTATCATCAGGTTCAAGTTACAGAATAAGATATACCGAAGACATCATTTAGAACGCGATATGGGCATTACGAGTTCTTGGTTATGCCATTTAGTTTGACGAATGCTCCGGCAGTCTTCTTAGATCTGATGAGTAGGGTTTGTAAACCGTATTTAGATCAGTTCGTTATTGTGTTTATCGTTGATATATTGGTATATTCAAAGACAGAGGCTGATCATGCGACACATCTCGATTAGTGTTAGAGTTGTTAAAGAAAGAGCAGTTATATGCTAAGTTCTCGAAGTGTGAGTTTTGGCTCCGAGAGGTGCAGTTTCTGGGACATGTTATCTGTGAGGCAGGTATTAAAGTGGATCCGTCGAAAATAGAAGCGGTAATAGGTTGGAATTTGCCGAAGACGCCGACAGAAGTTAAGAGTTTCTTGGGTCTTTGCGGGATATTATCGCCGGTTTATAAAAGATTTTTCTAAAATAGCGGGTCCGTTAACCAGATTGACCAGAAAAGATGTAAGTTTTCGATGGAGTGACGAACAAGAACAGGCCTTTTAGAATCTAAAACAGTTGTTGTGTCAGGCCCTAGTGTTAGCGTTGCTAGAGGGTTCAGATGATTTTGTGGTTTATTATGATGCGTCAATTGCCGGGTTTGGGTGTGTACTGATGCAGAGAGATAAAGTTATCGCGTACGCTTCTCTTCAGTTAAAGACACAGGAACGTAATTATCCGGTTCATGATTTAGAAATGGCTGTAGTGGTATTTGCGTTGAAGTTATGGAGACATTATTTATACGGTACAAAGTGTGTGATATGTACAGACTATAAGAGCCTCCAGTATATTTTTAAGCAGAAAGAACTGAATATGCGACAGAGACGGTGGATTGAGCTTATAAAAGACAACGATTGTGAATTAAAGTATCATCCGGGCAAAGCGAAGGTTGTTTCTGATGATTTAAGTTGTAAAAAGACCGTGGAGACCGTGATATTTATGAGAACCAAAATAGTTTTAGACCTTAGTGGACAGTTAAAACAAGTTCAAGCCCAAGCTTTATTGAAGAAGAATTTAAAGGCTGAATTGATGACTAAAATAAAAGACCAATTGACTGACAATTCTCGTGGACTTAAGACGTTTAAGAACCGAATTTGGGTGCCTATGCTTGGAGATTTAAGAAAATTGATCTTAAATGAAGGGCACAAATCGAGGTTGACCATCCATCCGGGTAGTACCAAAATGTATAACGACTTGAAATCGATGTATTGGTGGCCAACGATGAAGAAAGATGTTGCTCAATTTGTAGAAAGATGTCATATTTGTGCTCAGGTTAAAGCTGAACATCAGAAACCATATGGTTCATTATAGCAGTTGAAAATTTCAGAATGGAAATGGGATCATATTACGATGGATTTTGTAACCAAATTACCTAGATCTCAGAGAGGTAACGATATGATATGGGTAGTTGTTGATCGACTGAGAAAGAGTGTACACTTTTTAGCAACAAAATAGACAGCCTCATTGAGCACTCTGGCAGAGTTGTACTTGAAAGAAATAGTTAGTCGACATGGGGTTCCATTATCTATCGTATCTGACAGGGATTCTAGATTTGTGTCTAACTTTTGGAACATTTTACAGAAAAGTTTGGGAACAAGAGTAAATCTGAGTACAACATATCATCCACAGACCGACGGTCAGAGCGAGCGTACAATACAGACACTAGAGGATATCCTTAGATCCTGTGTGTTAGAGTATAGTGGTTCGTGGAATATAGATTTATCTTTGATCGAGTTCGCTTACAACAATACTTATCATTCAAGTATTGGTATGCCGCCTTATGAAATGCTATATGGTCACAAATGCAGAACGCCGAATTGTTAGTTAGAAGCCGGTGAGAAACACTTTGCAGGTCAAGAATTAGTTCAGATAACAGCAGACAATGTAGCGATAGCGTGTGAAAAGTTGAAAGCGGCATGCGACAGATAGAAAATGTATGCTGATCCACGTAGACGCCCGGTAAACTTTGAGGTCGGGGATCGTGTTTACTTGAAAGTTTCGCTGTGGAAGGGAGTGATTTGGTTTGCTAAACGAGATAAATTAGCTCCAAGATACATTAAGCCATTCAAGATTATCCCGAGAGTTAATGATCAGACAGTTGTGTTAGAACTTCCTGCAGATTTGGCAGGGATACACAATACCTTCAACATATGTTACCTTAGGAAGTCTAAGGTCGATGATGAGACGTAACTGGTTCTATTGAGTGATTTGAGGGTGGACCTGAATCAAAAGCTAGTAGAAGAACCAGTTAGGATTTTCAATAGAATGGTGACAAAGTTAAGAAAGAAGGAGATCCATATGGTGCTTGTTGAGTGGAAGCATAGTTTAGGATCGAACCTTATGTGGGAGACCGAAGAGATAATGAAGGCTCGTTATCCGCGTTTGTTTCACCATGACCAGATTCCGAGGACGGCATCTTCTTAAGGGGGTGGATTTGTAACATCCTCAGATCGAGCTAGATGTAAGATGACCTTTTTGCCCTTAGGCGTAATTGTGTGGTTAATTATGCTTTTATTTTTTTAATTTAATGTTTAGTGTTATTTTAGTATTTGGTTAAGACCAGTTTGTGCAAGGGTCACAGAACATGTTCATTTATTTAATTTGGACTCCGTTAGGGCAGTCAAATTAAGTACGAAAGTTATCAGATAACTGGTAAATACCCGTATGTGATGGGGTATGGGATTTTAACCCCAATTAAGTGTATAGTGCTGCCTTCTTCCCTCCCCATCTCTCTATAAATTTCCCCTAAACACTCCGTACCAAACTTCACCCTCACCATCCCAAACCCTAAGTCATTTGATCTCGAATTGAAGCTTAATTTTAGTGTCAAATCGTTCCTTGTGTTGTTGTGATTCTAACAAGGTAAAGTTTGTTTAATTTCGTGATTAAATCAGTGTCAAAATGGGTGTTTTGGTTAGGTTTTATAAAAGTGGGTTTTTGTCAAAATTGTTACAATTTGTAGTTGTTTGTGTTTGAATATTGTGGGTTTATGTCCCAAAAGGTTTAGCGTACAAGATGTGTTTAGTTTTGAGGTCAAAAACGTGTCCAGAATTGAGATTTGGTGATTTTGGTTTGAAACCCGTCACTTTGCTGCTTCTGCAGCTGATGAACTACCTTCGACGGATGGTCTTTGACGATCGACCGATGGTCTTTGACGATCGACCGATGGTCTTTGACGATCGACCAATGGTGACTGACAACCGGCCGATAGTCATAACCATCGACCGATGGTGGAAGTCCTTCGGATAGTGAAATTACATTAGACGATCGGTCGGTGGAAGAGACCATCGCCCGATGGTGTGGCGACAGTTGGCCGATTGTCTTGGTCAGTCGGCCGATGGACTTAGGCAGTAGAAATTTTACTAAGTGTTGATGTCTTGCCGTTATGTTGTCCGCGTGACTTATGATAATCAGGATGTAAATTTTGAAAATGCATAAGTGTTAGGTGGACTTTTAGTGACATTTTTGTTACTGATTTACTGTACTGTGCTGTTTTGTACTAACGGACAGAAACTAACTTGATTTGCCTTATGTTCAGGTGATAAGGATAAGGAAACCGCTCAGTGATAGATTATCTGAGCTAGTTGCTGGTATTCGGTGAGTGAGTCTATCTCCGGATAGAGTATTAAGTAGCTGACACGGTACTTGCTCATACGCTTTACTCTTATGTTTATATCCTGTATGAATACCATGTGTAGTTAGATATTGCCATGCTAGTTAGGAAGATTGCATGATTTATTATCTATGATCATATGTGCGCACTGTTAGTTGGACACCAACCGAGGCGGTAAGGTTGGGAACCCACCGAGACGGCAAGATAGGGTTTGTGTGAGGTCGACCGTGGTAGCCTGGTCGGGTCATGATGTTACTGCGTGTTCAGTATAGCATAGAAGGACGCATGTGTTGCGTCTGGACGGTTATGCAGCGGAGTCAGTAAAGCGGACTATCGGTAGACTATAGCTTGATCAGCTAAGTCGTGTGCTCGTACAAGCCACCAATCCTCATATTGTCAGTTGTTGTTGTATGCTAGTTCAGGACGTTGGCATATATGTGACCCTTGCATGTTCAGTTGCTTATGTTTGGTCTGTTAGATAGTATCCATTCACTTAGTGGTTGTGCTAATTTTCCCCACATTTCCACCCCTTGCAGGTTTAGGTACTGCTGATTAGGATGGGTGTTACGGATGGATTAGAAGAAATGTTTGAGTATGAGTTGACTCTGATGTTTTTTGGTTTGGTAAAGTTTTAATGTAACACCGATGTTTTGGAATGTTGTAATCATGATAACTAAGATGATTTATTAACTATGGTTTGTAAACGTTAACCAGGGTTATTTTGGTAATAATATGTACTTCTGCTGTGTTTTAAAAAAAATCAGGGTGTTACACCCAACTACGATTCTAAAATAGAAAAACGAAGAATCTGGTGAACCATGATAAAAATAATTTGTAATCAAGATGGGTAAGTAGTTCATTTGGTTGAAACTGGACTATAATTATGATATGGTTATGCGAGAATAAGTATGTGATTGATAAATCTTTGTCTGATTTTTCAATTGAAAGCCAGTCCTTTTTTATTCTAATTGATGTGTTTATTCCGTTTGTTTATTAACACGACATGTAAAACTTGTTAAAGATGTTGTCATACCCCTTGTTGTGTGATTTAGCAAAAAGCTCTAAAGCATGAGCTTGGATGCAAAAAACGTTGTGATCAGTGCAAAAAGTTTAGATGAGGGATCAGTGATGTAATTGTGTCTTGAAAAAACAAATGATGTAATATTTGATAAACATGAGGGACTAATGATGTAATTTTAAATTTGAGGCGACCTGAAGTTTACCTATTATAACAAGTTAAATATATACAAAAGAATAATTTAAATAGTTGAATGCATACAATATGAGATTCGAAAGTTTGATGTATACAATAGAAATTTGGTGAAAGTTCAATGCATTTTAAAACAAATTTTCATTTCTTTTTCTTTCTAAAGAACCCTAACTTCATATTTTTCTTCATCTAAATTAATTGTTTTTTTTCAAATTAATCATTATTTTTTGCACAGATATGCTGCTACTTGAAAAACAACAACATGAACAAAATTGGTTTTTGGGGTATCGTAACAACATATACATGAACAAAATTATGTGACAAAAGAAAGCTTTAGCCTTTCGTACAAAACGGAGTACATATCTGATGAACACCTCCTTTTAACAAAAACTCATATCTAACTACTTCGCCGCCATGTTTTTCTTCAGCAACGATTGAACCCAGACCCAACGAATTTTCAGGTCGTTCACCAACACTTGTTTTCCTTCAGATCTAGTTATGTTTCGACGTTTCATCCGAATCACTACTCGTTATTTTAACGATTGTTAACGTTCTGACCTTGTGTTGTGGTTCAAATGGTAGTGGCCCGACACTCTTTGTTGGAGATCAGGATTTTGACTCCCGAGGACAGCAGTTGGGAAGGTTATGCAACTACGGGAGATAATTGAATGGGTGGTTTAGTTCCCCTCAGTGATCCCATATTGCTGTTAAAAAACGATTTTGACAGTCTTTCCATCCAGAGAGGTGTTTAATGTTGAGAATTTAGTGTAATTAAGGGATTTAGTTTACACTTATAAATGAGTTAAGAGGTACGGAGTGTACACCCATTAAATGATAAACTACCTGAACCCAAAAGTGGTTTTCTATTATTTACTGAAGTGATTTGGTCTACTAAAAATATGACTAAGTGGTTTTGTGCTATGTTTTCTTAGTCAGTTGAAATTTGGCTAAGTGTTTGGTACTTCTTCTGAAGAGGGAGCACAAGGCAGCAAGGAGAATACTTCTGAAATTTGGCTAAGTGTTTGGTGCTCCCTCTGAAGAGGAAGTACATGCTCCTTGTAAAGAGGCAGCACATGCTCATTGTGAAGAGGCATCACATGCTCCTTGGTAGCACAAGAGGCAGCACATTCTCCTTGGTAGCACAAGAGGCAGCACAGGAAAAAGGCATTGAAATTCAAAGTGTTTTGTTGCTCTTTGGGCATGGTTGCTCCCTGGGCATCAAGGAAAACACTTAGCACGATTTTTGAGTTTTAGTGTGTTGTCCAAGTCTTAGTAAATACGGAAGGATTAATCCTGTAACCACTTATGATATATTTGTGAAAATGATAATTCTTGTTTATGGAAAAGATTACCATCTTAACCACTTTCAATATTATGGGAGATATTTATGGAGAGTCAATCGGTCAATTGATTCGAATATATCTTCTCTCATAATTGCAGGTGCATATATATACATAAATGATTAATTCATGAGGTTGACAATACGAAACCTAAATTCTATTCTGCAAAAGGGTTCTTGTTCTCTGCCAAAACAAAAACGCCATCTCTGTCTTATCCCAAAGTGACATTCGTGTAACCTAGGCAATTAGGGCCGAATAACTACTTTCGGAAAGTGATACCATGATTCAGTGATTTATCCGGCTATCGATTATTATACCCTACACGAAAATCTAAAACCTCCAGCAATCGAAAGTAATTATTTGTTATAAACGATGGCGGCTACGATGAAGCATATGACAGCGAATTTCTCCAAACTTGATAATTTAAAAGGAGGTGATTTTCGGAGATGACAGAAGAAGATGCACTTTTTCCTGTGCATCATGATGTGGTGTATGTACTTAGCACACCAATTACTTAAGATCATGGTGATGATGCTACTATTGAACAGATTCGACAAAGGAGAAAGTGGGACAACGATGACTACATCGCTCGAGGTTTAATCCTCAATGGTGTAGATTATTCCCTTTTCAATATTTATCATAATGTTGAATTTGCTAAAGAACTATGGGACATGTTGGAAACTAAGTATATGTCTGAGGATGCTTCTAGTAAAAACTTCCAAGTGAGTAATTTCAATAATTAAAAGACGGTCAATTCTAGACTGGTCATGGAACAATACAATGAGCTCATTCGTATTCTTGGTCAATTCACACAACACAAGATAAACATGGTGATAGGTCAGATCATGTTGAGATTGGAAGAAGAGACAAGTTAGAGTGAGATTCGGTAAGTAAGAAGGAGACTCGGTATGAGAGAGAATCGGTAAAATTTACATTCCACAGCTTCTAGAACTCAGTTACAATGCAATGGCTATCTAATTAGGACTACATAGGTTCCTTATATAGCCCTCCTCTAAAGAACCTTCATTTAAGCATGTTTCAGATTAACACTATACAACTTCGGGGTCCTAACAATCTCCCCCTTAGTGTTAAATGTGAAATTTACAATATAATCCTATCTGAAACATCTAAAGGAACTTTGTTCCTCTGAAATGAATCTTTGATTTGAGACGACTCTACAATATATCTCCCCCTTTATATGTTCATTCTTGTTTTGAGACGACTCTTCAGTCTTGTGAGAATGTATTTGACTATCTCACTATCTTTAGTTGAATAGCAATTGTTGATCAGTCTCCATCTTAAGTATTTGAAAGCATACATCAACGTTCCATCTGAGTATCTTCTGAAGTATAAAACTCTGATGAAGACCTTTGTGTAGTGAGAATTGAAAAATGCAAACCCATAAGGACAGTCACTTACTTCAAGTAAGGACATATATCTTAGCTCTTCAATCACTTGATTTGGTGGTTTGATTCCGAGCTTTTTGTGTCCCGATTCTAACCCCATCTGAAAATCGTGAACAGACATCCATCTCATTGAATCAAGAATAAATCTGTAGACTGCCTTCATCGCAGTAGCATGATAGACTGTTTTAGATTCATTCAAATCTATCAAGTAATTGTAGATGAAAATAATGTTGTCTATCTTTAAACTATCAAAATCCGCTTATGAGAATTGATAATCCTCATCATCCATTCTTGTCACTTGAAATAATGGCATCTTCACTCCATCCTTGTTAATCATCAAAACCTTATTAATACTTTTGATTTCTGAATTCCACTATTCTTGAAGTTTCTCTTCATTCTTCAGTTTGAATTTGTCGCTAACACTCAGATAAGCTTTGAGATATTCCGGTTTCTTATTATGTTTCCATGCACCCAGAACACTCATTAATGCAGAAAGGACGAGATCAGAATCATCATAGATTCTATAAGCTTGTTGTTCTATGAATGGTGAACGAAGAATCATCTTCTCTTCATCCTTATCAAGTTGGTAATCAGCATCACGCTTAAGAACAATCTCTGCAATTTGAAATGGAACATTAAGATTAGGAGGAGTCGTAGTATCTTCTTTGCCATTTGAGAAAATCTCCTTTTCAAAGTGTATTCGAAATTCATCAGTTGGAGATGTCAAGTTGACAAATTGATGTTCATTGAATTCATTGGCAATACTCGATGACCCCTTCAAAATATTTTCAATATTATCAAAGTTTTGATGGTCCTCTGGAGCTGACTTGCTCTCTGATTGTCCTGCTGAATCCATAATCATTAGTATCCCTGAGTCACCCTCTCTCTGAACTTTTGATTCATCTAGAACACTTTCACATTAAATTTCTTCAATTTCATCACTTGCAGAATCAGATATTTTAACAACATCGTGATCCCAATGTTGACTAGACGAACCAGCTTCATAAGTTGATCTTTAAAAACCACTGGACCGATAACCACCTTGTCTATTCTACCCCTCATGAAGATTATCAGGATCGAAATCATCATGGTCAGGCATGTGAATTGGTCCAGGCGACTTACATGGAGATAAAGGATATACTACTCTTGCTTGCTCAAGATAAATCATCATAGTCTCGCGAACTTCATCAACATCAGTTCGTTTAGCAAACTCAGCAAGATATAGCTCCTCTACCTCATTGTCAGAGAGATATTTAAGTTCATATCTTTTTGAAATATGAGAAGGTGACCCAGTTGGTAAAACAACGGTGTAACCATGAGCAACATCAGCAGCAACTGTTGAAGGCGATGTCGGTGAAAGTGTTTGATTTACCGTGAGGGCAGGTAAGGATAAGCATGCAGTATTATTCTTATATGTAGGACTGTACATACTACTAGTCAGATTCATGATATCCCCTTCTGATGGAGGTTGGGCAACAACCGGAGTTATCATCGACGAAGATTCTTTCGAATCACCCGCCTCCATGACTTTAGTCTCATGGGACTCTGACAAAGTAGCAGAACTACCCGTCGGTTGAGTTCTCGCAGAGATATTACTATCTCCGACTCCTGAAATCACTGATATACCATGAGGTAGCACATCTCTTTCAGTTAAAGACTCTTCCTCCAGACCCTGAGATTCAGAATCCGAAAGAAAAGTGGTTTGAACCAATGGATCAATTTCTTGAACCAAAGGAACAGTCTGCTGGAAGTCTAATAAATATCCCGAAGGATTTTCATGTTGACTCGTTTCCATGGGATGCTGCAGATCTCCTTCATCAAGATAAGCCGGACCTCTAGACCCTGTTGTACGTTGAGGCACAGGAGGATTTCCAGCCGATACGCAGGGTGCCTTTTCAAGATTTTTCGGCTCCCCTTCGGTCGTTCTGGACTTCAATGACTGAGTTTCCTCAATCGATTGAGTCAACGTAGACTTTACCGCAGAGGAAGACTTTACTTCCTTAGATGCCGGAGCATCTTGCTGGGTAGGATTTATTATTAAGTCCTTTGTAGATTGGATGGGCTGATTGGTCTTTTTACCATTCGTGTGTTTAGCTCTCTTGCCTACCGAAGCTTGCGCTTCATTTAGTGTAGGGCTTACTGTTATTGTTGTATGTGATACGGAGATGGGTGAAGGTGACCTAATAGGCTCTAAGTCTTGGTCCGTATCACCAATGGTTGGAGTAACTGTTCGGCATACGATAGGAGTCGTAGTCCTAGATCTAGTTACTCGTAGGGTTAGCGGAGTCTGAATCATCTCATCAGGCATATATCGTGTTCTCTTTGGAGAATATTTGAGAGATGATTCAGTTGCTAAAGAATCGGTGTCACTGCTTCCCTCAGGTGTTGTTGAAAGGGTTGGTTCAATCCTAGGTGAACTAGGTTCCCTGATCCTCACAGGTTAAGCTTGGTGAACTACCCTAGGGCGTTTGAGGTTTATCCTAAGTGGAGGATTAGCAGGGCCGGGTGGTTGAACTACAGGTTCCTCTACAACCTCTGGGGCTGGAACCGCGGCGGGTTCAACTTGTACTTGTTGTACCCTGAACCTGTTCGTCGATGTCCATACCATGGTCACCCTGATTCTCGGCATCAGGCTTCTCGGTATGAACGCCCTCGATGTCACGTGAAGCAAGAAGTCTATCTAGACGCATCTCTGCAAATAAAACATGCTAAGTTAGACACAAGTGATAAAGAGAAAACAAGTACAAAAATAATGCCCATCTGCCGCCTACCATTATCATCGACGTCTAAGATAACTGGCAGGGCAGGCGGATAGAGACACATATTAGCGACCTGAAAAATATCAGAACTATATTGACGGATAGGGAGATCACAGTTATAAAAATGAACAAGTCTCTGCTGCTCCTCTGGGGAAAGGGGAGGCTTAATGTTTAGCTGCGCATTGGTAGCGTCAGTATGCCACGCGCAGACATTTCTATACGCAAGCGGGACAAATGAATCATCGATGATGAAGAATGAGTTCTTCCACTTCTTGCGCACTCCAGCTTTCAGACGCTCTACAAACTTAATCCTGTCGTTGAAAGAATACCAGCTCTGCTGATTCTTGCGATATGAAAAGATGTTCTTAAACAAGTTTAGCGATGGAGGAAATTGATAGTGCTGGCAAATCATCTCGAAGAGAATAACGCGACATGCGCTATAAGGGTGCAGCTGCCCGATGCCAACATTGAAGTGATTAAGAACCTCCATAAAGAAAGAAGTGGGAGGATAGCGCACATTCCCATCCAACATGACCTGCCTATATACGGTAACCTTACCATCGATAACATCACTAGCGCGCTGACCAGCCAGTGGCGCTACAGGATGCAAATCAGCCAAAGGTGGATACCACATCACTAATTGCGCGACTTTGCGCTGCGTCATAACCGACTTGATAACCTCACAGTTTGGAGGCTCAGCAGTAGAGGAAGAGGAGGCCATCTATTAACAAATAAATCAAAGAATCGTCAGAAGAGAGACTAAGTGGGCGCTAACCTAAAAAAGCTAATAGACGAGGTTGAAGTATTAAGCCGATAAGATTTGCACGAGAATGAAGAGCAGAGATGAAGTAAAAAATTGACAGAGATGATTATGGAGTATTTATAGGGGAGTAAAAACATGGAAGAAGTCTCTAGGGAAGTTGAATAGGGGGCGGTTAAAATATGAATAACGGAGATGGAGCCACGTGTCGCAAGATGAAAAAGAAAGAGTACGAGGTAACCAAGGGCGGCGAGAATGGCGGAATGACAACTGTAGCATCTGACAAAACATCGCTTCGGTTTTTTCTGCATTTAATGCAGCAGGACAAAATATTTCTTAAACAAATATAAATAAGATGGAGGCACACGGTAAGGAATGATTGGATGATAGTTACAAGTTGTACCTGCGCATACCATTGGATGATAGTTACGAGTTGTGTTCAACGCCATGCGCCGTACCTGCGCATACCATTGGATGACAGTTACGAGTTGTGTTCAATGTCATGCACCGTACCTGCGCATACCATTGGATGATAGTTACGAGTTGAGTTCAACGCCACACGCCATGCCGACGCATACCATTGAACTGGGGGGACTTAATGATACGCACACCCGGCTAGATCATGTAGCGCATCAAACAGCATCACCACAGTAAACTGCAAGGGTACGCGCTAAGGAGTGGAGTGCTATGCTCATAGCAGGGCGCCAGTTCCATACGCGCACAGGAGCAGCGACCATATGACGAGCGATGCTGTAGCTGGCAGAGGACACCTGGCAGACAAGGTCAGAGCGGACAAGAACACTTTTTTACTTTTGTCGAATCAGCTCGCCTGAAGACGTACTATTTGCAAGACACGATCTTTTTAATCTCATTACGTGGTGATTGAAGACAAGAAAGGTTATCCTATAAATACAAGACTTCATCCACCAGAATAAGGATCTTGGAATTTCACCTTTACATACACACACATTCTAAGAACAACAGTGCATAGTGCAAATATACCCGTTCTACTGGATTCATAGCATTACACTAGACATTCTTGATATACAGGTAACATTCCATGAACATAAACCCTACCATGTAGTGCGAGCCATCGATGACCGGACTGCCCACCGATGGTGGGTCTATGTTTAACCACCCCTGTTGAGATCCTCATCTCGCAAGGGGTTATTCATGGTACACCGGACCGGAGAGTTAAACTCAATTGACCCTTAAATCCCCTCTTATTGATGTCAAGCATGGATCGAACCCGACCAGATTATTCTATGCTTGATCAACCACCACCATGCAAAAAGAAAAGTTTGTCTCCCCCTTGTCCCCCTAGGCCATCGGCCAAACCACCACCACCACCACTATAAATATCACACTTGATTCTTCATTTCACACTTCATTTCATTCTCATTTTACACACACTTGCTCTCTAATTTTCTCTCTAGTCTTTCTCACACTAAAATTGTAAGTTCTTAAATTTTCTTCTTCTTCTTTTTTCTTCTTAATCACGACATCATCATCATCATCATCATCATGAGATCAAGATTTTTAGCTTTTTGATCTTGTTATATCTTGTAGATTCAAACTTTGATTTGAATCCTTCAAGAACATGAAAGATTCAAGCTTTCTAGCTTTGAATCTTCATTACTTTGTTAAATCTAAGTTTTCTAGCTTATGATATCTTTATTTTTGTTAAAAGATCAAAACTTGTGTTTATGATCTTCATGAAACTTGAAGATCTAACCTTTTGCTTTAAAGATCTTCAAGAACATAAAAGATTCAAGCTTTCTAGCTTTGGATCTTCATTACTTTGATGGATCTAAGCTTTATAGCTTAAGATCACTTTGTTTTTTTTAAAAGATCAAAACTTGTGTTTATGATCTTCATGAAACTTGAAGATCTAGCTTTTGCTTTAAAAGATCTTCAAGGACATAAAAGATTCAAGCTTTATAGCTTTGAAATCTCATAATTATTGTTAAAGGATCCAAGCTTTCTAGCTTAGGGTTTCATTACTTTGTTTGATCAAATTTATGTAACTTAAGGTCTTGCTTGTTTGATTGAATCAAAGTTTGTAGCTTTAAATTTTAGAACCTGTATTTGTGTTGAGACTAAGCACATGATGTAACTTTGGTTCATCATCCATCTAAAACTCTTAAGTGAGTTGTTTTAATGATCCAACCCGTTATGCAACCGCAAACAATTTTTTTTAACAACAGTGGGGTGCGCGGTGCGCAACCCCTTATGTGCGCGGCGCGCACAAGGCCTGACAGCCCACTGTCCAAAATTTCCAATTTTACGTTAAAGATCTCCCACTTCCCGACACTTTTAGACGAAACGCTCTTCACATCACATTATAATAGTTAAAACTAACACGTTCCAATAAAAAAACAAGTTTTACGAAACCGGGCCCACATATGCCGAATTACGAGTTTCTTACAAAATATTAGTTTCGACCACATTAGTTTAAATTCCAAACGACACTTTGAGCATGGTGTTTGGGGGTTAAACTACCCAAATCTTGGTAAAACTTCAAAAGCTAAACGTCCAAAAGCTTCTCCTAACATAACGAAGCGGGATCACTGGTCCAAACGAATACCCTTTCCCGTGCCCACGCCGGAGCCTATAAAAAGGTAAAAAATGAGAGGGTAAGAAAACGCTTAGTGAATGCAATAATTATATATATATATATATATATATATATATATATATATATATAATAATTATATATATATATATATATATATATATATATATATATATATATATATATATATATATATATATATATATATATATATATATATATATATATAACCTACTTACTTGCAATAACTTACACAATTACCGCATACACGTTAGCAAACTAATTAGCATACCATCGCAAGTATAATGCTAAATCTCCGATAACACAAGCTAGCACAACAATAGCATATAACACGAACAATATAATATGCTACACTACAACTACACAACCATGGTTAACCAAAATACAAAGGGAACGATTCTCGCGAATGAACCGTTTGCCACGCAGACGCCACTAGTATGCATCACTAGTCCCTTGAGTGGTATCGATGCCCGAACTTATGACCACCTGTTACGCTCAATGTGGTATCTATAGCCCGAACTTAAGACCCATATATCACGCCACACACACAAGAGGATATGGTATCGAACGCCCGAACTTAAAACCCGTATCCCACGCATTACTCATGATAATAATGTATCGACGCTCAAACTTTAAACCCTTATTACATGAAAAGTACAATGTGGTATCGATCGCCCGAACTTTAAACCCATATTACACCCACACACACACACACACACAATGATATGGTATCGAACGCCCGAAATTTAAACCCATCTTCGCCATCAAACACTAAAGCCCATTTATATAGGTTGGTAAAACCAACCCTTTAACCAATGCCAAGGAATGCTTAGAAAGGTTAAGTCTTACGCCCTTCGTCCGTCCATCCAATCTTCAATGTGGGGTAATTCCATTCGGAATGCTACCCATAACTATACTACATATTTATACAATGCATTCGATCCAGGTCAGTTCTCACGAGTCAACGACTCAAGCGCTACCCTAGTGCACCGTCATCGAAATTACTAACCCCGCACCTATATGGGTACTAATGAAATATACGCTCACTCGAGACTAACTAGATTTCGAAACGAAATTTAAGTCTCTAAATTCATAACCGAATCCATCGGCACACAACAAATAATAATAAGGCATAGTTGCATCGAAAACCAAAGTACCTGAAGTAGCATCGTTGGACTTCTGTGCTTCACTACCCATCAAATAGTCGCGCTCTAATCTCATAACCCGATCGACAAACGCTTCAGAACACACCGACCTTCGGTGTCCTTCCTTCTGGTAAATAAAGCACCTGATCGTGCTTAAAGGTGGACCCGTACAATCCCGTGCTAAATGACCTCGTCGTAGACAATTATGACACGTAGGCACGAAACATTCCATATTTTTAGTGTGTTTAGAAACCCAAGTGGGACACTCTAACTTTTGGTGCCCTTCCTTCCGACAATAAAAACATACAGTCTTGCCCGACGGACACTCACGAGACTTATGTCCCTCTTGTCCACAATTATAGTATTTAGACATACTGGAGCTCGACACTCCCTTCCTCTTGCTACCCGCACTCTCCATTACACCTTTACCTTGATCATTAAACGACTCGGGACACTTCGACTGGCGGTGTCCATCTTTTCGGCACTTAAAACATGTGTCGTTGTTTGAAGGCGCATTGGTGCAATCACGCGACAAATGACCCCGTTGTGCTCAATTATAGCACGAAGGTACGTAACCTCTCTTACTCCTCTTTTTCACGTTTCTAACGCCTTCAGGCGCACTTCTCGTCCTCTTACCAGGAGCACTTGACTCTAACCTTGCAAGTACTTCTTCATCACCACTACCTCGAGGTTCGAAAAACCTCTTCTCAAACTCTTCCCTTACAATCTTAGTCACTTGGTCTCGGACCATTTCGGTTACTCGTCCTTCGATTGACTCCTTGACTACTTGTCTAACCTCGTTGGCCAAACCCGAGACATATTGTCCGAGAACGGCCTCAACCCTCACCGTTAACTCATCCTTCCTTTCATGAGTAGGCGCGTCCGCTCCGATTCCATCTTCCGTCTTCATTCTAAAGAATGCACACCGATTAAACAACGAAACGTATAGGAAATGACATATATATACCACACAGCCCCATCTTGCTTGACATTCCTCGTACATTGCTTGTGTGACACGATTTGAACCCATAACAATGATAGCTAGTCATTGTTACGAGAGCACGTCGCATTAACTTGCTAGTACAACATCTATCTCGCTTGATGATTGCAAACACAACACAAAACAATTAGCGCAAAGTTAGTCCACCTAAACCTAGGCACTAACCAATCCTGGTCCGACCCACCTCCTACAAGTCCCGCATAAAACGCATACACAATAAAGTCTAAGTCTAGGCACCTATCTCAAGTCGCCTAAATCCCTTAGACCATGCTCTGATACCACTTAACGACCCAACCCGTTATCCAACCGCAAACAAAATATTTTTTTTTGCGTGGCGCGCAGCCCCTTATGTGCGCGGCGCGCAGCCTCTTATGTGCGCGGCACGCACAAGGCATGAGAGCCCGCTGTCCAAATTTTCCAAATTTGCGTTAAAGATCTCCCACTTCCCGACACTTTTAGACGAAACGCTTTTCACATCACATTATAATAGTTAAAAAAAACACGTTTCAATAATAAAACAAGATTTATGAAACCGGGCCCACATATGCCGAATTACGAGTTTCGTACAAAATATAAGTTTCGACCACATTAGTTTAAATTCCAAACGACACTTTGAGCTTGGTGTTTGGGGGTTAAACTACCCAAATCTTGGTCAAAATTCAAAAGCTAAACGTCCAAAAGCTTCTCCTAACATAAAGAAGCTGGATCACTGGTCTAAACGAATACCCGTTCCCTTGTCCACGCCGGAGCCTATAAATAGGTAAACAACGAGAGGGTAAGCAAAACGCTTAGTGAATGCAATAATTATACATATACATATATAACCTACTTACTTGCAATCACTTACACAATTACCGCATACACGCTAGCAAACTAATTAGCATACCATCGCAAGTATAATGCTAAATCTCCGATAACACAAGCTAGCACAATAATAGCATATAACACGAACAATATAATATGCTACACTACAACTACACAACCATGGTTAACCAAAATACAAAGGGAACAATTCTCGCGAATGAATCGTTAGCCACGCAGACGCCACTAGTATGCATCACTAGTCCCTTGAGTGGTATCGACACCTGAACTTATGACCACCCATTGCGCTCAATGTGGTATCGATCGCCCGAACTTAAAACCCACATATCACGCCACACGCACATGAGGATATGGTATCGAACGACCGAACTTAAAACCCGTATCCCTCGCATTACTCATGGTAATAAGGTATCGACGCTCGAACTTTAAACCCTTATTACATGAAAAGTACAATGTCGTATCGATCACCCGAACTTTAAACCCACATTACACCCACACACACACACACAATGGTATGGTATCGAATGCCCGAACTTTAAAACCATATCATAAGTCAACACAATGTGGTATGGCGTACCCGAACTTAAAACCTATATCGCATTTCGTACAAGTAAATACATTACATACACACATGTATAATTATTCCACTCACCTTAACGCCTTGATGAATGCAACTAAAAATCCGCAACACGTCAATGGGAAGTACCTATTCCATTTTTACAACACAAACAACACAATTAAGGTGGATTTACAAACCAACCCAAGTGACACTTAGTACAATTTTGACCCATTAGCACTTACCTCCAATTTGACTAAGTCAAATCTCGCCCAAAACACCCAAAATCACAATCAACTAGTGATTATGTTCTATCACTACATTTTACTCAATGTTTCATCATCAAAACACATTACTTGCATTTTTTGACACAAAACCCATTTTGACCTAGTCTCAAGTCAAAACACCAATTTTGCAAGCTTACACAACTAGTCACTTATAACCTAAGTTAACTAGTGATAATAACACCCGAACATGATTATCAGCTAATCAATTTCATCATCCAACCCAAAACCCACCAATAATGGTCATCAACACCATTTACTAGCTCAATCACCCAATTATCAACTTGTGGGTTTACTCAAGAACACACAATTCAAAACCCCAATTATGAACACTAATCAAACTATAAAAACTTGGAGTTAGAACTTACCAATACTACCACAACGTAGCTAGGAGCGAGATAAACAACTTTAACACTCGAGCTTTTGATCGATTCGAGCTCCTTCTTCCCCAAATATCCAAATCTCTCTATAGAAATCTCTCTCTCTCTCTCTCTCTAAGAATGGATGAGAGTGATTGTGTGGATGTGAATATGATCCAAAATTGACTCCAAGTCTGATAATAAGGGTACAAATCCATCCCCAAGTGAAAAGACACAAAAGCCCCTCATTTAACTCTAATTAAAACAAAACAGGAAACCTGTCGTAAGTGAGGTGCGCAGCGCGCACACCTGGCCTTGCGCGGCGCACACAAAGGTCAGAACAGCCTGCCAGCTTCCAATTTGTTCCACGCATCCCACACTTTATGTACAACATAATACTCTATGTACAATAAATATTTGGGTCTTACAACTCTCCTCCACTTAGATGTGATCACGTCCTCGTGATTCGCACCAAATACTAGAAGTTAAGCACTTCTCCCTTGAACATTTCCTCCTCCAATGCGGAGTCACACATGTAGTAATCACGCATCCGAATTTTCGCTTCATACACTATCGCATCATATGACAACAACCGTACTTCACACTTCCATTCGACCAAAACTTCCACCACTCACTCGGAAGTACACAGTGAAACTTCATAATATTCTTCCAATAGCCTTATCATTCCATCATATCAATGATATCGAGTAATCAACCCACGAGAAAAAACGACCACAACCGTTTGCTCCAACACCAAGTATCTGAACTCGTACAAAACACTTCACAACCGTCCTAAAAGTAGAACAATTCACCGACAATCATCGTCGTCACGATTTTCAATCGTGGACTACTCGGGAATCATCCCTACATTTTCCGAAAATCTCTCGTAGCCACCATTCGGGAATTTCGCCATCTCGACTCATGTCGCAAAAATACCTTCACAATTTATCCCAAAGTCCACTTGAGACTTCTTTGAAGACCATCAAAGTCTTCCTTTCCAAAGTATGCGACACCCGTTCGACCATCACGTCTACTAGATAGGGATTATTCCGAAATCTCCGGTACTTACTCCCCCACTTAGGATTATAATCCAGTACACCCACTGCCAAGGTGATATTATTTCACGAAATCCTGACATTACACGACCTACGTGACCGGTCTCGATGTTGGTCATACTCAACGATTCTTCGCGAACCTATAACAAGTTATTCGGACCTCGATATTTCAAATCAGTTAAGTGTTAATGCCCGCTAAACACCACAATAATCCACAGTTGTATCTTCGGGTTTCTCGCCGGTACCCAAATACAAAGTAATCGCACCATCGGAGTGGAGCATTTAACTAGCAGGTATAAGGAGGCACCCGACGTTGTGTTATCCAACTCCAATTACTAACACCGAGTCTCAAAAACTCGACCCTCACGGGGTCTACTCCCGGTGTCACACGTCACCAGACTACTCGAAGTCACACAAATCTGATGAATCTTATGGCTCAACGCCCATGACTTTCTAGCGACACCCGCTAGTCACTATTCACCTAGGCCGTACAGCTAGCATATTTACCTTTCAACTCATCACTAAGGAAACGCTTGGAACACCAAGGCTTACACCCTTCTAACTTCGTCATAACCACTAACCCGGTTACCTACATGCATAAAGATAGTCAACCACCATGACTCTACTCGCACACCAACGTGGTTAACGGAGATGCCTCTCGAACGGCATACCACGCATACACGCAAAATCTTAGAAGAAGAGAGTGGCCGTCAAGATCGTACCACACTAGCCACACATCACAAAAACACTAACGAAATTGAACTACCAACTAACATGTCTTAACATCATAGCATGTTAATATCGTCAAACGTACAAATACACTCTAGCTACGACCTAATTGGTTTCACCATACTGCTCAACACAACAATGGGACTATGCCCTACATGGTCTCATCATTACACACTTGGTTAACCTCTCGCGGCAACACCAAACAAAACACAACACTCTCGATAAGACGATTACACGTCGCATACACTCACATGGTGATATAACACCCGGTACACACTAATCCGAACAACACGCGCACACAAGCAATTAATTGTTAAACTCATACACGAGCAACAATACACACGCAATCGACGAATCCTACGGGTCTCACCCGAACGAGTTTAACGACCCAAAACCACAACGCAATAAGCCTAGACAACAAAAGACTCTAACAACGGAGTCAAGGCACTACACACCGACCTATACGACCAATCTCCTCACTGATCATCGGCCACTAATTCTCGATAATTCATTTCACCGTAAAACCGACGCTCACTGTCACCCGTTGTCGTCAATTTAAGCAACGACCTAACACCAACATAACTCGTACCTCATATCACAAAATGCCGCTACCCGCAGGGTAGACTTTCCCAACCAGTGGGTTCACTCGACCCATTGTACCCGAATTTGTCCGACCGACAATACACCTATGCTTATCCCCTGGAAAAAGGAGTGATCAATGTTATCATAACAATTGC
The DNA here is from genome assembly GCF_046630445.1 of Rutidosis leptorrhynchoides. NCBI lineage: Eukaryota > Viridiplantae > Streptophyta > Magnoliopsida > Asterales > Asteraceae > Rutidosis > Rutidosis leptorrhynchoides. The sequence continues at coordinate 437,945,955 of NC_092336.1, forward strand.
GTTACACACATCTTCGCCATCAAACACTAAAGCCCATTTATATAGGTTGGTAAAACCAACCCTTTACCCAATGCCAAGGAATGCTTAGAAAGGTTAAGTCGTACGCCCTTCGTCCGTCCATCCAATCGTCAGTGTAGGGTAATCCCATTAGGAATGCTACCCATAACTATACTACGCATTTATACAACGTATTCGATCCAGGTCAGTTCTCACGAGTCAATGACTCAAGCGCTACCCTAGTGCACCGTCATCGAAATTACTAACCCCGCACCTATATGTGTACTAATGAAATATACGCTCACTTGAGACTAACTAGATTTTGAAACGAAATTTAAGTCTCTAAATTCATAACCGAATCCATCGGCACACAACAAATAATAATAAGGCATACTTGTATCAAAAACCAAAGTACCTGAAGTAGCATCGTTGGACTTCTGTGCTTCACTACCCATCAAATACTCACTCTCTAATCTCATAACCCGATCGGCAAACGCTTCGGAACACTCCGAACTTCGGTGTCCCTATTTCTTTCAAATAAAGCACCTGATCGTGATTAAAGGTACACCCGTACAATCCCGTGCCAAATGACCTTGTCGTAGACAATTATGACACGTAGGCACGAAACCTTCCAACTTTTTAGTCTGTTTAGAAACCCAAGCGGGACACTCTGACTTTTGGTGCCCTTCCTTCCAATAATAAAAACATACAGTATTGCCCAACGGACACTCACGAGACTTATGTCCCTCTTTTCCACAATTATAGCATTTAGACATACTGGAGCCCGACACTCCCTTCCTCTTGCTACCCGCACTCTCCATTACACCTTTACCTTGATCATTAAACGACTCGGGACACTCTGACTGGCGGTGTCCATCGTTTTGACACTTAAAACATGTGTCGTTGTTTGAAGGCGCATTGGTGTAATCACGCGACAAATGACCCCGTTGTGCGCAATTATAGCACGAAGGTACGTAACCTCTCTTACTCCTCTTTTTCACGTTTCCGACGCCTTCAGGCGCACTTCTCGTCCTGTTACCAGGAGCACTTGACTCTAACCTTGCAAGTACTTCTTCATCACCAATACCTCGAGGTCCGGAAAACCTCTTCTCAAACTCTTCCCTTACGATCTTAGTCACTTGGTCTCGGACCATTTCGGTTACTCGTCCTTCGATTGACTCCTTGACTACTTGTCTAACCTCGTTGGCCAAACCCGAGACATATTGTCCTAGCACAGCCTTAAATCTCACCGTTAACTCATCCTTCCTTTCATGAGTAGGCGCGTCCGCTCCGATTCCATCTTCCATCTTCATTCTAAAGAATGCACACCGATTAAACAACGAAATGTACAGGAAATGATATATATATATATATATATATATATATATATATATATATATATATATATATATATATATATATATATATACCACACCGCCCCATCTTGCTTGACATTCATCGTACATCGCTTGTTTGACACGATTTGAACCCGTAACAATGGTAGCTAGTAATTGTTACGCGAGCACATCGCATTAACTTGCTAGTACAACATCTATCTCGCTTGATGATTGCAAACACAACACAAAACAATTAGCGCAAAGTTAGTCTACCTAAACCTAAGCACTAACCAATCCCGGTCTGACCCGCCTCCTACAAGTCCTGCATAAAACGCATACACAATAAAGTCTAAGTCTAGGCACCTATCTCAAGTCGCCTAAATCCCTTAGACCATGGTCTGATACCACTTGTAATGACCCAACCCGTTATCCAACCGCAAACAAATATTTTTTTTTTTTTTTTTTTTTTACAACAGTGGGGCGTTCTGCGCGCAGCCCCTTATGTGCGCGGCGCGCACAAGGCCTGACAGCCCGCTGTCCAAATTTTCCAATTTTGCGTTAAAGATCTCCCACTTCCTGACACTTTTAGACGAAACGCTTTTCACATCACATTATAATAGTTAAAACTAACACGTTTCAATAATAAAACAAGTTTTACAAAACTGGGCCCACATATGCCGAATTACGAGTTTCGTACAAAATATAAGTTTCGACCACATTAGTTTAAATTCCAAACGACACTTTGAGCATGGTGTTTGGGGGTTAAACTACCCAAATCTTGGTCAAACTTCAAAAGATAAACGTCCAAAAGCTTCTCCTAACATAACGAAGCGGGATCACTGGTCCAAACGAATACCCTTTCCCTTGTCCACGTCGGAGCCTATAAAAAGGTAAACAACGAGAGGGTAAGCAAAACGCTTAGTGAATGCAATAATTATACATATACGTATATAACCTACTTACTTGCAATCACTTACACAATTACCGCATACACGCTAGCAAACTAATTAGCATACCATCGCAAGTATAATGCTAAATCTCCGATAACACAAGCTAGCACAACAAAAGCATATAACATGAACAATATAATATGCTACACTACAACTACACAACCATGGTTAACCAAAATACAAAGGGAACGATTCTCGCGAATGAACCGTTAGCCACGCAGATGCCACTAGTATGCATCACTAGTCCCTTGAGTTGTATCGATGCCCGAACTTATGACCACCCGTTACGCTCAATGTGGTATCAATCGCCCGAACTTAAAACCCACATATCACGCTACACACATACGAGGATATGGTATCAAATGCCCGAACTTAAAACTCGTATCCCACGCATTACTCATGATAATAAGGTATTGACGCTCGAACTTTAAACCCTTATTACATGAAAAGTACAATGTGGTATCGATCGCCCGAACTTTAAACTCACATTACACCCACACACACGCACACAATGATATGGTATCTAATGCCCGAACTTTAAACCCATATCATAAGTCAACACGATGTGGTATCGTATACCCGAACTTAAAACCCACATCGCATTTCGTACAAGTAAATACATTACATACACACATGTATATTATTCCACTCACCTTAACGCCTTGATGAATACGACCAAAAATCCGCAACACGTCAATGGGAAGTACCTATTCCGTTATTACAACACAAACAACACAATTAGGGTGGATTTACAAACCAACCCAAGTGACAGTTAGTGCAATTTCGACCCATTAGCACTTACCTCCAATTTACTAAGTCAAATCTCGCCCAAAACACCCATAATCACAATCAACTAGTGATTATGTTCTATCACTACATTTTACTCAATGTTTCATCATCAAAACACATTACTTGCATTTTTTGACACAAAACCCATTTTGACCTAGTCTCAAGTCAAAACACCAATTTTACAAGCTTACACAACTATTCACTTATAACCAAAGTTAACTAGTGATAATAACACCCGAACACGATTATCAACTAATCAATTTCATCATCCAACCCAAAACCCACCAATAATGGTCATCAACACCATTTACTAGCTCAATCACCCGATTATCAATTAGTGGGTTTACTCAAGAACACACAATTCAAAACCCCAATTATGAACACTAATTAAACTATGAAAACTTGAGTTAGAACTTACCAATACTACCACAATGTAGCTAGGAGCGAGATAAACAACTTTAACACTCGAGCTTTTGATCGATTCAAGCTCCTTCTTCCCCAAATATCCAAATCTCTCTATAGAAATCTCTCTCTCTCTCTCTCTCTAAGAATGGATGAGAGTGTTTGTGTAGATGTGAATATGATCCAAAATTGACTCCAAGTCTGATAATAAGGCTGCAAATCCATCCCCAAGTGAAAAGATACAAAAGCCCCTCATTTAACTCTAATTAAAACAAAACAGGAAACCTGTCGCAGGTAAGGTGCGCGGAGTGCACACCTGGCCTTGCGCGGCGTGCACAAATTTCAGAACAACCTACCAGCTTCCAATTTATTCCACGCTTCCCACGCTTTATGTACACCATAAATACTCTATGTACAATAAATATTTGGGTCTTACAGTTGTATTTCTCCTTAGTCTTGACATGGTGTGTTGATGGTTGGAACTTGGTCAAAGTGATGCTAAAACATCAAAGAGTTGTACACTTGAGGCTTATACGCATCAAGGATGAGAACCGCGATAAGCATCAAGCACCAAGAAACCCACCGGAGCACTTGTTTTCTGTTTTTCAGGGTCTGATCAGACTCTTGGGACTTCTGGAAAGTTGATTTCCAGATAGTTTGGTTCGAGTAGATAACGTTTTTTTTAAGACTAGCCTAAATTTGATATACGGTTTGGGATTTATAGCCTTCCGAAAATCACTACGCCTTTGTAACGACGTGATAAAAATTCTGACCTACTCGCGCTTGAACCGTCGCCACGGTCAAACGACATCGAGTTAGGATCTGAAAATTTGACAGCGGTAAAAAGACTCACATACGGATCCTTGGCCTCTTTCTGTGCGTCTTTTCAGTTTGTATAGAGGTCGTATTAGCTGATCGAATTCAGTCTTTCGTTTAGACCTCTATTCTTGTTGAAAACTTCCTTTATCTTTTATGAATGATGATGAAGATGATGATACTTAAGAGTTAACCTATTTACTTTTAACTTTTGGGGACGATTTACTGACTTAGTGACCTTTGACTTAGGTTGTGGACCTTTCGGATCGACTTACTACTTGCATACTTTTCATATCGACTTTTACCGCACATTCACTGTGAGTTACAGCTCCCTTTTTACTTTAACTATTTTTGGGACTGAGAATACATGCGCTTTTTATGTTTACATACTAGACACGAGTACTTAAACTTTATATATGTGTCGGTGACATAACGGCACAAAGATTCCCCTTAGCTCGGTAATGTTTAACTATTGGTTTATGAACTGGTAGACACGAATCTTAGATATGGATCCATAGGGTTTGACATCCCCACTCGGGCTAGTCGCGCTAGCATTTAACGGGTGTTTAATACTTTGTAAACTTACGCACTCGTCAAGTGTACTTTTAGGGGGTGATGTTTATATTACTTGTTAAGTTAGCTACCGGGCGCCCACGAACAAGCATATACTTTTCATACTGCTTTGAATACGAAATCTCGTGGTCTACATTATATCGTTGTTTACAAAAATTATAGCTCACGAACATTCGTGTTGACATTTTAAAGCATGTTATTTCTCAGGTGCTTAGACGTTGTTTCTTCTGCTGTTTGACTTGCTGTTATAGACTCGCTGTGTTAGACTTCCACTGCATTGTCTAGATATGTCTCAATCATGGAACTTTTATTTTGCATTCACAACTTATGTTACATTTGACCAATGGCTTTGTAATGACCTTTGTGTCACGTACTTATGTTAATGCTTTCTATTCGTAGAAGCACGTTATCTTTTGTAAAACATTTGATGTTGGTAAAAACGTTATCTTTTCATGAATGAAAAACTTGTTTTTAAACAGCATATAGTGTTGTAACCGTGTAATGATCCTGTTGTTGATGATTCGTACACGTTGATTTTGTACGGGGGGTCACATTTGGTATCAGAGCATCGTTTGTAGGGAATTAGGCTGCATTAGTGTGTCTTGACCGAGTCGATTAGGATTCACTAATAGGACTAATCTACAACTTGATCGTTTACTTGATCCTGCAAAAACTGCTTATTGCAACTGTTTACTGCTATATGCTACTGCTTTATGGTACTGCTTTATGCTACTGCTATACGCTACTGCTATATGCTACTGTTATATATTACTACATTTTACTGCTTATTACTACTGCATGCTACTACTATCTGATTTTGATTGCATAATACTGCTATATACTACTGCTTACTACACCTACTAAATACCACTGTCCTCCGTGACTGCTATAGGCAACAACTGTATGATACTATCATTTGTTACCATTATATGTAACTACTGTATGACACTACTAGTATTACCCTGTTATGTACTGCCTTAGACTAATGTTGTAGGTTACTATTGTGTGCCGCTATGATATACTACGTGCTAACGTTTCTGATTAATCAAGCCGAGTGTTAACTCACATGTATCCGAACAAATTTTGAAATTTCTTGCACCATAAGATATTTTCTCAATCCATCCCCACTCATCCGACTTTGGGGACTTGTATCCTGATCCATCAGATACCACCATCCACCCGATCCCGAGAACGAAGCGATTCCTTGCGCAATCGAGGAAGAATTCCCCTCGGTGCATGTACAAACCAAAGTAGATCCCTTGAAAGAGGAACCCTCCATGTAATGGATCACACTTACCATGCTCACCGTGATGGGCCATACATGATGTACAAACTCTCAGAATAATGCTCAAATCTCACAACCTGGTATACTTTTTATCTTCATCCTACACCATCCGTCCGAGATCTAACAACATAGTTGGACTTAGGTCCCTAACACTCTTATACAATAAGATGTCAGAAGGGCATTTAAATCCCCCCGGGTTGGAGTATCTTCCGTTGATGCTCATCTATACCCAATGACTTCAGAGTCACCTCACATCGCTCTATATCATTCCTTGTCCGACATGAGGACACGATTAAAGCTCTTCAAAGGAACCTGGAAGCATTGCACGATCTTGAGCACTTTGAAGACATGAACCAACACATTTAAACATCAATGCGTACCCTACGGAACCTACGCACCTACACCGACAAGCCGTAGGATAAAGTATGCAAATTTCCCATTGGGATAGCAAGGATGAAGCATCACTTATATGGAGTTGAGTAGAAACTCGAAGTTGATCACGTTATCTTGAACTTGTGAAGTGATAACGGAATGGAATTATGATTTAGTTTAATATAATGACGACTGGTCGACGTGATTATATTGCGGTAATTCATACAGAAGTTTCGATGTTGTTACATGAGGAATACGAAGTGATCAAAGAGAATTTTGCAAGACACAGTGGTGTAATTATTAAGCGGACTACTAGAAGTGGAGGAAGAATGGCCACATGGCCAGGGAGGTCAAAAGGGACTCACATGGATCTGGAGTATAGTGGAGACTACGTCTCTTCTCAACAATATTATTGTTTCGGAGTTGTTTACTGCTGGAGCGGTTGATACCCTAGATCTAAGAACTTTAATGTTTTGATTAGTAAGCCCTTAACACCCATGGACGTTAAGTATATTTTATGGAGAAAATCAATGGAAAAATAATAAAGGTAGATGAATAATTTAAGGTAGAACCTTAAAATTAATAGGTGGGTCATTTGGAGATGACCTCATGTCAACAAAACTTGGAAGGTTTAAAGTAGTAATTAGAAAGGATTAGTTACCTACGCCAAGCAGATGTTATTTGAAAAAGCTGATCAAATTTGTCGTGGAAGTATAATTAACTTAGCTGGGGTGGATTTTAAGATTGATTTGATACCCATTAAGTTGGGAAGCTTTGATGTGATAGTCGGCATGGACTGGCTGTCCAAGGTAAAAGCAGAGGTTATCTGTGGAGAGAAGATTATTCGTATACCTCGCGAGAATGGTGAGCCGTTGATAGTTTACGAAGAGAGATGTAGCCCAAAGCTGAACCTTATTAGTTGCATGAAGGCACAAAAGTTCATGAAAAAGGGGCGTTTTGCTATCTTGGCACATGCAAAGAAATTGGAGACTGAGGAGAAAAGCATGAAGGATGTGCCGATTGTAAGCGAATTTCCTGAAGTTTTTCCAGAAGAATTACAGGGATTACCACCGCCGCGATCAGTGGAGTTTCAGATCAAAATAGTGCCAGGAGTTGCACCTGTAGCTCGCACACCTTATCGACTTGCACCTTCCGAAATGCAAGAGTTGTAGAGTCAACTACAAGAATTGCTAGACCGTGGATTTATCCAACCAAGTTCTTCACCTTGGGGTGATCCCTTTTTGTTCGTGAAGAAGAAGGACGGATCTTTCTGCATGTGTATTGATTATCGCGAACTGAACAAGTTGACAATCAGGAACCGGTATCCCCTTCCCAGGATTGACGATCTATTCAATCAGCCGCAAGGATCAAGCGTTGAAACAACCCAACCCGTATTCCATACGATAATTTTTTTTTTTGTAATGATACACATTTACGCGCCAATAAAATATGTAAACCAATCCACAAGTTCCATTTAAACGTTCAACAATTTAAATGTTTACAAAAGGCACGAAGGCCATTAATTAAGTTCAATGCAAGTTTGACCCACTACAACGATAGTTTATAATCCAAACGACCCTTTGAGCATGGTTTGGGACTAAACTACACAAAACGTTAGGCCAACTTTCAAACTTCAATAAAACATCATCAAAGGCCACCTAGTGCCCGATAACCCCTTTGCCCTTATCCGCACCTGCAACTAAAAAGATAAACAACGAGAGGGGTAAGCTAATGCTTAGTGAATGCAATAATTGTACATGTTCATATATAACCTACTTACTTGCAATCACTCTCACAATACCGCATTCAAGCTAGCTATTCGACAAACATGCAAACATCATGCATAAACTACAATCCACAATCCACAAGGAGCAATCAACCGACAATAGCATATAGTTCATAATTTAATATGCTAATTACACAATCACACAACCATGGTTAACCAATAGCAAAAAGGAATGGTACTCAAAATTCCCATCGGTGTTCATAACAACCGTTAGTGCACAACACATATATCACCAACCCTTGGACAACACATATCCGTTCTTAAAATCATTAGTGTACAACACATATAACACCAATTTGGACAACACATATCCATTTAATAAACTGTTAGCATACAACACATATATTGCTAAATTAGACAACACATATCCGTTCATAAATCGTTAGTGTACAACACATATATCACTAACTAGGACGACGCATATCCTTACATACAAATAAGCACATCATATACGTACAAGTATACTTATTCCACTCACCTTGTCACAAGGATGGTGATTTAGCACTTCCGAGCTTCAATGCAATGTACCTAAATCATTAAGTGCACATTCAATTTCACAACTAGTGGGATTAACCACAATACTCCCACTTGAGCATTTAATGACCCAATTTGCATTAAATGACTCAACTACTCACAACCGCCCATAAATGGCCAAGACTCGACTTTAATCACTAAGACTAGTGAATTAAAGTCTATTAACTTCAATTAACACAAAACTTAGGGTAATCCATACCCATTTCATCTAATTAGGTCAACTAGTACATTTTGACTCATTTTATATTACTTAGACTCACAATCAAGTCAAACTTACCCATTTACACTTCTTTCATAAATCTTAAAGTGCATTAGTGACTAACAACACCAATTGACACTTACAACCTCAAATCCCAAGGCCAAAACCCTAAATAGTGGCTATTAGGGTTTCCTTACAACAACATAACCCAAACTCACCCATTTTACCCTCAAATGGGTCGTACAAATCTCTAGTAACCCAAACCCTAGCCATTAACCAATTAAAACTTAAAACATAAAGTTAGAACTACCCAAGACTATCTTCTTGTAGCTAGTAACAAGGAGAACAACTTTAAATCTCGCTCCTATGTTTGATTCACAAATCTCCAACTCCAAATCTCAAGATTAAACTAAGTGGGTTTTGTGTTTTGGGAGAGAAATTGGAAAGAAAATAGAAAGGAAATGAAATAAATGAACTAGTGGTGGAGGTTTAATGCTCCCATCAGATCCACATGTTAAATTACCAATTTTCCCCTTAAATTTATTTAATTTGAGCTAAAATCGGAGTCAGAACTGCAGAGGTGCCGCGGCGTGGCCCATTTGTCGCGGCGCGACCTAACGAAGGAAAAATGACCCCTTTTATCTTGACTTCTGATCTGGAATTGCTTTATATGCCGCGGCATGGACCCAATTGTCGCGGCGCGGCCTAAGGCTGTAACTGGACAGTTCGACCGATTTAAACAATTTTCGATTTTATTTGATTTGTACATTCCAAACCCGCTTCCTATATTCACCTAGCCTTCAACAATAGTCTCCCAAGACTTAACGCTAACCAAACCCATGATTAAACTTATACATGCACACATTATCAAGTATACATATATACATATATATATATATATATATATATACATATACATATACATATATATATATATATATATATATATATATATATATATATATATATATATATATATATATATATATATATATATATATATATATATATATATATCTACGCATATATTCATACATTTGTGCATAAGCTAACGAGTTATAAACGTACAAATGATTAAGTGAGCACCTTTCGATACGTACGGGAAAACGAGATGTTACAACTCTCCCCCACTTAAATTGGAGCGCGTCCTCGCGATCCAAGCCGCATGACAAGAAGGAAGATAAACCAGTACAAACTGTTCGGGCTCCCAAGTAAAGTCGGAACCCTTACTACGACGCCATTGAACTTTAAAAGTCCTAACTTCTTTATGTCTCAACCTTTTGACTTTCTAATCAAGTATGGCAATCGGTTTCTCAATATACTCTAACCTATTATTCAGCTCAATCTCGTCTAATGGCACCCAAGATGAATCATTCGCAAGACACTTACGGAGATGAGAAACCTGAATTGTATTATGGATCCCCGCAAGCTCTTCGGGTAATTCCAAACGATACGCGACTTCACCAATACGAGCTAAAACCTTAAATGGTCCAATAAACCGAGGAGCTAATTTCCTCGTTTCCGGAATCGAATAATACCTTTCCATGGCGAAACCTTAAGCATCACCATGTCACCTTCTTGAAATTCAATCGTTTGTCTACGCTTGTCGGCATATGACTTTTGCCTATCTTGAGCCTTTTTCAAATGCTCTCGAATAATATCAATTTTTCTATTCGTCTCTAAGACCAAATCGGTACTCCCTATTTCCTTTTGTCCCACTTCACCCCAACAAATCGGGGTTCGACACCTACGCCCATAAAGCATCTCATATGGCGGCATCCCGATACTAGTATGATAACTATTATTGTACGAGAATTCCACCAAAGGTAAGTGCTCGTCCCAACTACCACCAAAATCAATAATACACCCCCGTAACATATCCTCCAAAGTTTGATTCGTACTTTCGGTTTGACCGTCCGTTTGAGGATGATACGCCGTGCTCAATTTCAATTGCGTACCCATATCTTCATGAAACTTTTCCCAAAACCGAGATGTAAAACGAGTATCTCGATCCGAAATAATAGATATAGGAACACCGTGTCGAGAGATGACTTCCTTGATAAACAACTTATCCATGGTCTCCGACGATATCGCTTCCTTAATGGGAAGAAACAAAGCACTCTTCGTCAGTCGATCAACTATAACCCAAATCGAATCAAACTGGGTTCTCACCGTTTTAGGTAACTTTGTGATGAAGTCCATGGTAATGTGCTCCCATTTCCATTTCGGGATTTCTAACAGTTGTAACTTACCATACGGCTTTTGGTGCTCGGCTTTAACTTGCAAACACGTGACGCATTGCTCAACATACTTCACAACATCAGGTTTCATGCCCGGCCACCAATAATCTTTCTTTAAATGAAGATACATTTTCGTTGCGCCCGGATGAATGGAATACTTTGACTTATGTGCTTCATCAAGTAGCACTTATCGGTTACCACCCATCTTAGGTACCCACACTCTTCCTTGAAACGACAACAAACCACGCGAGCCCATAGTAATGAACTCTGATTGTCCCACAATTCGCTCCGCATGCTTGTTGTGAACGTAAGCCTCTATTTGAATCACGCCGAGTTTTTCAAGAAAATCGTTAGTAATAATCATACGTAACAATCCCAATCGTAACGCCGGGTGATGACTCTTTCGACTTAACGCATCCGCGACCACATTCGCCTTGCCTGGATGATAAAGTATCTCACAATCATAGTCTTTTACCATATCCATCCACCTACGTTGACGATAATTCAAATCTCATTGATTAAAGAGATGTTTCAAACTCTTATGATCCGAATAAATCGTACACTTGACACCATACAAGTAATGGCGCCAAATTTTCAACGCATGAACCACCGCCGCCAACTCAAGATCATGAGTCAGATATCTCGTCTCGTGTTCCTTTAATTGTCGAGAGGCATAAGCGATGACTTTACCCCTTTGCATTAGAACACACCCGAGCCCATTTAACGAAGCATCACAATAAACCATCATGTCTTCCCCCCCTTCCGGTAACACTAACACCGGAGCTTGACATAACTTTTCTTTTAACAATTGAATAGCAATTTCTTGCTCATTCTCCCAAACAAACCTCGCGTTCTTCCTTGTCAATTTCGTCAACGAAGAAGCGATCTTAGAAAAGTCTTAGATAAACCGACGATAATAACCGGCCAATCCGAGAAAACTTCGGATTTTCGTAGGCGTACTCGGTCGTCTCCAACTCTTCACCGTCTCTATCTTCCCCGGATCTAATTGAATACCATTTTTGTTCACAATGTGGCCAAGGAATTGAACCTCCCTTAGCCAAAATTCACATTTGGAGAACTTAGCATACAACTTCTCCTTTTGTAATGTCTTCAATACCTCATGCAATTGACGTTCATGTTCGTTCATACTTTTCGAGTAGACTAGTATGTCGTCAATGAACACAATCACCGACTTGTCCAACATAGGTTGGTACACTCAGTTCATAAGATCCATGAATGCCGCTGGTGCATTCGTAAGACCAAAAGGCATAACTACAAACTCAAAATGCCCATAACGCGTTCGAAAAGCCGTTTTCTCAATATCTTCCTCACGGACCCGCATTTGGTGATAGCCGGACCGTAGGTCGATCTTAGAGAAATACGTTGCACCTTGGAGTTGGTCAAACAAATCGTCGATCCTAGGTAATGGATAGCAATTCTTGATCGTCACTTTGTCCAACTCCCGATAATCGATGCACATCCGCATGCTTCCATCTTTCTTTTTCACAAACAAGACCGGAGCACCCCATGGCGAGGAGCTCGGTCGAATGAAACCCTTTTCAAGAAACTCTTGGGTTTGATTTAAAAACTCTTGCATTTCCATCGGTGCTAAACGATAAGGAGTTTTAGCAATGGGGGTAGCTCCCGGAACCAACTCAATGCGAAATTCTACTTGTCTTTCCGCCGGAACACCCGGTAACTCGTTCGGAAAAACGTCTTCGAATTCACTAACCACCAGAATTTCACGAATGGATGGTGGCTCATCACGAGTATCCACAACATGGGCAAGATAAGCCATGCCACCACTAACAAGAAAATGATGTGCCCGTGCAAAAGAACATATCGGCACAAGTCTTCTTCGTTTATCGCCTTGAATAATTAACTCTCCCCCACTTGGGGCCTTTACACGAATAAAATTTTCGTGACATACAATATCGGCTCTATTATGATCGAGCCAATCCATACCCACAACGATATCAAAATCGCCCAAAGTCATAGGAATGAGATCAATTTTAAAGTTTTCGGCACCAAACACAACATCACAATTTTTACATACGTCAACCACTAGCACCGTCTTGCCGTCCGCTATTTTGACTTCTACCGGATGACTTAACTTAGCTAATAGCTTATTAAGTTTAGGTACAAATCGAGGTGACACAAAAGACAAATTTGCACCACTATCAAATAGAATCCTTTTCGGATTAGAGTTAACCATGAAAGTACCTGAGACAACTTCGTTCGATTATTTGGCTTCATCATTGGTCATCAAATAATTTTAACCTCTAGCCGTACCAGCCGCCTTTTCTAACCGGTTAACATTATCATAGTTCAACTCGGGACACTCAGGCCTCTTGTGCCCTTCTTTACCACAATTGAAACAAGTAAATTTGGGTGTAGAAGGTGAGTTGGGGCAGTCACGAGAGATGTGACCTTTTTGCCCACAAGTATAGCAAGTGGGTACATGACCATCGGAGCCACCTTTCTTCATACTGTTAACACTTTCGGAGCCCTTCTTGTTCTTTTTGTTGGAAAAGCTCGATTGACTCGAATTCTCGAACTTCCTCTTTCCAAAAGTAAAACTACTCTTTCTCAACAAAAGCGCCTCAAAACCCTTCGCCATATTGAACAATTCATCAAAGCTCTTCACCACGTTCACACTAATTTTCTCTTGATAGTTATCATTCAAGATTCGATATAAATCTTCTTTCAACATTTTATCATTCCCGACATACTCCGGGAAAAATTGGGTCTTGGACAAAAACACGGATTTGAGAGTGTTCAAATCCATCGACCCTTGCCTCAAGGAACGTAACTCATCCTTAAGCCTAGTTAGATCGGCCGAAGTTCGGTACTCATCGAAAAACTCTACCTTGAATTCATCCCAAGTAAAATCCATGCATTGTTCTTCACCATAAACTTGGATTTTCGCATCCCACCATAGCTTAGCATCACCCCTTAACATGCTACAACCATACCTTGTCTTCTTATCAAGAGGACATTCACAAGTATCGGAGATCCATTAGGCACTCTTGAGAGGGTCTCGTTCACCTTCAAAGGTGGGAGGTTGAGAATCCTTAAAATTCTTATAAAAGAAGTCCCGTCTCCCCACATTATCCTCTTGATGAACGGCCTTCACTTGCTCCTTGACTACATTGACTAATTGCTCGTCAATCGTATCTAGAAACATTTTCTTAACATCCTCGAGGAACTCCGCCTTTTGACGTTTAAAGATGGCCTCAACTTTGGCCGTGAACTCAACGTCCTCACTCGTACCCCCATTTTCGGTGTCGTGTCCGTTTCTCATCTTCATTCTATAAAACGGAAAAGATTAAACAACGAACGAATAAAAGGACATAACACGTATGCATATACGTATACCCCACACTACTCCATCTTACTCAACAATCGTTGTACATTACTTGTTTGACACGATTTGCACCCGTAACAATGGTAGCTAATCATTGTTACGCGAACACGTCGCATTAACTTGCTAGTACAACGTCCATTTCGCTTGATGATTGCTAAACACAACACAATTCAATTAGCACGAGGTTAGTTCACATAAACCAAAGTACTAACAATTCCCGATTTGACCCAAAGTCCTACAAGTCCCGCATAAAAGCGCATACACAATAAAGTCTAAGTCTAGGCACCTATCTCAAGTCGCCTAAATCCCTTAGACCATGCTCTGATACCCCTTGAAACAACCCAACCCGTATTCCATACGATAATTTTTTTTTCTGTAATGATACACATTTACGCGCCAATAAAATATGTAAACCAATCCACAAGTTCCATTTAAATGTTCAACAATTTAAATGTTTACAAAAGGCACGAAGGCCATTAATTAAGTTCAATGCAAGTTTGACCCACTACAACGATAGTTTATAATCCAAACGATCATTTGAGCATGGTTTGGGAGTAAACTACCCAAAACGTTAGGCCAACTTTCAAACTTCAATAAAACATCATCAAAGGTGTAGGACCCCGACAAATCGTCAATTGACGGCGTCGACTACTTAGGTCCCGTTGCGTGGTCATAGGTCTTTAACGTGACGTTTGACCAAAGATATGTCGCATTCCTTTCAAAAATAAAGATTTTTTCAAAGTTTACAAGAATTGTTCATCCAAAAGTTACGTTACAAAGTTATAGTTACATGTGAAACCTATGGGACACAGTTTTAAAAAAAGTCAAAAGACGCTCCATGAAATGCATGTATACTCGACATCCAATGCAAGTATCAAATAATGAGCGGAAGCACGTTTCACATAGCGTTCAAAGACCTGAGAAAAACATAGAAATCTGTCAACGAAAACGTTGGTGAAATCATAGGTTTAAGTAAGTAAGTGAGTAAAAGTAAGTCGAACCACAAGATTTGCAACATTGATAATATAGTAATACATTCTAAAAGTTAATATTCACGAGCACCCAATTATCAAGGCTTAACATTCCGTCCATTGAACCCCATTAATAGTGCTAGAACAACACTGTTTCTCGAAAATATATTTCATCCGTAGACGGTAGCGAACCGTCCGAGATGAGGGTTTGTCAAACCCATATGGCCATACAACATAAGTTCTCGTCTACACTTACACACTGCAAGAGTAACTAATGATAATCGAATTGAGGATTTTGTTCTAAACTCGTATGTAAAATGTTTTTTTTCCTCTACTTGTGTTCACTTAGTTAAAAAGAAATGTTTATGTTTTCTCATCCCAAATGTAAGTTCAAAAGAGTAAAAGTGGGACTATGATCTCACCTTGAGTGCAAGAGTAATAAAGTACTTCAACAAGTAAACGCGTGCAAAGACAAAGCTAGTCTTGACCTAAACATATAGGTTGTATCAATAACGGTATACACGATAGGTCAAAGATGTTCAATTAGTCCTATGGCTCGTTACAACTCGATTATAAAGCATGTGAATCAAATTGTCAAGTTTCATGCAAGATACAAGTAAAGAATCATGTTAGAAATATTGCATAATCATTTGGTTAAGTTTGACAAAAAGTCAAACTTTGGTCGGTCAAAGTCAACGAAAAAGTCAACACTTTCGGGTCGGGTCTCGGACTATTTTTCTGTGCTAGTTATTCATATATAAGCATGTTAGAACAAGTCTAATGTGAATCGGAGGTCCATAGCATGCCAAACATTTTTCTTATTTTGACCAAGGAGGTCAGAACCTGGACACGGCTTATGCCGCGCCGCGGCCCACAATTGTTTCGCCGCGACAATACACGGGAGCTGATACATGGTCAGTTTCAAATGTTCAAGTCTTGATCCAAAATTTGTTTTAGCACAAAATGCAAACCGTAAACATTTAGAAGGCGTATCTTATATCGTTGGAAAGCTCTTTTGACAAGGAACACAACTAAACACGTTTCATCAAACAAAAACATCATTTCCAATAACCAATTTCTCGTCAAGTGATCATTTAAAGTCCATTTTCAAAGTTTCAAGCTCACAAAATGCATTTTAAGTCTCGGGAATCCAATTCACACATATAATATGTCGTTTTGAAGGTAATGAAACATACATTACAATTATACACTTACAATTAACATTTCATGGCATTCAAGCATCAAAAGTTCATCTCAAGAACTATCAAACCCTAATCAAGAATCACAAAATCATTAATCATGTTTTTGAAGTTTTACAAATCAACCTACACATCAAAATGAAGCTAGTGATACTAGTAACACAATTAAAACATGAACTTTAACAATTTAACAACATTTAAACTTCCAAAATCAAAGATTAAGCAAACCCATTTTCAAGTGTTCAAACTAGTTGCTCAAATCATCAAATCGAACAAACAAAACATATATTCATGTTATACACGAGCCATAGATACTAATTAACACTTTTATAATTCAAAAACATCAAGAACACAAAATCTAGTAATTTTAGAAAGTTACTCAAAGGAGGTGAAATGGGTATCAAATTGTAGAGGATGAAGAGAGGATTCCAAATATGTAATTTGTTTTGTTGCTAGCCTCCAAATCCGAATTTAGATGATGAATTCTTGTTTTGGTGTTTGAGAGAGTTTGGTGGAAGTATTTGGAAAATGGAAAAAGAAAAGAGAAAATAATGAATGGAGAAGGAAAGTGGGAGGTGATTGACTTAGTCAACTCCTAGCCACCTTTTTGATCAAGTGGCAAAACTAGTCCCTCAAGTTCGGGTGCGGGAATTACCTAAAAGAGATATTTTAGATACGCGCATTAACAGGAGATGTTATAATCCAATAACGAAAATTATTAAGAATGTTAGTTAACGGGGGATACGAATCTAGTCACGAAGGATATTATTTAAAAAAAAAAGATGGGCATTAAAAATAATTTAATGGAAGAATGCGAGATGTTACATTACCCACACCTTAAAAGAAATTTCGTCCCGAAATTTAGTTGGAAGCAATAGTCGTTGTTTCTTACTCGAGACTTTACGTTGTCAATGCTATGAATAAGTGAAGATACGTCCTTGGGCATTCCCACAAATTTTGACAGTCGAGATTTCAGTTTGTATTAAGACTTGGTTTTACGACCCACAATTTCAACCAGTTTCCCATGAAGGGGAGTTCGCCATCAATAGTAAGTTTATCTAGGAGAGTAGCACGTTCCTGTTCCGTAGGACACGTCTCTAAGTTTGTTGCACAAAATGTAAGGTAAACGGAAACTTTAATTGAGTCTGGAGATCTAAATGGTAGGAGGCGGTTCCAATACGCCCCAAGATTTTTAAAAGGATCAATATTGCGGATATAACTTTCCTCGATTTCTTGAAACGGGTTACACCTTTCCAAGGTGCGGTTTTTCAACGTTACGCGGTTACTGAACTTGAACTTGAGAGATTTTCATCTAACCTTGGTGTAACTCCTTTGGTGATTACGGGTCATCTTGAGCCCTTCTCGAACTTGAATTATCTCAACGGTTATTTCTTAAATGCTTTCGGATATGATGATTTGCTTGTCACCTACTTCGGTCCAACGAAAATGGGAGGACAACACTTGTGGTGATGTAAGGTTTCGAAAGGTGTGGTGTTAATATACGAGTGGTAACTACCGTAGTAAAAGGAATCAACTAAAAGCGACAATACGAGTTGGTAACCTTTCTCTCGAAGATTTGAATCGTGTGTTTGCTTGTTCCGTCAGTTTGTGGATGATACGCGGTACTCATGTTTAAACGTGTTCCTAAGGCTCCTTGTAACACTAGAAGTGAAACGAGTATTTCGATCTGAGGTAGTTGATAATGATACACCGTGTTGGAGTAGAATTTTTTAAGATATGCTCGAACAAGTTAGTTAGGGTTCGGAAACGTTCGTTATGACTATTCACCCATATGGCGAATACCAGTGTAACCTGAAGAGTCTCTCCCTCCATGGAGAATTTAGAATAAAATATTTCCTTATACGAAAGTACGAGCGAAAAGGATAGGAGTGAAATGAGGACTTAGAACAGGATGAGTTTATACCTTGAGGTAGCCATATCGCGCATCTAGTGGTCCAATGTTGAGACTGGGTGGGAAACGAGATAGTACACGTAGTTGTACAGTTCGGGGTTGAGTAGTAGTTGTCCGTATCAGGAGCATGAGGACGATAAGTCAAAGAGAAAGGAAGTATCCTTAGATTGTGTGTTATCTTGGGTCCCAGTAATATCAGACGGTCATAGTGAAATAACAGTGTTATGTAACGTGGTACGTGGTGATGAGAAGATTGATCGGATCCATAATTAAGTATTCCAATCGTTTGTGCAAAAATAACGAATTTCAGTTTCCTTGATTTCGAGTCGAGAGAGTATGCCTTTCGGGCATTCAAGTAGAAATATTTCCATATTTGAATTCCATTGTGTTACATGAATTTAGCTAGTAAGGTTGGTGTGAAAAATCGCGTTAAAAGTTCGGACACGGAGAGGTTTAGTCCTTTCCTAGGGAGTTAACGGGGTTAAAGGACGAGTAACACGAGAAAAAGTCGAAAATGAATCAGCGGTAATAATCGGCGAGATCTAAGATTTTACGAATACAAGTCAGAGTCGTGAGGGTTTCCCGATTACGTGTGGTTCCGATTGCGAGATGTGTTGTAATGCCTTGACCACTAACAACATGGTCTAGAAATTTGACTTCATTTAACCAAAATTCTCACTTGGAGAATTCGATATAGAGTTGCTCTTTTCTCGAGAGTTCGAGTGTAAGACGGAGACGTTGTTCGTGTTCTTCTTTACTTGAATAGGTTTAGAACATCAATTATAAGTACGGTAACAATTTGTCTAGATAAGTTTGTACACGCGGCTCCGGAGGTTTATGAATACAGACGGAGCCTTAGATTAACTGAACGGGACTAAGAGAGATTTACAACTATCGTAGCGAGTTCGGAAAATGGTTTAGGAGACATCATCTCCCTCAACCCACAATTGATGATAACAAGGATGGAGATCGATTTGGTATACGCACGAGATCCTCGTACTTGATCAAGAGGTCATTGATACGGGGAAAAAGAATATCGGTTCTTAACCAGAAATTATTTAGTTCACAATAATCTATACAAGATGATAGGGAAACATTTCTTCTTAACGAATAGGTTTTGAGCTCCTCAGTTCTATAGGTGTCAAGTCAAAATTCAAATTATCCACCCAATAAGTTTAACGTACATCCTCCGATATAAATTTGGTGGCACACAATAGTTTTCCGTGGGTCACTTGAATGGCCTAAGTAATATCTAAGGGGAGTGGTGGAGTGCAAAGAGTACGAGTCAAAGTCTTGGTTATAAAACGTCTAACGGTACCCGAATCGAATAAACATGAAATATAAAGTTGTTGAGAAGAAACGTACCCATGACTAGTTGTCATCTCGGGCTCCCTCGGTGCAAATGTTGGAAGATCGGCCGCGTGCGTTGGGGTTGATTTTTTTTCTTTGGGCAATCATTCCTAAAATGACCCGTTTGGCCACATGCGTAGCAAGTGACCGATTTTTGTGTGTTGGGTCCATTTTGAGTGACGGGGGTGGCACTTCCTCAATGTTTGGCCATATGACCCCTTCCTTGGCATTGGCGGCAAATTAGCTTGCCACATTCACCAAAGTGATGTTTGTAGCATCTGTTGCAAAAAGGCTTGCTACATTCACCAAAATGATGTTTGTGGCACTTGTTACAATAAGGTAGGTACCCGGCGTAACCTTTCTTGCCGTCGGAGGTGAAGGACTTCTTGGTGAAGTTGTTATTGTAGTTGCTCGATGGAGAGGCTTCCCATTTTCTTTTGTTGTTACCCAGTTGGTCCTCGGCCATTGGTGTCGGCGCTTCAATTTCATTCACCGTTTTTATAAATTGGCGGGCCATCGTTAAAGCCTCTTGTAGGTTGGCGGGTTGGGATGACATTACCCCGTGTTGAACGCTCTTCGGGAGGCCATCCATGTAAAGTTCGACTCTTAGGGATTCGAGAGTCATGAGATTTGGACACATTAAGACTAGTTCGGTAAACCATTGATTATAAGCTTCGAGGTCATTCCCGACCGTTTTTAAATTCCTTAGACCCCGTTCGAGCCTTCGAGTCTCGTCGCGCGGGAAGTATTCGGTGATCATTCTTTCTCTTAATTCGGTCCAAGAGAGTGTAAGGGCCACATCGATACCCACTGATTGTACATACTTGTTCCACCATGAGAGAGCAATACCGGTAAGAGTAAGGGTGGAAAACTTAACCTTATCTTGGTCCTGACAACCGCTTATGTTAAAAACGGCTTCCGTTTGTTCGAACCATCAGGTGAGAGCAATCGGTCCCCCGGTTCCATCAAAAGTGGGAGGTTTGTTCCCCATGAAGTTTTTGTAGGAGCACCCCTCGTCTGAATTACCGGCTCCATGATTGTTGTTGTGGTTGGAGAAGTGATCGGCCACGGCCTCACCCACGGCGGTGGCTATCATTCGTTGAAGGGCTTGTTCTAAGGTTTCGGGAAGGGTATTGTGTTGACCTAGGTGAGCCATTGTTCATTCATGACACAAGAATATTGTTGATTAGTATTCTTAACAATACTAATCGTGATATGGAATAATGATGAAGAGAAAATTTTCCTTGACTCGCCATAAATTCTTTATGTCGTAATGTCGGAACGTTCATATGAGTCACCGTAATATAATCTTGGCAATTATATTACCCTGATTCATATGTGCATTCAACATTTTTCTATAAAGTCAAGGTGGCGCGTCAATCAAATTAAACAACGAAAGATTTAGATGAAGCGAGAGTTAGTTATGAGTAGAAACGTTCGAGTATAAATGCACAAATAGTCAAGTAATTCCTACATCAAGTCTATATGCCGGTTGTAGTCTAGATTCACTAATGTACCCTATGACTCGGGGTTGACACCAATGAACTCTAAATCCCTACAACCAAGGCTCTGATACCACTTGTAGCGACCCCGACAAATCGTCAATTGACGGCGTCGACTACTTAGGTCCCGTTGCGTGGTCATAGGTCTTTAACGTGACGTTTAACCAAAGATATGTCGCATTCCTTTCAAAGATAAAAATTGTTTCAAAGTTTACAAGAATTGTTCATCCAAAAGTTACGTTACAAAGTTATAGTTACATGTGAAACCTATGCTACACAGTTTTAAAGAAAGTCAAAAGACGCTCCATGAAATGCATGTATACTCGACATCCAATGCAAGTATCAAATAATGAGCGGAAGCACGTTTCACATAGCGTTCAAAGACCTGAGAAAAACATAGAAATCTGTCAACGAAAATGTTGGTGAAATCATAGGTTTAAGTAAGTAAGTGAGTAAAAGTAAGTCGAACCACAAGATTTGCAACATTGATAATATAGTAATACATTCTAAAAGTTAATATTCACGAGCACCCAATTATCAAGGCTTAACATTCCGTCCGTTGAACCCCATTAATAGTGCTAGAATAACACTGTTTCTCGAAAATATATTTCATCCGTAGACGGTGGCGAACCGTCCGAGATGAGGGTTTGTCAAACCCATATGGCCATACAACATAAGTCCACGCCTACACTTACACACTGCAAGAGTAACTAATGATAATCGAATTGAGGATTTTGTTCTAAACTCGTATGTAGAATGTTTGTTTTCCTCTACTTGTGTTCACTTAGTTAAAAAGAAATGTTTATGTTTTCTCATCCCAAATGTAAGTTCAAAAGAGTAAAAGTGGGACTATGATCTCACCTTGAGTGCAAGAGTAATAAAGTACTTCAACAAGTAAACGCGTGCAAAGACAAAGCTAGTCTTGACCTAAACATATAGGTTGTATCAATAACGGTATACACGATAGGTCAAAGATGTTCAATTAGTCCTATGGCTCGTTACAACTCGATTATAAAGCATGTGAATCAAATTGTCAAGTTTCATGCAATATACAAGTAAAGAATCATGTTACAAAGATTGCATAATCATTTGGTTAAGTTTGAAAAAAATTCAAACTTTGGTCGGTCAAAGTCAACGAAAAAGTCAACACGTTCGGGTCGGGTCTCGGACTATTTTTCTGTGCTAGTTATTCATATATAAGCATGTTAGAACAAGTCTCATGTGAATCGGAGGTCCATAGCATGCCAAACATTTTTCTTATTTTGACCAAGGAGGTCAGAACCTGGACACGGCTTATGCCGCGCCGCGGCCCACAATTGTCGCGCCGCGACAATACACGGGAGCTGATACCTGGTCAGTTTCAAATGTTCAAGTCTTGATCTAAAATTTGTTTTAGCACAAAATGCAAACCGTAAACATTTAGAAGGCGTATCTTATATCGTTGGAAAGCTCTTTTGACAAGGAACACAACTAAACACGTTTCATCAAACAAAAACATCATTTCCAATAATCGATTTCTCGTCAAGTGATCATTTAAAGTCCATTTTCAAAGTTTCAAGCTCACAAAATGCATTTTAAGTCTCGGGAATCCAATTCACACATATGATATGCCGTTTTGAAGGTAATGAAACATACATTACAATTATACACTTACAATTAACATTTCATGGCATTCAAGCATCAAAAGTTCATCTCAAGAACTATCAAACCCTAATCAAGAATCACAAAATCATTAATCATGTTTTTAAAGTTTTACAAATCAACCTACACATCAAAATAAAGCTAGTGATACTAGTAACACAATTCAAATATGAACTTTAACAATTTAACAACATTTAATCTTCCAAAATCAAAGATTAAGCAAATCCATTTTCAAGTGTTCAAACTAGTTGCTCAAATCAACAAATCGAACAAACAAAATATATATTCATGTTATACACGAGCCATAGACACTAATTAACACTTTTATAATTCAAAAACATCAAGAACACAAAATCTAGTGATTTTAGAAAGTTACACAAAGGAGGTGAAATTGGTATCAAATTGTAGAGGATGAAGAGAGGATTCCAAATATGTAATTTGTTTTGTTGCTAGCCTCCAAATCCGAATTTAGATGATGAATTCTTGTTTTGGTGTTTGAGAGAGTTTGGTGGAAGTATTTGGAAAATGGAAAAAGAAAAGAGAAAATAATGACTGGAGGGGTAAGCTAATGCTTAGTGAATGCAATAATTATACATGTTCATATATAACCTACTTACTTGCAATCACTTACACAATACTGCATACACGCTAGCTATTCGACACACATGCAAACATCATGCATAAACTACAATCCACAATCCACAAGGAGCTATCAACCGACAATAGCATATAGTTCATAATTTAATATGCTAATTACACAATCACACAACCATGGTTAACCAATAGCAAAAAGGAATGGTACTCAAAATTCCCATCAGTGTTCATAACAACCATTAGTGCACAACACATATATCACCAACCCTTGGACAACACATATCCGTTCTTAAGATCATTAGTGTACAACACATATAACACCAATTTGGACAACACATATCCATTTAATAAACCGTTAGCATACAACACATATATTGCTAAATTAGACAACACATATCCGTTCATAAATCGTTAGTGTACAACACATATATCACTAACTAGGACAATGCATATCCTTACATACAAATAAGCACATCATATACGTACAAGTATACTTATTCCACTCACCTTGTCACAAGGATGGTGATTTAGCACTTCCGAGCTTCAATGCAATGTACCTAAATCATTAAGTACACATTCAATTTCACAACTAGTGGGATTAACCACAATACTCCCACTTGAGCATTGAATGAACCAATTTGCATTAAATGACTCAACTACTCACAACCGCCCATAAATGGCCAAGACTCGACTTTAATCACTAAGACTAGTGAATTAAAGTCTATTAACTTCAATTAACACAAAACTTAGGGTAATCCATACCCGTTTCATCTAATTAGGTCAACTAGTACATTTTGACCCATTTTATATTACTTAGACTCACAATTAAGTCAAACTTACCCATTTACACTTCTTTCATAAATCTTAAAGTGCATTAGTGACTAACAACACCAATTGACACTTACAACCTCAAATCCCAAGGCCAAAACCCTAAATAGTGGTTATTAGGGTTTCCTTACAACAACATAACTCAAACTCACCCATTTTACCCTCAAATTGGTCATACATATCTCTAGTAACCCAAACCCTAGACATTAACCAATTAAAACTTAAAACATAAAGTTAGAACTTACCAAGACTATCTTCTTGTAGCTAGTAACAAGGAGAACAACTTTAAATCTCGCTCCTAGGTTTGATTCACAAATCTCCAACTCCAAATCTCAAGATTAAACTAAGTGGGTTTTGTGTTTTGGGAGAGAAATTGGAAAGAAAATAGAAAGGAAATGAAATAAATGAACTAGTGGTGGAGGTTTAATGCTCCCATCAGATCCACATGTTAAATTACCAATTTGCCCCTTAAATTTGTTTAATTTGAGCTAAAATCGGAGTCAGAACTGCAGAGGTGCCGCGGCGCGGCCCATTTGTCGCGGCGCGACCTAACGAAGGAAAAATGACCCCTTTTATCTTGACTTCTGATCTGGAATTGCTTTATATGCCGCGGCGTGGAACCAATTGTCGTGGCGCGGCCTAAGGCTGTAACTGGACAGTTCGACCAATTTAAACAATTTTCGATTTTATTTGATTTGTACATTCCAAACCCGCTTCCTATATTCACCTAGCCTTCAACAATAGTCTCCCAAGACTTAACGCTAACCAAACCCATGATTAAACTTATACATGCACACATTATCAAGTATACATATATGTATATGTATATATATATATATATATATATATATATATATATATATATATATATATATATATATATATATATATATATATATATATATATATCTACGCATATATTCATACATTTGTACATAAGCTAACGAGTTATAAACGTACAAATGATTAAGTGAGCACCTTTTGATACGTACGGGAAAACGGGATGTTACAAGCGTTTACTCCAAGATTGATTTGCGATCAGGTTATCAGCAGTTGAGGGTGAAGGAGAGCGATGTACTTAAGACTGCGTTCCGAACTCGTTATGGTCATTATGAGTTTCTTGTGATGCCATTTGGTTTAACTAATGCACCTGCCGTCTTTATGGATCTCATGAATCGCGTATGCAAGCCGTACCTAGACAAATTCGTTATCATCTTCATAGATGATATCTTAATCTATTCCAAAAGCGAAGAAGAACATGAGCAACATCTTCGACTCGTGCTTGAACTTTTAAGGAAGGAGCAACTCTATGCCAAATTCTCCAAGTGTGAATTTTGGTTGAAGGAGGTTCAATTTCTTGGTCATATTGTGAGCGATCAGGGTATCAAAGTCGATCCCGCAAAGATCGAAGCCATTAGCAAGTGGGAAACCCTCACTACTCCCACTCATATCCGCCAATTTTTAGGCCTCACCAGTTATTACCGTAAATTCATCGAAGGTTTCTCTTTGATTGCATGCCCCTTGACCGCTTTAACTCACAAAGGAAAGAAGTTCGTTTGGGCGGCCGAACAAGAGTCGGCATTTCAAACCCTGAAGCAGAAGTTAACCACCGCACCTATCTTATCCCTTTCCGAAGGTAGTAATGACTTCGTTGTGTATTGCGATGCCTCCCGACAAGGTTTTGGGTGTGTATTGATGCAACGGAAGAAAGTTATTGCTTACGCCACCCGACAACTGAAGATTCACGAGCGAAACTACACGACTCACGATCTCGAACTTGGAGCCGTTGTTTTTGCACTTAAACTGTGGAGACACTATCTTTACGGAACCAAAAGTACCATCTTCACCGACCACAAAAGCATCCAACACATTTTCGATCAGAAGTAACTGAATATGACACAACGACGGTGGATCGAGGTGTTGAACGACTATGACTGTGAACTTTGTTACCATCCTGGCAAGGCAAATGTAGTAGCTGATGCCTTAAGCCGAAAGGAGAGAATGGTACCTCTTCGTGTCCTCACCTTAAACATCACCATTCACACGAATCTCAATAGCTAAATCTGCGTAGCCCAAGATGAGGCTCTAAAGGATAAGAATATATCTCAT
The DNA here is from genome assembly GCF_046630445.1 of Rutidosis leptorrhynchoides. Taxonomy (NCBI): domain Eukaryota; kingdom Viridiplantae; phylum Streptophyta; class Magnoliopsida; order Asterales; family Asteraceae; genus Rutidosis; species Rutidosis leptorrhynchoides. The sequence continues at coordinate 437,972,708 of NC_092336.1, forward strand.
GAACGCTTGAACATTCTCGTCTCTCGATTCGAGGTTAAGGAGACTGGACTCTGATATTTTACCGGAAGAACTTGGGTGCCTAGTTATGGGGATTTACGAAGCCTTATTCTAGACGAAGCCCACAAGTCAAGGTATTCAATTCATCCATGTGCTGGTAAGATGTACCACGATCTCAAGGAGCGATTTGGTGGCCAAACCTCAAAAAGGATGTTTCTATTACATTGGAAAGTGTTTAACTTGTTCCAAGGTCAAAGCCGAACATCAAAGGCCATCCGGGTTACTTCAGCAACCCGAAATCCCGCAATGGAAGTGGGAAAGAATAACGATGGACTTTATCACGAAGCTACCAAAGACGGTACGCAGTTATCATACTATCTGGGTTATTATTGACCGTCTCACCAAATCCGCTCACTTCCTAGCCATGAAAGAAACCGATACAATGGATAAACTTGCGCAACTGTACATAAAGGAAATTGTATCTCGTCACGGCGTACCTTTATCAATTATTTCCGATCGAGATGCCCATTTTTCTTCTAGATTTTGGCATTCCTTACAAGAAGCCTTGGGAACCCGTCTAGACATGAGTACCGCATATCACCCACAAACCGATGGACAAAGCGAACGTACGATTCAAACCTTGGAGGACATGTTACGATCTTGTGTTATTGATTTCGGAAAAGCTTAGGAAAAGCATTTGCCTCTAGCCGAATTCTCTTACAACAATAGTTATCACTCGAGTATTAATGCCACACCTTTCGAAGCTTTATATGGCCGTAAATATCGTTCTCCTATTTGTTGGGCCGAAGTAGGTGACAAGCAAATCACTGGACCTGAACTCATCCATGAAACCACCGAGAAGATTGTTCAAATCCAAGCAAGGCTCAAGACGGACCATGATCGTCAACAGAGCTATGCCGACATTAGACGTAAAGATCTTGAATTCCAAGTGGGTGACCGCGTAATGTTGAAAATCGCACCTTGGAAAGGTATAATCTGTTTCGGGAAGCGTGGGAAGCTAAATCCACGATATATTGGTCCTTTTGAAATCTTGTAACGTATTGGACCCGTTGCTTATCGTTTAGATCTTCCGAATCAATTGAGTTCCGTTCATCCCACTTTCCACGTATCGAATATGAAGAAGTGTCTTGCCGAACCAGAACTTGTCATACCACTCAAGGAGCTTACGATTGACGACAAACTCCACTTTGTGGAAAAGCCTGTTGAGGTCATGAACCGTGAGGTCAAGACTTTGAAGCACAACAAGATTCCAATCGTCCGAGTCCGTTGGAATGCTAAACGAGGACCCGAGTTCACTTGGGAACGAGAGGATCAGATGATGCAGAAATATCCTCACCTTTTCCCGACTCTACCGTCTACCTCAGCTTAAAATTTCAGGACAAAATTTTCTTTAACAGGTGGGTAATGTAACGACCCGACTTTTTCGACTTATAGTTATATTTTATACTTTCACGAAACTGCGTATTTGTGCGTACTGTGTTAGATTATATTCTGGGATCATTATTCATGTTAATTACTTTCGTTAATACCTTACTACATATTATTAAGTGCTTAATCACTTAACTTGATCCTCGAATGCTTTTATGACCGTTAGTGTCACTTGACGTTTAGAACGAGCTATGTACTTTGTACACGTTAAACTTTTGTCGTAATTGGAATATTAAGACTACTTAAAACTAATTGTTATTTTTCTAATGACAATTACTTGGCTTATTGGTTGCTTAATTACGCTTAGTAATTTACTAATGCACACTAGTTAGTCTTAATGGACTTTTTACCTTAATGGACTTAGGCCCACCCTACTCTAGTTAATGGACAATTGAATTAGCCCAACTTTAATGGATTTATGATCCATTAAGATGTAGGACAAAAACCCATTAAGATGAGCCAACATACTAGCATTTTTGTTAACCATTACTACACATGTTGCATGGGATCCCAACAACAAGCACCACCTTTAGACCACCACCATGCAAAAAGCAAAGTTTGTCTCCCCCTTGTCCCCCTAGGTCCTCGGCCAAACCACCACCACCACCACTATAAATATCACACTTGATTTCATTCTCATTTGACACAAACTTGTTATCTAATTTTCTCTCTAGACTTTCTCACACTAAAATTGTAAGTTCTTAAATTTTCTTCTTCTTCTTTTTTCTTCTTAATCACGACATCATCATCATCATCATGAGATCAAGGTTTTTAGCTTTTTGATCTTGTTATATCTTGTAGATTCAAACTTTGGTTTGAATCCTTCAAGAACATGAAAGATTCAAGCTTTCTAGCTTTGAATCGTCATTACTTTGTTGGATCTAAGTTTTCTATCTTATGATCTCTTTATTTTTGTTAAAAGATCAAAACTTGTGTTTATGATCTTTATGAAACTTGAAGATCTAACCTTTTGCTTTAAAGATCTTCAAGGACATAAAAGATTCAAGCTTTCTAGCTTTGGATCTTCATTACTTTGATGGATCTAAGCTTTATAGCTTAACATCACTTTGTTTTTGTTAAAAGATCAAAACTTGTGTTTATGATCTTCATGAAACTTGAAGATCTAGCTTTTGCTTTAAAAGATCTTCAAGGACATAAAAGATTCAAGCTTTCTAGCTTTGAAATCTCATAATTATTGTTAAAGGAACCAAGCTTTCTAGCTTAGGGTTTCATTACTTTGTTTGATAAAATTTATGTAACTTAAGGTCTTGCTTGTTTGATTGATTCAAAGTTTGTAGCATTAAATTTTAGAACTTGTATTTGTGTTGAGACTAAGAACATGATGTAACCTTGGTTCATCATCCATCTAAAACTCTTAAGTGAGTTGCATTTCTCCTTAGTCTTGACATGGTGTGTTGATGGTTGAAACTTGGTCAAAGTGATGCTAAAATATCAAAGAGTTGTACAATTGAGGCTTATACGCATCAAGGATGAGAACCGCGATAAGCATCAAGCACCAAGAAACCCACCGGAGTACTTGTTTTCTATTTTTCAGGGTCTGATGAGACTCCTGGGACTTTTCGAGTAGATAACTTTTCTAGATAGTTCGGTTCGAGTAGATGACTTTTCGTTTAAGACTCGCCTAAATCCGATATACGGTTTAGGATTTATAGCCTTCTGAAAATCGCTACGCCTTTGTAAGGACGTGCTAAAAATTCTGACTTACTCGCGCTTGAACCGTCGCCACGGTCAAACGACATCGAGTTAGGATCTGAAAATTTGACAGCGGTAAAAGGACCCACATACGGAGTCTTGACCACTGGCCGCGCATCTTTTTCAATTTGTATAGAGGTCGTAGCAGCTGATCGAATTCAGTCTTTCGTTTAGACCTCTATTCTTGGTGAAAACTTACTTTATCTTTTACGAATGATGATGACGATGATGATACTTAAGACTTAACCTATTTAATTTTAAACTTTTGGGGACGATTTACTGATTTAGTAACCTTTGACTTAGGTTGAGGACCTTTCGGACCGACTTACTACTTGCATACTTTTCATATCGACTTTTACCGCACATTCATTGTGAGTAATAGCTCCGCTCCCTTTTTACTTTAACTATTTATGGGACTGAGAATACATGCGCTTTTTATGTTTTACATACTAGACACGAGTACTTAAACTTTATATATGTGTGGGTGACATAACGGCACAAAGATTCCCCTTAGCTTGGTAACGTTTAACTATTGGTTTATGAACCGGTAGACGCGAATCTTAGATATGGATCCATAGGGTTTGACATCCCCACTCGGGCTAGTCGCGCTAGCATTTAACGGGTGTTAAATACTTCGTAAAATTACGCACTCGCCAAGTGTACTTTTAGGGGGTGATATTTATATTACTTGTTAAGTTAGTTACCCGGTGCCCACGGACAAGCATATATTTTCATACTGTTTTTAATACTAAATCTCATGGTCTACATTATATTGTTGTTTACAAAAACTATAGCTCACCAACATTCGTGTTGACATTTTAAAGCATGTTATTTCTCAGGTGCTTAGACGTTGTTGCTTTCACTGTTAGACTTGCTGTTATAGACTCGCTGTGTTAGACTTCCACTGCATTGTTTAGAGATGTCTCAATCTTGGAACTTTTATTTTCCATTCACAACTTATGTTACATTTGAACAATGGCTTTGTAATGACCTTTGTGTCATGTACTTATGTTAATGCTTTCTATTCGTAGAAGCACGTTATCTTTTGTAAAACATTTGACGTTGGTAAAGACGTTATCTTTTCATGAATGCAAATTTGTTTTTAAACAGCATATAGTGTTGTAACCGTGTAATGATCCTGTTGTTGATGATCCGTACACGTTGATTTTGTACGTGGCATCACATTGACTTTGGTGTATTATCTACCATAACTGAGAGGATCGATGTGAGTGTGTGGTGGAGACTTGGATCTCGTACTAGGATGCAATAGGTCTATTGAGTGCGTTTTGTGTTGGTACTTGGTTAAGTACGGAGTTAATGAATCCGGTATGTACTGAAGTATGGTTGGGTCGTTAAACTCACGTGAATGAGACCCTTATGATGATGGTTCGTGTTACTGTGTTTGTGTAATTATAGGCTAAGTTCCTAGTAATTCCCTAGTATGTTGTGAAGGGTCTAGCTAGGCTATATTGCTTAGCTTAGGCGAATTCGTATGTGGCATGTGTCCGCTAGGAAGATTGGTGGGCTAATGAACCGTACGGTTCGTCAGGTAGGTATGACCAATGAACCGTGCGGTTCGTCAGGTAGGTATGACCTCGATAGAGGGTAGTTATAACACCCCGCCAAAATCCACTTAACGGAATGTTAATCATCGGCCCCACAGTAACGGTTACGCCCTTTATATGAGACGTTTTCATAAGTATTCACATTTATTATTTAAAAGTTTCCAATAAAAAGAAAATGACTCAAAATTCAATACAATACACTTATTGAAAATAGAGTATCAAATGTTTTTAAATGCGAATAATCAGTGTTTAAAAACAAGGACTGGATCTCTAGTTATACAGCATACGACCTCTAGGAAAACAGCGGAAGCAAATCATCTAGTACCTGAGAATAAGATATGCTAAAAGGTCAACACAACGGTTGGTGAATTATAGGTTTAGTTTCACAACAGTAATAAAGATATACCAAAAATGGTTTGTAGTTCAAAAGTTTGTAGACAGCAGAATGTCAAAGTTTAAATCATTGTAGACAATAACTATGTCAAAGTTCCAATCTTTTGTAGACAGTAGATGTGTCAAAGTTCAAATCATTGTAGACAATAACTATGTCAAAGTTCCAATCTTTTATAGACAGTAAATGTGTCAAAGTTTAAATCATTATAGAACACGATATTTATCAACCATAGTTTCTAAAGTGTATGCACTTCATGAGGACTCGAATATGAAGCTTAACCTTACGAGTAGTTTCCTACGAAATATCCTTTCCCCTATACTTTTGTATACACGGACCAGGTGTATAATTTACGAAGTAATAAGAACCACATTATGTAGCAGTGAGCTTGTCAAACCTAACAGATCTTTTCCTATGATTTGCGCTTACATCGGTAATTTAACATATTCGAGCTAAGGGATTTTTAGTCTGAACTCATCCAGTACATTGTTTTATATCATCGTGTCTCGTTGTAAAATCTGTCCCAAACAGTTTGTATTCACATCCTGAGTATAAACAATAAAAGTGTAAAGGAAATTAGGACCGTGAACTCTTGTATAGTAAACCTTTTGTAAAATTAGTAAGCATGTATTCTCCCCCCAAAACAGTAAAGAAAAAAGGGGGTTATAACTCACCTTTAGCGCAACCACAAATAGTAAAATAGATAACCAAGATGTAGGTCCTTGACCCGTAGACTCAACCAAAAGAAATAAGTTGGTCATTATGTGTCTAATAAGCTAGGTCGGTCCATAGGGTGCACATAGTCTTAATGCTCAAACCGACTCACAATTTCAACAAAAGTAAACATAAGTCAAAGTAAGTCAACCGGTAGTCAACCATTGCCAATGTGGTCAACATAAGTCAACCACATCAGTAGTTCACTCATGTTGGTCTAACAAATCTACACATGTCATTTGATAAAGTTTCAGTTGCAGTTTAGCGTTCTAGTTAATCGACTAAGTGTTCATGTCAACCGGCACTCAAACAGATGAGCATAAATCACAAACTATACAACATGGTAAAATTATTTTTTCCAAATCAGTAGATTAGGTTATTAGCTTTCTAAAAAGTCTAACCATGCTATCATAGAATTTCTAGATTCAAGATATACACAAATTACACCAGTTTTGTTTCTGCACGCGCATTCAGAGCATAACGCTTATAGCATAAAAATTCAAAACACTATGAGACCAATGGGAGAATTTTGCAAACAGGTTCCTATACATAGTGTAAAGAAATCATTATTTTTTGGTTTGTTAATTGGTACAGTTTATTCGTACAAGGCAGTCCTTCAGTTTTCAAAGATATTTCGAAAACTTGTTATCTTGTATAGCATTACCACCACATAACACAACAAAATCAATATACCGCTAATTAAAAACCTTCCTAATTATGTTCTAATTCATATTCTAGGAAATCATGGAAATCCATCTTACCAATTAGTCTCAATCATATTTTATTCATGCAAATGTCGAGTAAATCTCACAAAACGTTGTTTCGATCATAACTTAAGTTTTACAAATCGTAATCACGCAATATCTTAGTGTAAACTTATTAATTTTTCATAAGCAATTCATTTAACAAAATTTTATTAATTAATTCATAAGCATTCAATTCCATAAAATTAATTACACATATAATGTTACCGAATTTGTTTTAAACCTAACTTTCGAACCAAAACTCGAAAACATGCGATATCTAAATGTAAAATTATTAACTTTTCACAAGCTATTCAATAACAAATATATTATGATCAGTAAAGCATCATGTTATTCTAGAAAAATTAGATTCATCACAATTTCAAATCGAAACCCTAATTGCATGCCATTTACTAATCGTTAATATAAACCGCTCGATATCCACATGCAAACATAATAATTTGACAACAATTCAAATATGTAATAATATTAAAATTATATAACATGTAAAATTCAGTGAGGATCTGATCAAAATCGTGGGTTAATTAAAGTGGCATGTACGGATGTTTAACGATCAATTTAGACGTACACATAACACAATTTGAGCACCAGATGTTGGAATATATAAAATGGGATCAGATTTAACATCATATATTTCCAAATTAGCTCCAATGGCTAGTAGCATTAAATAGCATAGGCTCCTTGCCTTTTTTATTATGTAAATTTGTATATAAATAGAGTAGCAGAAGAATGTAAAGTATCAAGCAAATTTTTTCAATTCTCTCTGTATTTCAAAAAATAAATATATTAATAATTTCTCAATTGCTTTCATGGTATAAGAGCTATAGGTTTTTGATCCTAGAATTAAAGACAGCCGATTTTAGCTTCAATCATATACCGGAGATTGTCCACCATGTCAGACAACGGCAACCAATCCTATCAACTAAACAATAAAAACCAAACACAGGACATGGCCTTTGAAATGTCCCGTTCTTATTGATTAAAAACGTTCCATATTAATTGATTTCGTTGCGAGGTTTTGACCTCTATATGTGACGTTTTTCAAAGACTGCATTCATTTTAAAACAAACCATAACCTTTATTTCATCAATAAAGGTTTAAAAAGCTTTACGTAGATTATCAAATAATGATAATCTAAAATATCCTGTTTACACACGACCATTACATAATGGTTTACAATACAAATATATTACAACAAAATAAGTTTCTTGAATGCAGTTTTTACACAATATCATACAAGCATGGACTCCAAATCTCGTCCTTATTTAAGTATGTGACAGTGGAAGCTCTTAATAATCACCTGAGAATAAACATGCTTAAAACGTCAACAAAAATGTTGGTGAGTTATAGGTTTAACCTATATATATCAAATCATAATAATAGACCACAAGATTTCATATTTCAATACACATCCCATACATAGAGATAAAAATCATTCATATGGTGAACACCTGGTAATCGACATTAACAAGATGCATATATAAGAATATCCCCATCATTCCGGGACACCCTTCGGATATGATATAAATTTCGAAGTACCAAAGCATCCGGTACTTTGGATGGGGTTTGTTAGGCCCAATAGATCTATCTTTAGGATTCGCGTCAATTAGGGTGTCTGTTCCCTAATTCTTAGATTACCAGACTTAATAAAAAGGGGCATATTCGATTTCGATAATTCAACCATAGAATGTAGTTTCACGTACTTGTGTCTATTTTGTAAATCATTTATAAAACCTGCATGTATTCTCATCCCAAAAATATTAGATTTTAAAAGTGGGACTATAACTCACTTTCACAGATTTTTACTTCGTCGGGAAGTAAGACTTGGCCACTGGTTGATTCACGAACCTATAACAATATATACATATATATCAAAGTATGTTCAAAATATATTTACAACACTTTTAATATATTTTGATGTTTTAAGTTTATTAAGTCAGCTGTCCTCGTTAGTAACCTACAACTAGTTGTCCACAGTTAGATGTACAGAAATAAATCGATAAATATTATCTTGAATCAATCCACGACCTAGTGTATACGTATCTCAGTATTGATCACAACTCAAACTATATATATTTTGGAATCAACCTCAACCCTGTATAGCTAACTCCAACATTCACATATAGAGTGTCTATGGTTGTTCCGAAATATATATAGATGTGTCGACATGATAGGTCGAAACATTGTATACGTGTCTATGGTATCTCAAGATTACATAATATACAATACAAGTTGATTAAGTTATGGTTGGAATAGATTTGTTACCAATTTTCACGTAGCTAAACTGAGAAAAATTATCCAATCTTGTTTTACCCATAACTTCTTCATTTTAAATCCATTTTGAGTGAATCAAATTGCTATGGTTTCATATTGAACTCTATTTTATGAATATAAGCAGAAAAAGTATAGGTTTATAGTCGGAAAAATAAGTTACAAGTCGTTTTTGTAAAGGTAGTCATTTCAGTCGAAAGAACGACGTCTAGATGACCATTTTAGAAAACATACTTCCACTTTGAGTTTAACCATAATTTTTGGATATAGTTTCATGTTCATAATAAAAGTCATTTTCTCAGAATAACAACTTTTAAATCAAAGTTTATCATAGTTTTTAATTAACTAACCCAAAACAGCTCGCGGTGTTACTACGACGGCGTAAATCCGGTTTTACGGTATTTTTCGTGTTTCCAGGTTTTAAATCATTAAGTTAGCATATCATATAGATATAGAACATGTGTTTAGTTGATTTTAAAAGTCAAGTTAGAAGGATTAACTTTTGTTTGCGAACAAGTTTAGAATTAACTAAACTATGTTCTAGTGATTACAAGTTTAAACCTTCGAATAAGATAGCTTTATATGTATGAATCGAATGATGTTATCAACATCATTACTACCTTAAGTTCCTTGGATAAACCTACTGGAAAAGAAAAAAATGGATCTAGCTTCAATGGATCCTTGGATGGCTCGAAGTTCTTGAAGCAGAATCATGACACGAAAACAAGTTCAAGTAAGATCATCACTTGAAATAAGATTGTTATAGTTATAGAAATTGAACCAAAGTTTGAATATGATTATTACCTTGTATTAGAATGATAACCTACTGTAAGAAACAAAGATTTCTTGAGGTTGGATGATCACCTTACAAGATTGGAAGTGAGCTAGCAAACTTGAAAGTATTCTTGATTTTATGTAACTAGAACTTGTAGAATATATGAAGAACACTTAGAACTTAAAGATAGAACTTGAGAGAGATCAATTAGATGAAGAAAATTGAATAATGAAAGTGTTTGTAGGTGTTTTTGGTCGTTGGTGTATGGATTAGATATAAAGGATATGTAATTTTGTTTTCATGTAAATAAGTCATGAATGATTACTCATATTTTTGTAATTTTATGAGATATTTCATGCTAGTTGCCAAATGATGGTTCTCACATGTGTTAGGTGACTCAAATGGGCTTCTAAGAGCTGATCATTGGAGTGTATATACCAATAGTACATACATCTAAAAGCTGTGTATTGTACGAGTACGAATATGGGTGCATACGAGTAGAATTGTTGATGAAACTGAACGAGGATGTAATTGTAAGCATTTTTGTTAAGTAGAAGTATTTTGATAAGTGTATTGAAGTCTTTCAAAAGTGTATAAATACATATTAAAACACTACATGTATATACATTTTAACTGAGTCGTTAAGTCATCGTTAGTCGTTACATGTAAGTGTTGTTTTGAAACCTTTAGGTTAACGATCTTGTTAAATGTTGTTAACCCAATGTTTATAATATCAAATGAGATTTTAAATTATTATATTATCATGATATTATCATGTATGAATATCTCTTAATATGATATATATACATTAAATGTCTTTACAACGATAATCGTTACATATATGTCTCGTTTAAAAATCATTAAGTTAGTAGTCTTGTTTTTACATATGTAGTTCATTGTTAATATACTTAATGATATATTTACTTATCATAGTATCATGTTAACTATATATATATATCCATATATATGTCATCATATAGTTTTTACAAGTTTTAACGTTCGTGAATCACCGGTCAACTTGGGTGGTCAATTGTCTATATGAAACATATTTCAATTAATCAAGTCTTAACAAGTTTGATTGCTTAACATGTTGGAAACATTTAATCATGTAAATATCAATCTCAATTAATATATATAAACATGGAAAAGTTCGGGTCACTACAGCCTTATCACTAGAAAACTACCATTCATCAAGCACAACCATTCCTGAAACCCTCTTACCATTCTAAATCCACTATCGTGTCAACGAATCCAACCCCAAAATCACTGGCTACCGAACAAATAGTAGTTTCCATGGTGATTATTTAGCGGGTAAGATAAAAGAGCATGGAGAATATGCAGTCACGGGTAACAAAGAGGATACCAACAACGGCAGTTATCACAAAAAATTTAAGAAACACGACAGCTAAGGTGGTTTAGAGTTTTAGGGTATCGCCTTTGAGATGGAAAGATGAACGGCAGTGGCTAAGATTTAAAGAGGAACGACAACAACGGCTTGTGGTTCAAATACTTCATCGGCAAAACATATTAAACGAGGTAAAGGGTTTGAGAAACCCTTAAACCCTATTAAAACTCAGCTTTTTTCATTTGATGCAATAGATAAGAACACTAATCATATGATAAATAATGTTTGTGAAAGAAGGGTTGATATAAACCCTAATAACCAGTTGGACGATTCAGTTCACATTAAAAATGGGATAAAATATAAAAACTCTAATAGCCATCCAATATATAAAAATTTGCTTACAAGGAGAAATTTGCTTTCAAAAAATAAATATATATAAAAATTTCTCAATTGTTGAGATACTACTTACAAGGCCAACTCATATGACATGCCTTTTGGCATATTTGTTGGTATTTCTAATCATGGAAGAACTATATTACTTGGTTGTGCACTTCTACGCAATGAGACGTCAAGTACATTTGAATGGCTCTTTAAGGTAATCAACATTTTTTTTATACTTATTTTATATTTTTAATGTTATACAATATATATTTGTTTGCACTTAAAACGTGGTAAACTTTTTTCAATTGATTGTGGAGTGTAGCGCTTAAATAACCAATAACTTATTTATAACATGCAGATCTTTTTAGTACTTATGAAAAAGTCCCCGCAGACAATCTTGACGGATCAAGATAGATGGATGACTCGTGCAATTGTAAAAGAAATGCCTTCAACTAAACATGCATTTTGCATATGGCATATAACTTCTTAATTCATGTGTTGGTTTACGTCGGTGTTAAGAAGTGAGTATTGTAATTGGTGTTCATACTTCTACACCTTATATAAGTTGGATACAGTTGAAGAATTTGAGCAACAGTGGCCACTTGTAACTACAAAATACAATCTCACCAATAATAAGCATGTTTCAGGTTTATATGAGATTAAAACTTTTTGGGTGCCGGCTTATCTTAGGGAATTTTTCTTTGGCGGCATGACAACTACCGGAAGATCAGAAAGTATCAATGCATTTGTAAAAAGATTTATTTCTTCTCGTACTTCCTTAACACAGTTTATTAGACAAGTATGTTGTATTCTATATTTGCATATGCCCATTTAAATAAATAATATTATCTTGACCCATGATTTTATTTGGTATGATATTTGTTTAGGTTGATCTTGCAATTGAAGACGTAGAGCAAAAACAATTACATGATACCATGTTGGAGAAGTATAGGGGGTCAAATTTGCGATCGGTTTCACAATTAGAAGAACAAGCTCATCACTTCTTTACTCCATTCGCATTTAAGAAATTTCAAGAGCAGTTTGGTAATGCAATTCAATATTTGGTCCCTGAAAATGATGCAACAAGTTTATTGTTAAACATCACAAAGCAACACGTTGTCACACTGTCTTTTGGGATGGTAAGGTGGCTATGTGTACTTGCAAAAACTTTGAATTTGTTGGCATACTTTGTCGTCATATTTTATGTGTGTTTATCCATGTGGGTTGCTTTGAGATCCCTTCTATCTATTTGCATCCACGATGGAGCCGAAACGATATAGAAAATGATGGTTCATGTTCATCGCATCAACTATCAAGTCTTGAGGATTCAGACTCTTATAAAGATGGTGAGCTTGTATTTGATGAAATTGATTTAGTTCAGTGCCCTATCAAATCTAAAACTAAAGGTCGACCACAACAAAAATGGAAGAAAAGTGGAAAAGAGTTGACAAAACAAGCAAGGCGTTGTGGACGATGCAAGTGTTTTGGTCACAATATTACCACTTGCAAAGAAACAACAAATATTCAGTTGGAAAACAATTCCTCAGAGGTATCTACTAAAAGAAAGAAAATCGATTCAGGAAATGAAGAACTAAATCCTATTTTATCTACCAAATGTTAAGAATGTTGGTGGTGAGTTATATTGTTATTTTATTCAATTCGTTCTTGAACTATATTTTATGAACTATTTTGGATGGGTGTCAATGTAGGTGTCAATGTAGTTTGAAGACATTTTTCCTTCAATTCAATGTTTTATCTTGAATAAATGGTTAAACTGATATTGTGGATTATGAAGGTATTTACTTTTAGTATTTATTGAGATCATGCGCACACATATGAATATATGATTGATTAAATGAAATAGGAGTATGCAGTATGCATCATACAATGGAAGCACAAGTTTTTTTTGGATGTTTGGGTATGCATTATGCATCATACAATGGAAGCACATAAAAAAAAATTGGAGGTTTGGTATGCATTATGCATCATATATATGTTCCTATTGTATTTTTAATGAGAAAATGTGGAAGCAATTTTATTGAAAAAATCACTGATGATTCAACGTAAAATATGAAAGTAGTATTTGAGTTTGTTAATTCTAAAACTAATTTGATATTAAAATGATAAAGGGGAAATATGGAAGAACACAAAAAACTGAATTATTTTATCTGTACTTATTATTAGGATTTAAAAACTAAATTGATGTAATAACATTTTATAATATGCTTATAATATGCCTATAGGGGCACACAATAGACAAACCCTTTTACTATTACACAAAAAACGTATTATCTAAAAGATATAATGGAACAAATACTACATTAAGCCCTTCTAGTTCCAATGATATACATATAAATCCATTCTCAAATAAAAAAGTAGCCTCTGACCAAAATAATTGCCACAATATTTTTTAATTGTCCAATTGTGGGACTAACAAAACTTTAACGGGAAAAGCGAATGTAACTACAAATAAAATTAAAAGTAACGAATGGATTTTTAATTTTGTTGCAACCGACACCATGACTTAAGATAAAAATGATTTTTGTTCCGAATGAAAACCTCGAATAAATAAAATTCAAACTACCATTGGAGGGGTAGTCCAAGTAAAAGGAGGAGGAAAAATTGAAATTAATCCAAAATTAAAATTAACTAATTGTCTATATATTTCAATTTTATCTCATAAAGTACTATCTGTGAGTCACGTCACTAAAGAATTAAATTTTAAAGTCCAACTACATCTGACATTCTGTATCTTAAAGGATATTCGGGCAGAATAATCATTGGGTGTGGCACTGAGAGGGAGGGTCTTTACTATGTGGACGAACTAACCTAACGAGGTACCGTGATGCTTACACACGGAACACCTAATAGGGAAGCTTGGTTATGGAATAAGAGGTTGGGTCACCCGTCTGCAAGTTATCTAAATCTTTTATTTCCGAAATTATTTCCACCAAATTCCGTACTAACTTGTGATACATGTATTTTAGCAAAAAATCATAAAAACACCTTTAAACCTAACAATACAAGGAAAAATATTCCCTTTTCACTTATTCACTTAGATGTGTGGGCCCCAGCTGCAATTAACGGAGGGAAAAACTCTCAATATTTTTTACTTTTTATTGATGATTGTACACGGATGACTTGGACCTATTTCTTGGCAAATAAATCTGAAGTTTTCGATAAATTTTCATTATTTTGTAAAATGATTCAAACTCAGTTCAACAAAAATATTTAGATTTTACAATCTGACAACGGGAGGGTGGGGGAGGGGGTGGGTGGAATTTGTTATCTCATCCATGAAACAGTTTTGTCAAGAAAAGGGAATAATCCATCAAACATCGTGTGCTCAAACCGCCGAACAAAATGGGGTAGCTGAGCGGAAAAATCGTATCCTCTTAGAAATGACACGGGGTCTTCTATTAGAATCAAATGTTCTGAAGAGTTTTTGGCCTGAAGCACTTTCCACGGCAACTTATCTTATAAATCGACTTCCTACTCGAGTTCTTGATCTTCAAAACCCACTTCAAACACTTTCCAAATTTCATGAACTACCGTTTAATATTACTCTATAACTAAGGATTTTTGGTTGTTCAGTCTTTGTTCACATACCTAAGCAAGAACGAACTAAACTAGACTCATGTGCTGAAAAATGTGTTTTTCTTGGATATGGGGTTAACTAGAAAGGGTATCGATGTTATAGTTCAAAAAGACGTCACATGTTCACCACAATGAATTGTGAGTTTGTTGAGATTGAATATTATTATTGCCCCCAACACATAAATGAAGAGGATATTGATTCTAATGACATTGTGAGTTGGTTAGAGAAACTTCCTTTGTCAAAAGAAATCAGTCACACTACGAAGTTATCAAAAGACACAGAAAGAGAGCCAGAAACACTATTACAAGACGAACCACAAAGTTCAAATCAAGCTGGATCAACTCAACAAAATATTTTTGATGAACAACAAAGTTCAACTCATGAAACAACTCAGTAAGACGAATCACAAAGTCCAAATATAGTTCAAAAAGTCAAAATGAACAGACCGAAGGGTATGATTTACCTCTAAGAGCCAATAGGGGAGTTCCACCAAAACGATATGGTCCCAAAAAACAAGCTCTCGGATCCAGATATCCAATGGTGAATGTTGCCAAAGAAAATTTATCAGAAGAAGCCAAAATATTCACCAATATACTCTGAAAAATATCAAACTCAGGAGAACAAGTCTTAAAATCAAAAAAATGGAGAGATGCAATGGAAGCTGGGATGGAAGCTCTTAAGACAACACTTCCTCAAGACAAGAAACCAGTTGGATGTCGTTGGGTGTTTACAATCAAATACAAAGCAGATAGTGTGATGACCCGGGAATTTCTGACCAAATTTAAACCTAATCTAATTATGATTCCGATACGATAAGCAAAGTCTGTTATGTTGTGTCTCAAAATCTTTGAACTATTTTCGTACATTCGAATGACCTTTGACTACTCCCGACGATTCACGAACAATTGCGTATAACAAATATGTAATATATATATATATATATATATATATATATATATATATATATATATATATATATATATATATATATATATGATATTATTATCTATATATAGGATTACTATCAATAATTAATATATTGTAATAAAGGTTATCATGTAACATATGATATAACCATTAAAAAAAATACATAATTAATAAATTGTAATATTAATATATTAAAATGTGATACAAGTTTAAATATAAAAGTTATATTATTAACATTACTTTCATTATAAATGTTAATATTAATATTTGTATTATTAATATTATTATTCTAATACATATACCTATATGAAATTTGGTATGTACAAGTATTATTATTATTATTGTAGTTATTATTAGCATTATTATTAGAAATCTTTATGATTATCATAGTTATCATTATTATTATAAATAATACAAATTTTTATTATGAATAATATTATATTCATCGTTTTAATAGTCAATAACAATATTATTATTAATACTTATTACTATTTTATTTAGATTTTATTAATGTGAATTATAATTATTAATTATTGATTATTAATAATAATAGGTTAAGATCACTTGTACAATTTGGAATTCATTCAGTTTCACATAGCTATCAACAACTGTATATAAATTTTGTATATACCTTCAAAAACGTTTCCATCCCAATCAATCATACAGATTGTTGAAAAAAAATAGCAGAACTTTAATATCTTTTTTTTATCTATTTAATTGTACCCGATAAAAAAATCCTGTCGAGTCTTTTTGACTATAAACCAACTGATTGATTCATGCCTTTGGACATAAAACCCTTTTGATATCTTTCCTATCATTTACAGCTAATTCAATTTGGTGTTTAAAAAAAAAAATAAAAAAATAAAAAT
Source organism: Rutidosis leptorrhynchoides (assembly GCF_046630445.1). NCBI lineage: Eukaryota > Viridiplantae > Streptophyta > Magnoliopsida > Asterales > Asteraceae > Rutidosis > Rutidosis leptorrhynchoides. Next base: position 437,989,467 of record NC_092336.1, read on the forward strand.
AATAAATAAAGAACTCGTTAACTCCTGTTCATGTCACTTTTTGGCAAAAACCCAAATACGAATTTAATTTCAAAATCCATCAATGCAGAGATGTTAGGAATGCTTTACTTAAACTATCTGTAAAGTATCCAATCTCAATTCCTATTAACGAGTTTGAATTTCAGAGTCAAAGTCTAGTTCCAAAAGTCAAACAGGATGTTCTTGGCAAAAATTCGAGTTCATATAAATGTTTTGGATCCAATTGAAGTTACAGAAAGCTTATATGTTTGATTTAAAACCATTTTCATGTAGAGGTCTTGGTCTAGAACTTTTTTGAATTCAAGATCATAATTTTTTTTTTATACCGACGAGTAGCAGCAGCAGGTTCTGCTCCATTTTTATTATTTTTTTTCTTTTAAACTAATTAATCAGCAGTGAGTGGTTGTATGATGCTATTAAGTCCTAAATTGATTATGTAATTCACGGATATGATATGGGATTGGTTCTGAGTCGATATTGATTTTGATTTTAAAACGTGTTCATTAGCTTATTATTTTTTTTTTTACTTTACCATTGATTCTGATGAAAGCAAATCTTTAAAATAGATAAACTACTTTGGAAATGTAAATTACAAATACATAAACTTAAATTGTTGAAGGAATCGACCTCTGGGTATTTGGGTTATGAGTGAAGAAGAAGAAGAAGATGATATAACAGAAAACGGGTTATAATTTTTAGCGTAGGAATGATTATCAGAAAATGGGCAGTAGCCTAAATGGTTAAGGATTGATGCGGGTATACGAGAGGTCGGGGGTTCGAGCCCAGGCATGGGCTGTTTGCATTTTTTTTAGGACTTCATCCTTTGAATGAGGTAGTCTCCTTTTGTTTATTTATTTTTTTTTCTTTCCAATATTATTATTACTTATTAATGTTAATTGTTATTATTATTATTAATATGATTTTTATTGTTATTATTATTATGAATAATCATTTTTATTACTATCATTGGTGTTATTATTATTATTATCACTACAAAAATTAATATTAATATTATTATTACTATTATTATAATTATTATTATTATCATCTTAATTATAAACATCATAAATGTTATTAGAATTATATTTGATATTAGGAGTATTATTAATTATTGTTATTGTTATATTAATATTATTATTGTGATTGTTATCATTATTATTTTAGTTATTATTAGGTAATATCACTTAGTACTAAAAGTATTATCATTATTATTATCATGGAATGGATATAAGTATTAGTTACCACTTATTATTATTATTATTATTATTATTATTATCACAACCCTAGCTACAACTATGACTATTACTGTTACTACCTATATTATTACCAAACTAAGAACTATTGTTAGGTAATATGATTATCAACAGTACCATTATTAATAAGATTCCCATCATTATTATCATTATAAGTATCAGTATTAGCAATATCATTAGTAGTATTTTTATTAATAAGGTTATTATTAGTATTATTAGTAAAACCTTATTATTATCAAAACTCTCATTTTAAAACAAATAAATATCTTGTACATAAAATATACTTGTTATATATATATATATTGTAATTTTATTTAAATTTCACATAATTATATCTATCAAAATTATTATTATTTAAATTCCTACAAATAACAAAGTATCGATTTTAAATATAACATTAGACATGTATGTATATAAATATAGATATTAATAATATAAATATTATCTATTATAAATATATACATAAATTAAACATACATAATATATAAACTAAAGGTATTATAAGTAATTTTGTTCAGTTATGATTATATGTTTTAATGTAAATATACAAATGATATAGGTTCGTGAATCCGAGGCCAACCATACACTTGTTAAAAGTTGTTATATGTATTTTTACTACAAAATACATTAGGTGAGTTTCATTTGCCCTTTTTACTCTTTACGTTTTTGGGCTGAGAATACATGCAAATGCTTTATTAACTGTTTTACAATATTTATATGCGTGAGTTTCATTTGCTCCCTTTTTAAATGCTTTTGCAATATATATTTTTGGGACTGAGAATACATGCGCTGCTTTTATATATGTTTGACGAAATAGACACAAGTAATCGAAACTACATTCTATGGTTGAATTATCGAAATCGAATATGCCCCTTTTTATTAAGTCTGGTAATCTAAGAATTAGGGAACAGACACCCTAATTGACGCGAACTCTAAAGATAGATCTATCGGGCCCAACAAGCCCCATCCAAAGTACCGGATGCTTTAGTACTTCGAAATTTATATCATGTCCGAAGGAGGATCCCGGAATGATGGGGATATTCTTATATGCATATTGTGAATGTCGGTTACCAGGTGTTCAATCCATATGAATGATATTTTTTTGTCTCTATGCATGGGACGTATGTTTATGAGAAATGGAAATATGAAACCTTGTGGTCTATTAAATTTATGAAATAATTATTTATGTAAACTAATGAACTCACCAACCTTTTGGTTGACACTTTAAAGCATGTTTATTCTCATGTATGAAAGAAATCTTCCGCTGTGCATTTGCTCACTTTAAAGATATTACTTGGAGTCATTCATGACATATTTCAAAAGACGTTGCATTCGAGTCGTCGAGTTCATCAAGATTATTATTTAGATAATTATAATTAGATATGTTATGAAATGGTATGCATATCGTCAATTTTCGATGTAATGAAGTTTGTCTTTTCAAAACGAATGCAATGTTTGTAAAATGTATCATATAGAGGTCAAGTACCTCGCGATGTAACCAACTATTGTGAATCGTTTGTAATCGATGTGGACTTTGTCCGGATGGATTAGGATGGGTCCTTTCAGTTGGTATCAGAGCGGTGGTCTTAGCGAACCAGGTCTTGAATTAGTGTGTCTAACTGATAGTCGTTAGGATGCATTAGTAAGTCTGGACTTCGACCGTGTCTGCATGTCAAAAGTTTTGCTTATCATTTTTATCGGAAATCATCTGTTTATCATCCTTAGGAAATTACCTGCTTATCATTCTTAGTCTAGACACACCTTACTGCAAAGATTGCATGAATAGTGTATAGTCAAAATTCGTATCTTAGCGTATCTGCTAATTCATATCTTAGCATATCTGTTACTGTAGACTTTGCCTGACAACTTCCGTAGATTCCTCCGTAACTTATGGGATGTTAGTATTATATATGCATATGTAAATTATGTATTGCAGGGTACTAATCTACATCCTATAATCTAATTCTTATCGAAAGTCCTTCATCTGATCATACGAGATGAATCCCTCAACCAGTTCGAATTCCTCGGATTCCGACAGCTATTCCGACATGGAATTTCACCTATCAGTGTAGTGACCCGAACTTTTCCATGTTTATATATATTAATTGAGATTGATATTTACATGATTAAATATTTCCAACATGTTAAGCAATCAAACTTGTTAAGACTTGATTAATTGAAATGTGTTTCATATAGACAATTGACCACCCAAGTTGACTGGTGATTCACGAACGTTAAAACTTGTAAAAACTATATGATGACATATATATGGATATATATATATATAGATAACATGATACTATGATAAGTAAACATATCATTAAGTATATTAACAATGAACTACATATGTAAAAACAAGACTACTAACTTAATGATTTTTAAACGAGACATATATGTAACGATTATCATTGTAAAGACATCTAATGTATATATATCATATTAAGAGATATTCAGACATGATAATATCATGATAATATAATAGTTTAAAATCTCATTTGATATTATAAACATTGGGTTAATAACATTTAACAAGATCGTTAACCTAAAGGTTTCAAAACAACACTTACATATAACGACTAACGATGACTTAACGACTCAGTTAAAATGTATATACATGTAGTGTTTTAATATGTATTTATACACTTTTGAAAGACTTCAATACACTTATCAAAATACTTCTACTTAACAAAAATGTTTACAATTACATCCTCGTTCAGTTTCATCAACAATTCTACTCGTATGCACCCGTATTCGTACTCGTACAATACACAGCTTTTAGATGTATGTACTATTGGTATATACACTCCAATGATCAGCTCTTAGCAGCCCATGTGAGTCACCTAACACATGTGGGAACTATCATTTGGCAACTAGCATGAAATATCTCATAAAATTACAAAAATATGAGTAATCATTCATGACTTATTTACATGAAAACAAAATTACATATCCTTTATATCTAATCCATACACCAACGACCAAAAACACCTACAAACACTTTCATTCTTCAATTTTCTTCATCTAATTGATCTCTCTCAAGTTCTATCTTCAAGTTCTAAGTGTTCTTCATATATTCTACAAGTTCTAGTTACATAAAATCAAGAATACTTTCAAGTTTGCTAGCTCACTTCCAATCTTGTAAGGTGATCATCCAACTTCAAGAAATCTTTGTTTCTTACAGCAGGTTATCATTCTAATACAAGGTAATAATAATATTCAAACTTTGGTTCAATTTCTATAACTATAACAATCTTATTTCAAGTGATGATCTTACTTGAACTTGTTTTCGTGTCATGATTCTGCTTCAAGAACTTCGAGCCATCCAAGGATCCGTTGAAGCTAGATCCATTTTTCTCTTTTCCAGTAGGTTTATCCAAGGAACTTAAGGTAGTAATGATGTTCATAACATCATTCGATTCATATATATAAAGCCATCTTATTCGAAGGTTTAAACTTGTAATCACTAGAACATAGTTTAGTTAATTCTAAACTTGTTCGCAAACAAAAGTTAATCCTTCTAACTTGACTTTTAAAATCAACTAAACACATGTTCTATATCCATATGATATGCTAACTTAATGATTTAAAACCTGGAAACACGAAAAACACCGTAAAAGCGGATTTACGCCGTCATAGTAACACCGCGGGCTGTTTTGGGTTAGTTAATTAAAAACTATGATAAACTTTGATTTAAAAGTTGTTATTCTGAGAAAATGATTTTTATTATGAATATGAAACTATATCCAAAAATTATGGTTAAACTCAAAGTGGAAGTATGTTTTCTAAAATGGTCATCTAGACGTCGTTCTTTCGACTGAAATGACTACCTTTACAAAAACGACTTGTAACTTATTTTTCCGACTATAAACCTATACTTTTTCTGTTTAGATTCATAAAATAGAGTTCAATATGAAACCATAGCAATTTGATTCACTCAAAACGGATTTAAAATGAAGAAGTTATGGTTAAAACAAGATTGGATAATTTTTCTCATTTTAGCTACGTGAAAATTGGTAACAAATCTATTCCAACCATAACTTAATCAACTTGTATTGTATATTATGTAATCTTGAGATACCATAGACACGTATACAATGTTTCGACCTATCATGTCGACACATCTATATATATTTCGGAACAACCATAGACACTCTATATGTGAATGTTGGAGTTAGCTATACAGGGTTGAGGTTGATTCCAAAATATATATAGTTTGAGTTGTGATCAATACTGAGATACGTATACACTGGGTCGTGGATTGATTCAAGATAATATTTATCGATTTATTTCTGTACATCTAACTGTGGACAACTAGTTGTAGGTTACTAACGAGGACAGCTGACTTAATAAACTTAAAACATCAAAATATATTAAAAGTGTTGTAAATATATTTTGAACATACTTTGATATATATGTATATATTGTTATAGGTTCGTGAATCAACCAGTGGCCAAGTCTTACTTCCCGACGAAGTAAAAATCTGTGAAAGTGAGTTATAGTCCCACTTTTAAAATCTAATATTTTTGGGATGAGAATACATGCAGGTTTTATAAATGATTTACAAAATAGACACGAGTACGTGAAACTACATTCTATGGTTGAATTATCGAAATCGAATATGCCCCTTTTTATTAAGTCTGGTAATCTAAGAATTAGGGAACAGACACCCTAATTGACGCGAATCCTAAAGATAGATCTATTGGGCCTAACAAACCCCATCCAAAGTACCGAATGCTTTAGTACTTCGAAATTTATATCATATCCGAAGGGTGTCCCGGAATGATGGGGATATTTTTATATATGCATCTTGTTAATGTCGGTTACCAGGTGTTCACCATATGAATGATTTTTATCTCTATGTATGGGATGTGTATTGAAATATGAAATCTTGTGGTCTATTATTACGATTTGATATATATAGGTTAAACCTATAACTCACCAACATTTTTGTTGACGTTTAAAGCATGTTTATTCTCAGGTGAATATTAAGAGCTTCCGCTGTTGCATACTAAAATAAGGACAAGATTTGGAGTCCATGTTTGCATGATATTGTGTAAAAACTGCATTCAAGAAACTGATTTCGATGTAACATATTTGTATTGTAAACCATTATGTAATGGTCGTGTGTAAACAGGATATTTTAGATTATCATTATTTGATAATCTACGTAAAGCTTTTTAACCCTTTATTTATGAAATAAAGGTTATGGTTTGTTTTAAAAATGAATGCAGTCTTTGAAAAACGTCTCATATAGAGGTCAAAACCTCGCAACGAAATCAATTAATATGGAACGTTTTTAATCAATAAGAACGGGACATTTCAGTTGGTATCCGAGCGTTGGTCTTAGAGAACCAGAATTTTGCATTAGTGTGTCTTATCGAGTTTGTTAGGATGCATTAGTGAGTCTGGACTTCGACCGTGTTTACTTGAAAAATGATTGCTTAACAAATTTTGTTGGAAACTATATATTTTTAACATGTGAATATTATGTGATATATTAATCTCTTAACGCGTTTGATATTATGTGATAGATGTCTACCTCTAGAACAAGTCCCATTGACTCACCTAATAATAATGAAGAGTCAAATGTAAATTGGAATGATTCGTGGACTGATTCACAAGTTCCCGAAGAGGAACCGGAAGAAGAGTCGGAACCGGAAGAAGAATCGGAACCGGAAGAAGAATCAGAACCGGATGAAGAAATAGAACCGGTGGGGGAAATAATAAAATGGTTAAGTAAAAGAAAATCCTCAACCAACCGACCAAGGTTAATTATGGTCAATGGTGTTTCCGCTAAGGAAGCAAAATATTGGGAGGATTACCAATTCTCCGATGAATCGGATTCCGACGAGAATTCCGATGAAGTTATAGAAATTACCCCAACTGAATTTAAAAAGGCAAAAGAAAATAATAAGGGAAAGGGCATAAAAATAGAGAAATCTAATTCCAACCCCGATGAACTTTATATGTATCGTCAACTCCCGAAGTCCTTAAGTTGTAACAATGACCCGGGAACCTCTAAACCACCAGGTTTTTCTAAACCAATGTGGAAAATTACGGCTCGTATTAGGGGAACATCATATATCCCTAGAAACTTGGCAAAACGAACCAAAACCGAAGAAGAAGAAACAAGCGTGTCGGAATAAGATAGTTGTATTCATGTGGTGTAATATATGTAATATAGTGTGCTTATGCTTTATGATATATGTAAAAATTGCTTGTATTAATAAGTAATTTTTTTTATGAATCTAACTCTTGTCTATTTTACAGTATAAAAACACAAAATGGATAGACAGCCCAATATTTTAAGAGACCTACCCGGAGACATGATTGATGAAATCTTGTCTAGAGTCGGTCAGAATTCTTCGGCACAACTATTTAAGGCGAGATCAGTTTGTAAGACATTCGAAGAACGTTCCAAGAATGCCTTGGTTTATAAAAGGCTTTCGTTCGAAAGATGGGGGATATCACATTGGGAAATCCATAAGTTACGATGTGTTTACTTTGACGCATATATTGCGGGGAACCCAAATGCTATTTTACGCAATGGGTTAAGAAATTATTTTGACTCAATATATCCGAATATTGGACTTCGTGATTTAGAAAAAGCGGCTAACATGCAACATAAAGATGCATGTTATGCTTACGGATTAGTAATGTTCGCTTCTCACCAAAGTGAGAACAAGAACATCGGGCTACAACTATTAAACAAAATGTTCCCACAAGTGACGGAGTCGGTAATTGGGGTAAGAAATGAGGTTTTTAGATTGTTACGGGACTGTTGGACATTACGTAACCCTCATCCCTTTGACGACGTTACAACACGCTGTCTTATCAACTGCCATAACGGTTATGTTCCACAAGACCAAGGATGGGAAGTAATCCTAGTAAAACCAGAATGCATGACTTGTTTCTGGACGTATGAATTACGTGTCTTTATTGCCTTTGCTGAACGACTTGTGTACTAGCTAGAATTATCTTCACAACCATCTTGTATCAAATTTATTGTGTGCTATATTTCATGCTATATGTAAAATAAGCGGTATTGTAAGTTTGTAAAATATTGTGTAAAAGTTTCAACGCGAAATATTATTATAATCAGTTTTTCATATAGAATTGTAGTAGTTGAATTGTATATTAGCTACTAAGTATGAACTTAACGGGTAGGTACTACCCGAATTTAAACTTATAAAATGCTAATATGAAGAAAAAGCTTTTATAAATGAGTTCATATTATGCTATGAAATACTATTAACTACTCTTAATATTTTGTATGATTAACTTGTTCCATTTGACTATTTTGAAGGAAATGGCACCGACTACTCGACACACCGTGAATATGAATGAAGAGGAATTCCGTACTTTTCTAGCTTCAAACATAGCCGCAGTACAGGCTGCGCTACATACCAACAATAACCTTGGATCTAGCAGTACAGGAAATCGTGTAGGATGCACCAACAAAGAATTCACTGCCTGCAAACCTTTGGAATTTAATGGAACCGAAGGACCGATCGGATTGAAACGGTGGACCGAGAAGGTCGAATCGGTGTTTGCCATAAGTAAGTGTACTGAAGAGGACAAAGTGAAGTACGCTACGCATACCTTCACAGGTTCTGCGTTAACATGGTGGAATACCTATCTAGAGCAAGTGGGACAAGACGATGCGTACGCACTACCATGGTCAGCATTCAAGCACTTGATGAACGAGAAGTACCGTCCCAGAACCGAGGTCAATAAGCTCAAGACAGAACTTAGAGGGTTACGAACCCAAGGATTTGATATTACCACGTACGAAAGACGATTCACAGAATTGTGCCTATTGTGTCCGGGAGCATTCGAAGATGAGGAAGAGAAGATCGACGCGTTTGTGAAAGGATTACCGGAAAGAATCCAAGAAGATATAAGTTCACACGAGCCCGCCTCCATACAACAGGCATGTAGAATGGCTCACAAACTAGTGAACCAGATTGAAGAAAGAATTAAAGAACAGACTGCTGAAGAGGCCAATGTGAAGCAAGTCAAAAGAAAGTGGGAGGAAAACGGTGATAAGAATCACCAATACAACAACAACAGCAATTACAACAATAATCGCAACAATTATCCCAACAATCGCAACATCAATCGCAACTACAACAAACGGCCCAACAACAACAACAACAACAGCAACTACAACAATCATCCCAACAACAATAATAACCGCAACAACAACAACAATCAGAAGCAGCTATGCCAAAGGTGTGAAAAGTATCACTCGGGGTTCTGCACCAAATTTTGCAACAAGTGTAAAAGAAATGGTCATAGCGCGGCGAAATGTGAGGTCTACAGACCAGGGGTTAATAGAACGAAAGGAACAAATGGTGTCGGAACGAGTAATGGCGGAGCAAGTAGTGTCGGAGCAAGTTATGCCAATGTAGTTTGTTATAAATGTGGAAAACCGGGCCACATTATTAGAAATTGCCCGACCCAGGAGAACACGAATGGACAAGGCCGCGGAAGAGTTTTCAATATTAATACGGCAGAGGCACAGGAAGACCCGGAGCTTGTTACGGGTACGTTTCTTATTGATAATAAATCTGCTTACGTTTTATTTGATTCGGGTGCGGATAGAAGCTATATGAGTAGAGATTTTTGTGCTAAATTAAGTTGTCCATTGACGCCTTTGGATAGTAAATTTTTACTCGAATTAGCAAATGGTAAATTAATTTCAGCAGATAATATATGTCGGAATCGAGAAATTAAACTGGTTAGCGAAACATTTAAGATTGATTTGATACCAGTAGAGTTAGGGAGTTTTGATGTGATAATCGGTATGGACTGGTTGAAAGAAGTGAAAGCAGAGATCGTTTGTTACAAAAATGCAATTCGCATTATACGAGAAAAAGGAAAACCCTTAATGGTGTACGGAGAAAAGGGCAACACGAAGCTACATCTTATTAGTAATTTGAAGGCACAAAAACTAATAAGAAAAGGTTGCTATGCTGTTCTAGCACACGTCGAGAAAGTACAAACTGAAGAAAAGAGCATCAATGATGTTCCCATTGCAAAAGAATTTCCCGATGTATTTCCGAAAGAATTACCGGGATTACCCCCACATCGATCCGTTGAATTTCAAATAGATCTTGTACCAGGAGCTGCACCAATAGCTCATGCTCCTTACAGACTCGCACCCAGCGAGATGAAAGAACTGCAAAGCCAATTACAAGAACTTTTAGAGCATGGTTTCATTCGACCAAGCACATCACCGTGGGGAGCTCCTGTTTTGTTTGTCAAGAAGAAAGATGGTACATTCAGGTTGTGTATCGACTACCGAGAGTTGAACAAACTTACCATCAAGAACCGCTACCCACTACCAAGAATCGACGACTTATTTGATCAACTACAAGGCTCGTCTATTTATTCAAAGATTGACTTACGTTCCAGTATCATCAAATGCGGGTGAAAGAAGATGATATTCCAAAGACTGCTTTCAGAACACGTTACGGTCATTACGAATTTATGGTCATGCCGTTTGGTTTAACTAATGCGCTAGCTGTGTTCATGGACCTTATGAACCGAGTGTGTGGACCATACCTTGACAAGTTTGTCATTGTTTTCATTGATGACATACTTATTTACTCAAAGAATGACCAAGAACACGGTGAACATTTGAGAAAGGTGTTAGAAGTATTGAGGAAGGAAGAATTGTACGCTAAGTTTTCAAAGTGTGCATTTTGGTTAGAATAAGTTCAATTCCTCAGTCACACAGTGAACAAAGAAGGTATTAAGGTGGATCCGGCAAAGATAGAAACTGTTGAAAAGTGGGAAACCCCGAAAACTCCGAAACACATACGCCAGTTTTTAGGACTAGCTGGTTACTACAGAAGGTTCATCCAAGACTTTTCCAGAATAGCAAAACCCTTGACTGCATTAACGCATAAAGGGAAGAAATTTGAATGGAACGATGAACAAGAGAAAGCGTTTCAGTTATTGAAGAAAAAGCTAACTACGGCACCTATATTGTCATTGCCTGAAGGGAATGATGATTTTGTGATTTATTGTGACGCATCAAAGCAAGGTCTCGGTTGTGTATTAATGCAACGAACGAAGGTGATTGCTTATGCGTCTAGACAATTGAAGATTCACGAACAAAATTATACGACGCATGACTTGGAATTAGGCGCGGTTGTTTTTGCATTAAAGACTTGGAGGCACTACTTATATGGGGTCAAAAGTATTATATATACCGACCACAAAAGTCTTCAACACATATTTAATCAGAAACAACTGAATATGAGGCAGCGTAGGTGGATTGAATTATTGAATGATTACGACTTTGAGATTCGTTACCACCCGGGGAAGGCAAATGTGGTAGCCGATGCCTTGAGCAGGAAGGACAGAGAACCCATTCGAGTAAAATCTATGAATATAATGATTCATAATAACCTTACTACTCAAATAAAGGAGGCGCAACAAGGAGTTTTAAAAGAGGGAAATTTAAAGGATGAAATACCCAAAGGATCGGAGAAGCATCTTAATATTCGAGAAGATGGAAACCGGTATAGGGCTGAAAGGATTTGTGTACCAAAATTTGGAGATATGAGAGAAATGGTACTTAGAGAAGCTCATAAAACCAGATACTCAATACATCCTGGAACGGGGAAGTTGTACAAGGATCTCAAGAAACATTTTTGGTGGCCGGGTATGAAAGCCGATGTTGCTAAATACGTAGGAGAATGTTTGACGTGTTCTAAGGTCAAAGCTGAGCATCAGAAACCATCAGGTCTACTTCAACAACCCGAAATCCCGGAATGGAAATCGGAAAACATTACCATGGATTTCATCACTAAATTGCCAAGGACTGCAAGTGGTTTTGATACTATTTGGGTAATAGTTGATCGTCTCACCAAATCAGCACACTTCCTGCCAATAAGAGAAGATGACAAGATGGAGAAGTTAGCACGACTGTATTTGAAGGAAGTCGTCTCCAGACATGGAATACCAATCTCTATTATCTCTGATAGGGATGGCAGATTTATTTCAAGATTCTGGCAGACATTGCAGCAAGCATTAGGAACTCGTCTAGACATGAGTACTGCCTATCATCCACAAACTGATGGGCAGAGCGAAAGGACAATACAAACGCTTGAAGACATGCTACGAGCATGTGTTATTGATTTCGGAAACAGTTGGGATCGACATCTACCGTTAGCAGAATTTTCCTACAACAACAGCTACCATTCAAGCATTGAGATGGCGCCGTTTGAAGCACTTTATGGTAGAAAGTGCAGGTCTCCGATTTGTTGGAGTGAAGTGGGGGATAGACAGATTACGGGTCCGGAGATTATACAAGAAACTACCGAGAAGATCATCCAAATTCAACAACAGTTGAAAACCGCCCAAAGTCGAAAAAAGAGCTACGCTGACATTAAAAGAAAAGATATAGAATTTGAAATTGGAGAGATGGTCATGCTTAAAGTTGCACCTTGGAAAGGCGTTGTTCGATTTGGTAAACGAGGGAAATTAAATCCAAGGTATATTGGACCATTCAAGATTATTGATCGTGTCGGACCAGTAGCTTACCGACTTGAGTTACCTCAACAACTCGCGGCTGTACATAACACTTTCCACGTCTCGAATTTGAAGAAATGTTTTGCTAAAGAAGATCTCACTATTCCGTTAGATGAAATCCAAATCAACGAAAAACTTCAATTCATCGAAGAACCCGTCGAAATAATGGATCGTGAGGTTAAAAGACTTAAGCAAAACAAGATACCAATTGTTAAGGTTCGATGGAATGCTCGTAGAGGACTCGAGTTCACCTGGGAGCGTGAAGATCAGATGAAGAAGAAATACCCGCATCTATTTCCAGAAGATTCGTCAACACCTTCAACAGTTTAAAATTTCGGGACGAAATTTATTTAACGGGTAGGTACTGTAGTGACCCGAACTTTTCCATGTTTATATATATTAATTGAGATTGATATTTACATGATTAAATGTTTCCAACATGTTAAGTAATCAAACTTGTTAAGACTTGATTAATTGAAATGTGTTTCATATAGACAATTGACCACCCAAGTTGACCGGTGATTCACGAACGTTAAAACTTGTAAAAACTATATGATGACATATATATGGATATATATATAGTTAACATGATACTATGATAAGTAAACATATCATTAAGTATATTAACAATGAACTACATATGTAAAAACAAGACTACTAACTTAATGATTTTTAAACGAGACATATATGTAACGATTATCGTTGTAAAGACATTTAATGTATATATATCATATTAAGAGATATTCAGACATGATAATATCATGATAATATAATAATTTAAAATCTCATTTGATATTATAAACATTGGGTTAAGAACATTTAACAAGATCGTTAACCTAAAGGTTTCAAAACAACACTTACATGTAACGACTAACGATGACTTAACGACTCAGTTAAAATGTATATACATGTAGTGTTTTAATATGTATTTATACACTTTTGAAAGACTTCAATACACTTATCAAAATACTTCTAAATAACAAAAATGCTTACAATTACATCCTCGTTCAGTTTCATCAACAATTCTACTCGTATGAACCCGTATTCGTACTCGTACAATACACAGCTTTTAGATGTATGTACTATTGGTATATACACTCCAATGATCAGCTCTTAGCAGCCCATGTGAGTCACCTAACACATGTGGGAACCATCATTTGGCAACTAGCATGAAATATCTCATAAAATTACAAAAATATGAGTAATCATTCATGACTTATTTACATGAAAACAAAATTACATATCCTTTATATCTAATCCATACACCAACGACCAAAAACACCTACAAACACTTTCATTCTTCAATTTTCTTCATCTAATTGATCTCTCTCAAGTTCTATCTTCAAGTTCTAAGTGTTCTTCATATATTCTACAAGTTCTAGTTACATAAAATCAAGAATACTTTCAAGTTTGCTAGCTCACTTCCAATCTTGTAAGGTGATCATCCAACCTCAAGAAATCTTTGTTTCTTACAGTAGGTTATCATTCTAATACAAGGTAATAATCATATTCAAATTTTGGTTCAATTTCTATAACTATAACAATCTTATTTCAAGTGATGATCTTACTTGAACTTGTTTTCGTGTCATGATTCTGCTTCAAGAACTTCGAGCCATCCAAGGATCCGTTGAAGCTAGATCCATTTTTCTCTTTTCCAGTAGGTTTATCCAAGGAACTTAAGGTAGTAATGATGTTCATAACATCATTCGATTCATATATATAAAGCCATCGTATTCGAAGGTTTAAACTTGTAATCACTAGAACATAGTTTAGTTAATTCTAAACTTGTTCGCAAACAAAAGTTAATCCTTCTAACTTGACTTTTAAAATCAACTAAACACATGTTCTATATCTATATGATATGCTAACTTAATGATTTAAAACCTGGAAACACGAAAAACACCGTAAAAGCGGATTTACGCCGTCGTAGTAACACCGCGGGCTGTTTTGGGCTAGTTAATTAAAAACTATGATAAACTTTGATTTAAAAGTTGTTATTCTGAGAAAATGATTTTTATTATGAACATGAAACTATATCCAAAAATTATGGTTAAACTCAAAGTGGAAGTATGTTTTCTAAAATGGTCATCTAGACGTCGTTCTTTCGACTGAAATGACTACCTTTACAAAAACGACTTGTAACTTATTTTTCAGACTATAAACCTATACTTTTTCTGTTTAGATTCATAAAATAGAGTTCAATATGAAACCATAGCAATTTGATTCACTCAAAACGGATTTAAAATGAAGAAGTTATGGGTAAAACAAGATTGGATAATTTTTCTCATTTTAGCTACGTGAAAATTGGTAACAAATCTATTCCAACCATAACTTAATCAACTTGTATTGTATATTATGTAATCTTGAGATACCATAGACACGTATACAATGTTTCGACCTATCATGTCGACACATCTATATATATTTCGGAACAACCATAGACACTCTATATGTGAATGTTGGAGTTAGCTATACAGGGTTGAGGTTGATTCCAAAATATATATAGTTTGAGTTGTGATCAATACTGAGATACGTATACACTGGGTCGTGGATTGATTCAAGATAATATTTATCGATTTATTTCTGTACATCTAACTGTGGACAACTAGTTGTAGGTTACTAACGAGGACAGCTGACTTAATAAACTTAAAACATCAAAATATATTAAAAGTGTTGTAAATATATTTTGAACATACTTTGATATATATGTATATATTGTTATAGGTTCGTGAATCAACCAGTGGCCAAGTCTTACTTCCCGACGAAGTAAAAATCTGTGAAAGTGAGTTATAGTCCCACTTTTAAAATCTAATATTTTTGGGATGAGAATACATGCAGGTTTTATAAATGATTTACAAAATAGACACGAGTACGTGAAACTACATTCTATGGTTGAATTATCGAAATCGAATATGCCCCTTTTATTAAGTCTGGTAATCTAAGAATTAGGGAACAGACACCCTAATTGACGCGAATCCTAAAAAATGATCTATTGGGCCTAACAAACCCCATCCAAAGTACCGAATGCTTTAGTACTTCGAAATTTATATCATATCCAAAGGGTGTCCCGGAATGATGGGGATATTTTTATATATGCATCTTGTTAATGTCGGTTACCAGGTGTTCACCATATGAATGATTTTTATCTCTATGTATGGGATGTGTATTGAAATATGAAATCTTGTGGTCTATTATTACGATTTGATATATATAGGTTAAACCTATAACTCACCAACATTTTTGTTGACGTTTAAAGGATGTTTATTCTCAGGTGAATATTAAGAGCTTTCGCTGTTGCATACTAAAATAAGGACAAGATTTGGAGTCCATGTTTGCATGATATTGTGTAAAAACTGCATTCAAGAAACTAATTTTGATGTAACATATTTGTATTGTAAACCATTATGTAATTGTCGTGTATAAACAGGATATTTTAGATTATCATTATTTGATAATCTACGTAAAGTTTTTTAAACCTTTATTTATGAAATAAAGGTTATGGTTTGTTTTAAAAATGAATGCAGTCTTTGAAAAACGTCTCATATAGAGGTCAAAACCTCGCAACGAAATCAATTAATATGGAACGTTTTTAATCAATAAGAACGGGACATTTCAATCAGCATCAACAAAATGAATCAACCAATCAGTCATCCCCAATTTATCTGATGGGTTTGTGGTCGACTTAATCAATAGAGACGCGAAAAAGGCGATCCCTTCCACCAACCGAATTCACCTCTTGACAATGAACCTGAAGTGTTTACCGGCGAACCTGTTCGGGACACCATTTTTAGTCTCATTTTCAGGGTAACTCGACAAGATTATACTCTATCCATAATTCTGAACCTTATTTATCCGCTCATTACCGACAATCATCCTAGAGTAATAAGTCAACGAACTTCGCGCTCGAATAATCAATCCGGAGAATATGGTGCAAAATGTACCAGCTTCAGCAACATCACCGGCGCCAACAGTACAATCAATAACAGCACCAGTACCATCAACAATCCATGCTTCAATATCATCATATGTACTTTGAGTATGATCTTCGTTCTACGTATCGTTCTACCTCATTTATCTTCGTTCGACAAGGCGAATATGTAATCTCTAAAGTTTTAGAGATTATTTATTCTTGTTCCAACCGAAAAACAAATGAGTTTAATATCATATTAACTCATTAAATCCATGAATACATCTGAAGAAAACATATATGTATATATGTTTTCATAAAGATTGTAATTAAAAATTCTCTGGTACAAACTGTTAATGGTGAATATTTTAACGGGTAGGTAATACCCGAGGACTATTTAAATTTCACATTAATAAGTTACATTGTACGTTCTTCGAATCTGTTTCAACAAGTCATATACTATCCTACTTATATCCACCGATATATAAATCCGTTCACCACAGAATAACCATATTCATCCAATTACATATTTGGATTTTGATCTATCAGAATCCATCAAGTGGCATAACGAAGAAATAATGGACACAATAAAAATTGATTAGAAACAGATTAATTAACAATATGAAATTCTATTAAGAATCCACGCTAACTGTTTCCAGTTAACTGTTCCTAGCTAACTGTTAATTCCGTATTACATTTTATTTATCGCAATTTAATTATCGCAATTTATTTTATCGCAATTTAATTCTCGCAATTTTATTTATTGTTATTTAATTTCTGTTATTTACTTTACGCACTTTATTTATCGTTATTTAATTTCTGTTATTTATTTTACTCGCTTTAAATATCGGGACACGTCTACAAGGTTTTGACATATCATATCGATGCATCTATATATATTATTTGGAATCACCATCGACACTCTATATGTAGTAATGATCGAGTTCCCTATACAGGGTTGAGGTTGATTCTACAATAATATATATAGTTTGAGTTGTGATCGAGTCTGAGACGTATACGGGTCACGACACGTATTAATTAATTCGAATATTATATATTAAACTATATATGAATGATTGTACTGTCAACTGTGGACTATCGACTGTGGACTAATAACATTGGACAATTAAAATGAATTAAAATATTGATTATAACATATGAAACTAAACAATTCTTCAAGTTGCCACTTGATTTTGTCTTAAACATCATTTGAATCTTCACGATTACATTCTGCGTTCAAACCTTTTATGATTCTTGAAAACACCTCGATCGAGAGGATGAACCAACCGCACTTCGTTTACGGGAGAAAAGATTTATGCATATAGTTATGCACCTGAAAAACACTCGGAACCTGAGTAAACGTTTAACACGTAGCTGTGCTAAATCCTTTAGCGTTATTATTACAAAAAAAAAAATAACTTTGCATCTGCTGTTCGAGATAGCCCGTTTTGTCACAGCTCCAGCAAGACAACTTCGACTTTTCGTACGAAACAACCTTATTATAACGTTGATATATACACGTGCTCTTTTATTGTTACCGGGGAACCATTCATATTCCACCATGTTACCATCAGCGTTAATCATCTAAAAACACAATTCTCTTGAAACCACTTCGGAATGATAACCGATGATTCAGATATCGTAGCATTAAATGCAGAGGAAACATAAAAATGGTAGATGGTCTAAACAACCAAAAGTTGATGATAAAGAAAGGAGTGTTGGGAACGCTCGATAGAAAATTGGGTATTGAAAAACAGATTGAGCTACCCATGAAGGAGACCAAGGCCAAAAACCAGGACCATACCCTATATTCAAAGAATCCAGATAATCCTGGATCCGTTGAAATCTTTAGAGAATATCTTGCTCTGAAGTCATGTTAAAATCTTGCGGAAAATCTTTCTCCATCGACCATCGAACTTAGAAATTCCAAAAATATCATCATCAATATCTTCGATATTTCTGAGGATATTTTCATAAATATTCTCGTTCGAAATTATATACCTCTTCGTGCCTCCTGTGTATCATTATATTGGAAACATTCAATAGAAAATTTAGTATCGAAAAGCAGATTATGCGAAGCTATGAAGGAAGCCGTGGACAAATCACAAAGAATAAGTTTGACTTCAAAGAATCAAAATGATTCTGTTTCTGATGAAATCTTTAGTGAATACCTTGCTTCCGAATCTAAACCCTTACGGATAAATCTTCTTCATCAACCATCGATAATAGAAATTCCAAGATATCATCGTATCTCTCATTATAAATATCCTCCATATTTCTGGATATATTTCTATAACTATTCTTATCTAAAATCATTAATCTCTTCGTGCTATCAGTATTACATCGTATAGAAACTGTAGTTTCTATATTCTGTAAACTTTCGAGCTTAAAAATATGAATGTTATTGAAGTAATGTTGGGAACTGATGCATGAGTTAGTATAATATAATGACACTTGATCAACGTGATTATATTATAGTAAGTCATGCTGAGTTTCTAATGGAACGTGATGATTCACAGATCATACCGTCATCACGTGCCATGTTACATAACTCTTTTATTTAAATTAACTTCTGAACATATCAAGAAAATATATTCTTGATAGTTCTATTCTCAGTGATTCTGGTAATTTGATAAATCAAATCGTGCTAATACATTAGTTCTTATTTAGAACACGATGTTTATTCGAAATTCCATATTTACGAATTCTGGATCGTTACTCGCTTCACTAGAAGTTGGGAGGATTATAAATACAATAATCCCTAAAGCATAGTAGAAATAAACGGATTCCTCCGTTGGAAGTTGGAAAAGGAGAATGATGGTTGTGATAATCAGGATAAGGACAAGGATCAGAACTGGATTAAGCATTTTCACGATCTTTTGAATTTGGGAATTGAGTATAGAAGTGGTGAAAACAAATGGAACGGAAAAGGTAAATTTATAAAGGAAATATCAGACGTAGTAATCGGGGCAGATCACCGTATTTAATTAAAGAGATATTAATTTCCATAAATCCCGAAGAATCAGATCTTATAGATTTCCAAGATTTTCTTTTAAATCTTTTGAATTCCAGAATTCAATCAAGACGACGTCAAAAGTTAAGACGAACCTTATTTTCTAAATTCAACCCTGACTCTGTCAAGAGTTAAGATGAATCTTTACTTTCCTATTTCACTCTTTGGTGATAGCTTCATTCGTGCTCTTCGAATAATCGAAGTATTTTATCTGTATTATTCAATAATGACAAAACTCTATTTATCAGCTCATATTCGTCAGGAAAACATATTTAATGTTAGCCATGACGACCTCACTCAAATTTCGGGACGAATTTCTTTAACGGGTAGGTACTGTGATGACCCGGGAATTTCTGACCAAATTTAAACCTAATCTAATTATGATTCCGATACGATAAGCAAAGTCTGTTATGTTGTGTCTCAAAATCTTTGAACTATTTTCGTACATTCGAATGACCTTTGACTACTCCCGACGATTCACGAACAATTGTGTATAACAAATATGTAATATATATATATATATATATATATATATATATATATATATATATATATATATATATATATATATATATATATATATATATATATATATATATATATATATATATATATATATATATATATATATATATATATATATATGATATTATTATCTATATATAGGATTACTATCAATAATTAATATATTGTAATAAAGGTTATCATGTAACATATGATATAACCATTAAAAAAATACATAATTAATAAATTGTAATATTAATATATTAAAATGTGATACAAGTTTAAATATAAAAGTTATATTATTAACATTACTTTCATTATAAATGTTAATATTAATATTTTTATTATTAATATTATTATTCTAATACATATACCTATATGAAATTTGGTATGTACAAGTATTATTATTATTATTGTAGTTATTATTAGCATTATTATTAGAAATCTTTATGATTATCATAGTTATCATTATTATTATAAATAATACAAATTTTTATTATGAATAATATTATATTCATCGTTTTAATAGTCAATAACAATATTATTATTAATACTTATTACTATTTTATTTAGATTTTATTAATGTGAATTATAATTATTAATTATTGATTATTAATAATAATAGGTTAAGATCACTTGTACAATTTGGAATTCATTCAGTTTCACATAGCTATCAACAACTGTATATAAATTTTGTATATACCTTCAAAAACGTTTCCATCCCAATCAATCATACATATTGTTGAAACAAAATAGCAGAACTTTAATATCTTTTTTTATCTATTTAATTGTACCCGATAAAAAAATCCTGTCGAGTCTTTTTGACTATAAACCAACTGAATGATTCATGCCTTTGGACATAAAACCCTTTTGATATCTTTCCTATCATTTACAGCTAATTCAATTTGGTGTTTAAAAAAAATAAAAAAAATAAAAATAATAAATAAAGAACTCGTTAACTCCTGTTCGTGTCACTTTTTGGCAAAAACCCAAATACGAATTTAATTTCAAAATCCATCAATGCAGAGATGTTAGGAATGCTTTACTTAAACTATCTGTAAAGTATCCAATCTCAATTCCTATTAACGAGTTTGAATTTCAGAGTCAAAGTTCTAGTTCCAAAAGTCAAACAGGATGTTCTTGGCAAAAATTCGAGTTCATATAAATGTTTTGGATCCAATTGAAGTTACAGAAAGCTTATATGTTTGATTTAAAACCATTTTCGTGTAGAGGTCTTGGTTTAGAACTTTTTCGAACTCAAGATCATAATTTTTTTTTTATACCGACGAGTAGCAGCAGCAGGTTCTGCTCCATTTTTATTATTTTTTTTCTTTTAAACTAATTAATCAGCAGTGAGTGGTTGTATGATGCTATTAAGTCCTAAATTGATTATGTAATTCACGGATATGATATGGGATTGGTTCTGAGTCGATATTGATTTTGATTTTAAAACGTGTTCATTAGCTTATTATTTTTTTTTTTTTTACTTTACCCTTGATTCTGATGAAAGCAAATCTTTAAAATAGATTAGCTACTTTGGAAATGTAAATTACAAATACATAAACTTAAATTGT
Organism: Rutidosis leptorrhynchoides; assembly: GCF_046630445.1. Lineage (NCBI taxonomy): Eukaryota > Viridiplantae > Streptophyta > Magnoliopsida > Asterales > Asteraceae > Rutidosis > Rutidosis leptorrhynchoides. The sequence continues at coordinate 438,011,283 of NC_092336.1, forward strand.
TGAAGGAATCGACCTCTGGGTATTTGGGTTATGAGTGAAGAAGAAGAAGAAGAAGATGATATAACAGAAAACGGGTTATAATTTTTAGCGTAGGAATGATTATCAGAAAATGGGCAGTAGCCTAAATGGTTAAGGATTGATGCGGGTATACGAGAGGTCGGGGGTTCGAGCCCAGGCATGGGCTGTTTGCATTTTTTTAGGACTTCATCCTTTGAATGAGGTAGTCTCCTTTTGTTTATTTATTTTTTTTTTCTTTCCAATATTATTATTACTTATTAATGTTAATTGTTATTATTATTATTAATATGATTATTATTGTTATTATTATTATGAATAATCATTTTTATTACTATCATTGGTGTTATTATTATTATTATCACTACAAAAATTAATATTAATATTATTATTACTATTATTATAATTATTATTATTATCATCTTAATTATAAACATCATAAATGTTATTAGAATTATATTTGATATTAAGAGTATTATTAATTATTGTTATTGTTATATTAATATTATTATTGTGATTTTTATCATTATTATTTTAGTTATTATTAGGTAATATCACTTAGTATTAAAAGTATTATCATTATTATTATCGTGGAATGGATATAAGTATTAGTTACCACTTATTATTATTATTATTATTATTATTATCACAACCCTAGCTACAACTATGACTATTACTGTTACTACCTATATTATTACCAAACTAAGAACTATTGTTAGGTAATATGATTATCAACAGTACCATTATTAATAAGATTCCCATCATTATTATCATTATAAGTATCAGTATTAGCAATATCATTAGTAGTATTTTTATTAATAAGGTTATTATTAGTATTATTAGTAAAACCTTATGATTATCAAAACTCTCATTTTAAAACAAATAAATATCTTGTACATAAAATATACTTGTTATATATATATATTGTAATTTTATTTAAATTTCACATAATTATATCTATCAAAATTATTATTATTTAAATTCCTACAAATAACAAACTATCGATTTTAAATATAACATTAGACATGTATGTATATAAATATAGATATTAATAATATAAATATTATCTATTATAAATATATACATAAATTAAACATACATAATATATAAACTAAAGGTATTATAAGTAATTTTGTTCAGTTATGATTATATGTTTTAATGTAAATATACAAATGATATAGGTTCGTGAATCCGAGGCCAACCCTACACTTGTTAAAAGTTGTTATATGTATTTTTACTACAAAATACATTAGGTGAGTTTCATTTGCCCTTTTTACTCTTTACGTTTTTGGGCTGAGAATACATGCAAATGCTTTATTAACTGTTTTACAATATTTATATGCGTGAGTTTCATTTGCTCTCTTTTTAAATGCTTTTGCAATATATATTTTTGGGACTGAGAATACATGCGCTGCTTTTATATATGTTTGACGCAATAGACACAAGTAATCGAAACTACATTCTATGGTTGAATTATCGAAATCGAATATGCCCCTTTTTATTAAGTCTGGTAATCTAAGAATTAGGGAACAGACACCCTAATTGACGCGAACTCTAAAGATAGATCTATCGGGCGCAACAAGCCCCATCCAAAGTACCGGATGCTTTAGTACTTCAAAATTTATATCATGTTCGAAGGAGGATCCCGGAATGATGGGGATATTCTTATATGCATATTGTGAATGTCGGTTACCAGGTATTCAATCCATATGAATGATATTTTTTTGTCTCTATGCATGGGACGTATGTTTATGAGAAATGGAAATATGAAACCTTGTGGTCTATTAAATTTATGAAATAATTATTTATGTAAACTAATGAACTCACCAACCTTTTGGTTGACACTTTAAAGCATGTTTATTCTCAGGTATGAAAGAAATCTTCCGCTGTGCATTTGCTCACTTTAAAGATATTACTTGGAGTCATTCATGACATATTTCAAAAGACGTTGCATTCGAGTCGTCGAGTTCATCAAGATTATTATTTAGATAATTATAATTAGATATGTTATGAAATGGTATGCATATCGTCAATTTTCGATGTAATGAAGTTTGTCTTTTCAAAACGAATGCAATGTTTGTAAAATGTATCATATAGAGGTCAAGTACCTCGTGATGTAACCAACTATTGTGAATCGTTTGTAATCAATGTGGACTTTGTCCGGATGGATTAGGATGGGTCCTTTCAGATAGAACCATTGAAAGATATAAAGCTCGACTAGTTGCAAAGGGGTATGCCCAGACATACGAGATTGACTATTCAGAAAGCTTCTCACCAGTGGAAAAAATTGACACCATCAGAGTCCTCTTTTCTATCACCGCAAACAAAGAATCGCTCCTTCACCAATTCGAAATGAAAAATGCGTTTCTGCATGGCGAGCTTAAGGAATAGGTCTATATGGAAGCTCCTTCAGGATTCGCGAAGAACTTCAAAGGGACGTTAGTCGCCTTAAAAAAATCTCTATATGGTTTAAAACAATCTCCTAGGGCATGGTTTGCGAAATTTACCTTAGCTATGAAACAATATGGTTTTCAAAAAAGTAACTCAGACCACACTTTTTTTTTTCAAACAAAGAAACAATCTTGTTACCTGCTTAATTATCTATGTTGATGATATGATAATTACAGAAAAACGACTTCGAAGAAATTTCAAACCTTCAAACAAACTTATTTAACGAATTTGAAATGAAAGATCTTGGCAGACTTAAATATTTCTTGGGGATTGAAGTTTTACGATCTCAATAAGGAATCTTTATATGTCAAAAGAAATACGTTCTTGATTTACTTCCTGAAACATGGATGATCGACTGAAAACCAGCCGAGACCCCCGTGATCCCAAACCAGAAGTTGTTTATAGAAGAAGGAGCTAAACTGGCAGATAGAGAGAGCAATATCTAAAGATCGTTGGTAAGCTGATCTACCTCGCTCATACTCACCTAGATATTGTATATGCAGTTGGAGTAGTCAGTTAATTTATGTATCAACCTCAAGTACACCACATGGAAGCTGTTTAGAGAGTCATCGGATACATTAAGGGAACTGTTGGACATGGAATTTTATTCAAAAGCAACGGTCATCTCAAAACTCAGATATATGCAGATGCAAGCTGCAGAGGTGAAAAAAGAGATCGAAAATCTATATCGGGCTACTTTACTTAGTCGGTGGAAATTTGGTGACATGGAAAAGTAAAAAAGCAGATAGTGGTGTCTTTATTAAGTGTTGAAGCAGAATTTAGAGGCATGGCCCGAGGAGTTCAGGAAGCATTATGGATCCAAAAGTTGTTAACAGAAATCAGTTTCCCGCCAGAAGACTCAAGCAGATCATGTTGAAATAGACAGACATTACATCAAGGAGAAGCTTGAAGCACAAAGCATCTCATTGCCGTTCGTGAGATCAGAAGACCAACTTGCAAACATTTTAACAAAATCAGTCAACGAAAGATTTTTCAGCGTAGTCTTAGTCAAGTTGAATATCAAAAATCCATGTATTCAACTTGAGGGGGAGTGTTAGAATATATATATATATATATATATATATATATATATATATATATATATATATATAATGGGATCAGATTTAACATCATCTCTTCCCAAATTAGCTCCCACAGCTAGTAGCATTAAATAGCATAGGTTCCTTGCCTTTTTTATTATGCAAATTTATATATAAATAGAGTAGCAGAAGAATGTAAAGTATCAAGCAAAGTTTTCAATTAACTCTTCATTTCAAACAATCAATATATCAATAATTTCTTAATTGCTTTCACTAGATACCATTATAACCCCAATAGACATAAAAAAATATGGAGATAAAAATTTAGGGTTTAAGAATTTTACCCTAATCAAGCAATAAGTTACACCAATGTGTAGAGGAGAAGAAGGAGAGTAATTAATCTCAAAAGCACGCAAGCAAATAAGCAACAATTAAGGGTGTTCTTGGCTCTTGGAAGGTGGCGATGAAGATGATGATTATGGGACTGTAAAATTCGTCCAAGAGGAGAGGATGAATCCGTGATCTTTTTTTTCCCCTTGTTTAATTAGGGATTAAAAGGTTTAAGGGCTTAACTAGTTGGGTTTTAACACAAACGGGCCACGAAAATAACATATGGACCATGGAAGGGTGAAGGATTTCGGAAAAGTGGCCCAAAAGGGAGTCTATGGACTCTAAGATGTTTCTAGATGATTTTCTATGGGATCCTTGTAAGAGCCTTTAAGTGTCGTTAGCTGAAAACGCAAACCGAATCGCTAAACGTTAATTCTATCGGATTCTTAAATTAAATTAATTTCTCTAAAATAATAAAATAATTCTAATTTTCATAATTTATATAGAATAATTATTTTACTTAATAAATATATAATTCATTGCTAAGTGCCGTTAACCGAAACTAAAAATCGAAACATTAACCGAACGTTTAAACGAATTTCTCGGGTTTTATTTTAGGAAACTACCAAATAAATCAAAAGGAATTCTATGACTCAATAATTATATAAAATAATTCTTAAAAATAAATATCTATACATTTCGTTATCTTAGCATACGTTTTCCAGTTTTCACTAACCGTACATTTTTTTTCTTGCGGTTGTCGAGTTTAATCGAGTAAATTAGGAATAATAGTTCCTAAATTAAAAGTCATTTAACGGCCGTCAGTTTCATGTATCATGAGGATTGAAATTTTCTATCAAGATTTTTGTTTCATGTATCATGAGGATGGAAATTTTCTATCAAGATTTTTACATAACCATTACAATTAATATTTATAATCCAAGTATAAATTAGATAAATTTATCTATTTAATGTATGACGCAAAACTCAGAATCAATGGTAGTTAAGTATTTAACAGAAAAGTTAACGAGAAAAGTCGGGTTGTTACAGTATTAGGAGTCTGTTTGACACTACGACAGGTGCACCTTTTATACCTACTACTGTAATGATTGACTCCGATGAGGGTGTAGTCATGTGGTGGATAGGATACAGGTGAGAGACCCTTGGGTGCAACGATGATGGAAATGGTGAATGTTGGGCGATCGCGATTCGACGATTATGAAAGTCGAAGTTATAGAGAGTTGCGGTGCATGCTTCATGTAAAGGTAAGTAAGGTGAATGAATATTATTGTAGTTTTGTATGCGCAACCCTAGAGCGATGACAAGTTGCATGTGTTTGATGAGCTCAACTCAATAGACGGGTGAATCATGTTGCTCTTAAGAGCTCGGTGGGTAGTAATGATTGGTGAGGCGACTATGGACATAACTGTATGTTAGGTCATTTTTGATGATGATATGTTGTTAATGTGGTTGACTTATTTGTTGTGTCAGATTGGTCACTTTTCTGCATGAGAGTGAGTAAAGGCCTGTTAGCGAATAACTGTTAATTGAGTAAAAGGTCGAGTGGGTTCGACTAACAGGTGGGACAGATATGGAGTGATGGCGTATCTCTATGCTCAGAGGCGCACGTAGGAATTTGTGTCGACCCTCAGGGAGACAGATGCGACTAACGTTATTGAAGGTGTAATGTCAATGTAAGTATGACTTCTAGGGTGAGTGTGTTTGATGGCTTCAAGGGTTTGAAGTTGAATCTTCCGAAATTGGTGTCTATATGATCGGTAATGATGATGACCATGTCTGTTGGTGAACGATAAGTTCGCAGGATGTTACCATCTTCGCGACTTAAATGTGGAGCTAAATCCTAAGTGAGGGAGTTTTACTATTCCCCGAGGAAGTTTTTGTAGTGTGGTATGGTAAGAAATGTCAGAGAGCACCGTTCAAGACTACAACAAGGATTTAAATTCCTAATGAGGCAGAGTGGCGTGCTATTGACATAGGACTCAAGGTTGGTCGTTACGATCATCGAGTCATGATTTGAAAAGAATGTGTGTGGGATCTTTTGTGATGATGATTGAGTGGGGCTTAGGTCATCATGAGAAGCGGGTCGAGAATCACCAAATGGTGGTATGAGGCCCAATGTGATCCCTTAGAATCCTGAAGTAGAGGTGCGGGTGTACCCTAAAGGGTGTATCTGTAGTATAAGTCCAGGAAACTGTGAATCTCAGATGGTGCTGGTGAGCGATTCTAAGTTTTATGACGAGGGGGTTACTTCATTTCCCTTGTTTAGGAAGCGTGCCCATGGGAAATCGTCAGTGGATAATTCCACTTCGCGGACGATTGTGGGGCATGGAGTTCCAGTTCCGAATGCTTCAATTAGAAGCGCACAGTTGTGGATTGATTTTTGAGAGTGTGTTACCTTGTTTTGTGAGAACTCGAATGTGTTGGAATGTTGAGGCCTTCCTTAAAGGATAGTCAAGACGAAATGCTCATTCGATGTTGGTGGTTATAAAGGGGTTGCGTGGCAGATTTCGGGATTTGGTCAAGATGAATACATGTTATGGGCAAAATTCTAGTACACGATTAGCTTCCATGCTAGTACTAGGAAACCACCATGTGTATTCAGAATGGTATTTTGTCAAGAGCATGGTGTTGATGTTTCCCTCGAATGATTCAAAGGACGGGTGGATCGATTGCGAGTAGGTAGAAGGGACTATTAGTATTCTAAGTGTGATTTTGTGGTGAAAATCGCGAGTTCACCATGGAAAGTGATGGTCCAATTGTGGTGTTGGAGAAGTTGGTTCTCGGTTTATATACCATTCACGATTTACCGTAGATAACTCGGTTTGTTTCCATTAGTGGAGTCCCATTACAATGCTAACCTTGTGCTGGTAATGGAGCTCTACCGTAAGCAGTGCCCATTGGTGGAGTGTGTCAGTTGTCTTGCGGGCATCGAACTGCTGAGTTGAGAATTACTAAATGTGGTTTGTGGAAGACAACACTTGCGCGTAAGCGGGTGTGCGATCGGTTTAATTGTGTAAGGGTTAGCCGTTGGAGTACGAAATACCACTTGTGTTGGTGATGCACATTAGTGAATATTAGTGAGTGACGAGATTATGTCCGCTCAAAGGATGTTATAGACGTCAAGTCTTGGCTTTGGAAACTTGGTCATGCTTAGCGAAATCGTTGAACGATGGTCCGAGTTATAGGCAGTAGATATAACAACCCTCATTTTTCCACTCTGAAATAATTAAAATGCCCTTAGGGTTTCATTGTTGTTTTGTACATTATTATTATGGTTGTTATCTGGACATAATAAATGAAGTAATTAATACTCATATTTAATGAACTAAACCCTAATCCTAATATTTATATTATTATTATTATTATTATTATTATTATTATTATTATTATTATTATTATTATTATTATTATTATTATTATTATTATTATTATTATTATTATTATTATTATATTATTATTATTATTATTATTATTATTATTATTATTATTATTATTATTATTATTATTATTATTATATATGTATAAGTATGTATATGTATAAATACTTATAAGTATAGGGTATATAAATAAATAAAATGAACTATAAGTATTTAAAAAAATACTAAATACTATATAAATAATTATATATATGACACATATAAAAAAAAAGAAAATACAATTTAAATATATAAATTCTAGAACTTTCTTTTATAAACAAAATAATAAAATATATATATATATATATATATATATATATATATATATATATATATATATATATATATATATATATATATATATATATATATATATATATATATAGGTCGGTCGAATAAATAAATAAAAAAATTTAATTATTAAGTAGGAATTGTATTTGGAAACTAATTTGTATTTTACTTGTTCCCCAAGTATTTCAAACTATAAAAAGGCATATAAACCTTCATAAAATTCATTCACTAAAATTTGAGGGTTTTCTTTTCTCCCAACTTGTAAGTTTTTTTTTTCTTTTTCTTTCTTTTTTTTGTTCGGCAGAAAATAAACAACAACAACAATAATTTTTTTTTATTTTACAAGCTTAATTAAATCCAAAACTTTGCATGATAATTATTAACATGAAAAATAGGATTTATAAAAAAATTGATTTTACAGAATAATTTTTTTTATATTTTAAAAAATTATGTTTGTTGTTCTTTTTTAGACCATACATAAATAAATATGTAATAAATATATAACGAGTCTTATAAATTATATATTGTGCATGATAATTACTAATAAGTAATATAAGATCTAGGAAAAATAATTTTACTAATTATTAATTCGTTTTTATATTTTTAATTAATTAAAAACTGTTTATTAAATATATATATATATATATACGGTATAAGTATTTATTTATAAAAAAATAGGAAAAAGGCTAAATAAATTATATAATTATTTTTCCAGTAAAGTAGAGTATTAAAATTAATTATTTAGGTCAGTACATATTTTATAAAAATTAAATTCGAATTTATATAGATTAATATTGCTTTTGTAATCCAAAAAAATCAATAAAAATTGGAATAAATAGAAAACGAATATAATAAATATATATCTACTAATGAAAACTTCTATTATTAATATTCTATAGTAAAACATATTTTTATATATTATTTTGATCAATAGAATAATTATTTTCATTATTATATGTATTCGGTGTGTATATATATGTATAAAAGTTGGATTTAAATAATCTAAACACATAAAAATTTTAAAAATAATTTTTATAGAATGTACTTAGTTTATAAAAGTTATTGGAGTCGAAAATTTGAATTATATATTATTATTGGTATTTATTCTATATTTACTTATTATTTAGTTATAATAAATATAAATAAAAGGATAGAAATTATTTAAAACATCAAAAATAAAAATAAAATTATAAAAACTATTTGTAACAGTGTTAGGACTTATAAAAAATAGTTTTTGTAAATTTTAAAATATTATTTATAATTAAATACGAATTATTTAGTAATTAATCTTGTAAAAGGGATAAAATTTGTAATAAATATATATAATAATAATAAAAATATAAACATAATTTTTTCTAAGTTTGTTAAACTTTTATAAGTCTTTAAAAATTATAAAAATAAAATTTTGGCCGAATTAGCATTTATTTATAATTAAAACTCTTATTATATATAAACTGGAAAATAAATACATAAATAAATATTAAATAAGATAAAATTTTATCTAAAATTTTTATATGATTATCTTATCTATTTTGATCAGTAGAAAAATAAAAGATATTATTTTTGAAGTAACTTAGATGTTTATTTAATTAAAAGTAATTAAAGATAATAAGATAATTATAAATTATAAATAAATAAATAAATAAATAATTATGATAATTATATTTAATTATTAATAAATACTTACGTTATAACTTATTAAAATACTTTATTTATTAGTAATACAGTATTAATAAATAATTATAGGGTAACTATTAATACTTTTATTATAAGTATGATTTAAAAATAAATAATGAGTCATTAATAAATAAATATAATATAATAATAACATATAATATGACTTAAACTTAAAGTGAAAGTTGTAATCGAAAGATAACGTGCACTTTATACGAACCTCACCGCTGCTTACGGCCTAGGGTGGTCCTTGTTGCCATTATGGGACTCGCTTGTGGATCTCAAATGCCAAGACTTAGATTCTGGTAAAGAGTCCTGGGCGCCCGGTAACAACAAATCATCAGAGTGACTTACCTGATAGCAACGAGGATTGGGTAAAGGTGTACAATGTCTTATGAAAGATTATAACCGAACTTCCCAAATTGGAAACTTACTATAAATGGAAACTTTCCAAAAATAGTAACTTTTCAAAAACATAACTCTTTAGTAAACCATCACTACGAAAATAGGTTGCTATACTTATAAGTATACTTATATCTGATCATAAGTTCTATCTCTAGATTGAGATCTCGATCACGTCCGTCCGTTCAATTCATTCTTTTGTGGATTAACTCTTCTATGCTATTAAGGTGAACTCATAGCCCCGCTTTTACATATTTTATTGAATTTTATAAATCTTAGGGTGAGACACATGCTTGCTTTTAAATGATTTACAATTTAGTCACAAGTGCCTAAACTTTTTGATATGCAACCTCGTGAGACTTTTGTTAACTTGTATTGATTGTATTCTTACATGCAAATCCCCACCATAATATCGTTAATTTCTAGAATTGAAATGTTGCAAGCTTAATTATTGTTAGTAGGCCTATTGAGAGTGACATCTATATCCATTGACCTATCGTCAAGGGGGTACATAATAATGATTGCCGACACCCGTACAGTGTCAGGGGTGAATGTTTAGCTCGATATTTTAACTCATGGCATATTGAATATTTTGATGTTTTGAACTAAATCTTGTGGTCTAAAACTTATTATGATTATTAAACCTATGATGTTCACTCAACCATTGTGTTACATTTTAAGCATGTTTGTCTCAGGTGAAGATTAGCTTATGAGCTGCCCTATGTTGTTTTGCTAGCTGATGCATTGAAGTCCACATATTTATGTCTTAGCATTGTTAAACAATTATTAAGTACATTTGGGTTTAACATGTAAACATTATTTCGTTTTCGCTGCAATATAATTATTGTTTTAATGAAACGTCTCATTTAGAGTCGTTCTCGCTTATATACTTGTGTTGTGATATTGTGAAGTAATATTTACCCTTGGCTCTATTTGGGGTATGACAGAGTGGTATCAGAGCCAGGTTTGTTATAGAGAACCAGGATTGCATATTATGTGACAACCCGGAAATTTCTGACCAAATTTAAACCTTATTTTTGTATGATTTAATATTTCTGACACGTTAAACAAAGTCTGTAATGTTGAAATCTCAAAAACTTTGAACTATGTTCATGTAATCAATTACCCTTCGACTGCTCTTGACGACTCACAAACAATTATGTGTAAATAGATATGTATGAATATATACATATGTGTGATTATTAAATTGAGAATTATTAGCAAATTAAACAGTTTGATTGACATGTAAATATATTAGGAAATCTATTTTATGACTTGTAAATGTTAGCAAAATATTAAACGTATAGCGTTATATTTTTTTTTATAGATAAACATCTACGTAATAAAAAGTGTTATGTGAAACTTGTATATATATATATATATATATATATATATATATATATATATATATATATATATAGACAAGTATATTGAGCTTATATATAGGTGGTTTCGAATACAATTAATAGATATAAAACGTACTACGATATGTTTCAAAAGATTTGTACATTTTACAATATGACAATAAGTAAATTATTAAAGTTATTATCATTATCTTTTACTGTTATAAATTGTAGAAATTATATACAATGATTTGAGTGTCACGTCTTCTTTAAAAAGGAATATAACTTTATAAATGTCTGGAACCACTTTTGACAAAATTGTTACCGAGCCATTTTAATAAGGATAAAGGTTTTAACGTTATCTTAAAATTTAGAATCTTTCTAGAAACCTTTTGACAAAGTACAAATGATCACGGTCCGTAATTTAATTAAATATATATATATATATATATATATATATATATATATATATATATATATATATATATATATATATATATATATATATATATATATAACTTGCAATGTATATTTAAAAACGTGTTTATATATATTTTGAATTATTTATTAAACGATATTGGCATTCGATTATTGGATCGATTGATATTTAGATATGCAAATTAAAATAAGCGTTGGTGCATAAAGGAACTATATTAAAATTAACTTTTAAAGTGTAAACGTTGTATGATATAATATATTCTATTATGTAAACGATTTTAAATTATATATATTACGCTTTGAAATATATTTAAGTTTTTGAAAAAATAGATATTATATTATTAAATAAATATTTTAAATGTACAATCGTATATTTCTAAATGAATATATATATATATATATATATATATATATATATATATATATATATATATATATATATATATAATGTAATAAAGTATAATATTAATTTGTTTACAAAACGTTTTGATTTTAAATAATATTGTAAACAGATTTTAATATACAACAAGAAGTTGATTTATAGAAGCAAATGGTCAAAACACTCAAATAAATAAGTTACACTTTGAGTGGGATAGTTTTTCGTTGATTTGAGTCTTGTCATGTATAAAGGTACATTACACGAAACATAAAGTACCAGTTTTCTAAGTGTATGAAAATGCTTTCGAGAAACCGAAATCGGGACATAAGTTGAGTGACAACGTATGAGTTATTGGAGATAAAATTATAAGTTAACTATACACGTAAATTTAATATAATATATAATTAATAATATAAATTAAATATATTATATATAAAATATTAAATCAAAACCGTCGGCACAAGAAGTTAAGTGAACATGAGCTGTAAAAGGAGGCCATGCGATCGCATGGCCACACACCTTCAAGCCCATGCGATCGCATGGTGAGTGGGTACAAGTGACATCCTATAAAACGAATGATTTCTCTAGTTTCTGTCATTCATTTCATACTCCGCATACACAAACACACATATATAAATATATATATTATTAATAATAATATTATTATTAATATTAAGATTATTAATATTAATCTTATTATTAGTATTATTAGGTAGCGTTATTATTATTATTTATACATAAAATACTACGACGAGGTTCTGCTCGCATGTTTTCAAAATGGGTTTTTCGAGAGGGATAGAGCTAAGGAAATTATGGGTTATAGCTATGGTGGTTATGGGTATGGTTCGAGGGTATGCTCATGAGGCCAACCTAGTATTTATCATCTTCGTCGCGTCTACGTACTTTCCTGCAATATTGAATCACAATATTGATACGTGAGTACTCATAACTTAACTATTATATATCAATAGTGTATCCCTGACTAGTGCTCGAGTATATATGATTGTGCATGCTTGTATGTTTAATTTTGTCGTTAGATAGTTATGATAAATCACGAATTTGATACATATGCGATTGAGATAAGGTATATGATATGCATGTCGTTGGAAAGCTGTTGAAAAATTATTAACTTTTCATTTAGAAGTCGTGTGATTTCGATGAACAGATTTAAAGATATGGTCAACTGAATTATCGTTAACTCTAATATTATTATTATTATTATTATTATTATTATTATTATTATTATTATTATTATTATTATTATTATTATTATTATCGTCGTTATTATTATCGTCGTTATTATTATTATCTATAAATTATTACTATTATTATCATTACCGTTATTATCACTAAGGTTATTATTAGTAGTAGTAGTAGTAGTATTATTATTATTATTATTATTATTATTATTATTATTATTATTATTATTATTATTATTATTATTATTATTATTATTATTATTATTATTATTATTATTATAATTATTAGTATTGATATTATTACTGAAATTATCGTTATTATTAAAAAGTAACATTTTTATAAAAACTATCATTTTATTATTTTTATCATTATTATTATTATTAAAAGTATCATTAATATTAAAAATTATCACTTTTATTAAAATTATCATTTCTAATAGAAATATCATTTTTATTATAAAATATTATCATTATTATCATATTAGGATTATTATTAAATTATCATTTTTGATTGAATTATTTTTATAAAATATTATTATTACTATTTTTATAATAATTATATATATAGTAAATATTATTAAGATAAAATATATTATTGAAAATTATTATTATCAATATTATTAATGTATCGTTATTAATTATTGAAAGGACCCGTTCATATACATTATAAATGATTCACAATAGTTGATTTTATTGCGAGGTACTTGACCTCTATATGATACATTTTACAAACATTGTATTCGTTTTTAAAAGACAAACTTTCATTTACATCGAAAGTTGACGGTATGCATACCCTTTCATAATATATCCATCTATAATTGACTTAATAATAATCTTGATGAACTCGACGACTCGAATGCAACGTCTTTTGAAATATGTCATGAATGACTCCAAGTAATGTCTCTAATATGAGCTAATGCACAGCGGAAGATTTCTTTCATACCTGAGAATAAACATGCTTTCAAGTGTCAACCAAAAGGTTGGTGAGTTCATTAGTTTAACATAAATAATCATTTCCATCATTTTAATAGACCACAAGAATTTCATTTCCAGTTCTCATAAATATACGTCCCATGCATAGAGACAAAAATCATTCATATAGTGAACACCAGGTAACCGACATTAACAAGATGCATATAAGAATATCCCCTATCATTCCGGGAAATCCTTCGAACATGATAAAACAACATCGAAGTACTAAAGCATCCGGTACTTTGGATGGGGTTCGTTAGGCCCAATAGATCTATCTTTAGGATTCGCGTCAATTAGTAGATCAGTTTACTAATTCTTAGGCTACCAAGCAAAAAGGGGTATATTCGGCTTCGATCATTCAACCATAGAATGTAGTTTCAATTACTTGTGTCTATTTCGTCAAACATTTATAAAAGTGCATGTATTCTCAGTCTCAAAAATATATATTGCAAAAACATTTAAAAAGAGAGTAATGAAACTCACAATACGATATTTTGTAGTAAAAATATGCATACGACTGAACTGAACAATGCAGGTTGGCCTCGGATTCACGAACCTATATCAAGTATATATATTAATACATATAATAGAAATCTCATAATTTCATTTATTAATTATATAAATTTTTATATATTTGTAGTTACATATAATTTATTCTAAATTCCATTTAAAAATATATATACTTTATTTATATACATTATATTTTTTGTTATTTTTGTTTAATTTGTATATATATATATTTTAAATAATTAATAACTTTTCATTTACTTATATTACTATATCTATATCTATATAATTAGTATTAGATTTAGAATTCAATAATTTATTATATGTAAGTATTTATATAAAAATGTTAATATGTTTGATATATAGTTATATGAAATATTAATATAATTAGAGTATAAATATATTCTATGTACAAGATTTTATCTGTTAAAAAGGATAGTTTTGATAATAATGATTCACTAATAATAATAATAATAATAACTTTATTAATAATGATAATACTAATAATAATATTTATAATAATAATCATATTAATTTTAATAGTCATCATAATCTTTATGTTTATATTGTTAATATGTTCATAATTATCGTAATCATTTTAAGTATAGTTATAATACTAATAATACTAAGATTTTAATTAACTTCTAGTGAGGTATTAAACAAATGAAGTTTTAAATCAAAGAGTTCGGATTTGTTATACCTTCGGAAAAATGAATGAAGAAGTTTATCGAGCCCGTCGAATAATCAACACACGCCTAAAGCCCAACATCCTTAATGATTATCTTATAAACTTAAGAAGTCCAATATGATAAGCCCTATAGTCACTAGACTAAACATAGCAGCCTGTTGGATTAGGAAGCCCAAGAATTAATTAACGAAGCCCGATCCAATAGATTAATTTGGCCAGCCGTTATTCATCAACTAAGTGGGCTTAAATGATCCAAGTGAAATTTACTAAATCTGAATAATTTCGTTTACTTAATCTGAATAATTTCGTTTACTTAATCGTGAACTAAGTAATTTTTGTAAACGCGAATAAGGAAACCATAAATTGGGTCATCGGTTCATCATGATTCATCATAATCGTTTCTTATCTTAATCATCATCATAATATCGTTACTTGCACCTTAATCTTAACCCAACCATCATTGTACAGAAAATAAAATTAGAAATAGAAGTCCTCGGCTACAATTGGAAATGGTGTCTTCGAAAAAGAAAATGAACCGAGTAGTAGCTAGCATTAATATTTGCTCCACTAGAATATGAATATAGAAGCCCAAAAAAAAATTGATGTTGGGTTTCTGATGGCCCAACGAGGTAGCCCAACAGAAGAAAGAGACAGCCCAATAGAAGGAAAGGGATCTGTGGACTTTGTTTATTTGCAACCTGAATTGCGAATGGCATAAAAAAAATACGCATAAATTCATCATGCTTTCATCATCATCATCACTTCATCATCCATTATCCATTATCATAATTATTTTTGACAAGTTGCCAGTGATTTTGATAAGCTTTACAGCTCATAAACCTATCATCGACTTTTCTCATCATCTTCTTCTTTGTAAATAGAAAAAGGATAAAAAAAAATAATAAGCTGTAGCAGTAGGTTTGTAGTTGGTTTGAGATTGTAGGGGCGGTTTATGATGGGTTACAACAGAAACATAGCAGCTGTAGCTGTAGGCTTGATCGTGGTGGTGATCTCGTTTCTTAACCAGAAAAAATGATAATGGTAATCAAACGTATAGCAGCAGTCTTGGCGATCTTAATGGTGGTTGTTTCAATTTGAGAAGAGAGGAAGAGATAAAGAAAAAAAAAAGTGGCGGGTGTATGGTGGTTTAAAGGAATGAAGGTGGTGGCGGTTGATTTGTTCCTAGGAGTCGGCTAAACAGAAGCATATGGATCATCGTAGCATCAGTGGTTAAAAAAAATATATATACTATGATGGTGGTTTGTCAACAACAGAAACGGTAATGGTGGTAGGCAGCAGAGATGAGAGAGTGTGGTAGTTTTTGGGTTGTTCAATGGTAGTGTTGTCGTGATCATGGTGGGGTGAACCAAGGTGGTGTTAATAGGAAAAAGATGGTGGTTAGTCTTCAATGGTGGAGTGATGGTATTCAAGTTGCACGATTGAAATGGTTGGTTTTGAAATGATGAAGAGAGGTGATTGCAAAGGCGGTTT
This sequence comes from Rutidosis leptorrhynchoides, assembly GCF_046630445.1. NCBI lineage: Eukaryota > Viridiplantae > Streptophyta > Magnoliopsida > Asterales > Asteraceae > Rutidosis > Rutidosis leptorrhynchoides. The sequence continues at coordinate 438,027,940 of NC_092336.1, forward strand.
TATTATGGTGGTGATGGTGTGATTCGAACCAAGCAAGGAACCGCACAATAGAAATGCTCAAGTGGTTTGGTTTCGATCTCGTAATCATAACAGACAAGAGACAAGCTGCGATTGTCGAACAACATTTAAAGAATAGAAGTAGTAGTTATTTGTTGGTGGTTCATGGTGGTAACTCTAGGTGGTCTCGAGTCATAAACATCACAGCAACCATGGTAATAAGATGGTGAATTATGGTGTTTGTTGAAAATCGTAGTAGCAGAAAAAAATGGGTTCCAAATGTTAACGTTTCTCGGTTATGAAGATAGGAATGCTAGGGAGATATAAATAAATAAATATGATGGTGATATGAAAATATCTATATGCATTACCTATACAGATTACAGAATCATTACTCAATCACAAACAGTAATCTAAAAAATACTGTGTCAAATTGAATAATAGTAATGCAGTCGTGTTATTTGGTTGATTGTGCTGACAATTTTAATGGGATATTATTTCGTACACCGTTGTTAATCAGTGGTGGATAAAAATTCTCAGAAAAATCCCAAATTTTTAAATTAAATATATTTATTTATTTTGGTCATTATGGTATAAAATTCGATCATTAATTGTTAAATAAAAATTACATCAACTGTCCCTCTCATTTATGGGTAAAATATAAAAAGTGTTAAAATTAAATAATTAGATCCTAAATATACCTTTAATAAGCCTATAAGTTATATAACTCATTTTCGGATCACCTTTTATTTTAAAATCATATAAGTTCGTTTTTAACTTGATTAATAACCATCAAGATGGTAAACGAGTGCTACGAGCGTTTATTAAATAAATTCTAAATTATATAAATTCAATGTACTTTTCATATATAGATAGATTTATAGTAATGTCATGTATTATTTTATTTACACAAATAAACTAACTCATATAAATATTATTTACAGATAGTGGTTCGTGAATCGTCGGAAATAGTCAAAGGTCAAATAGATATCTGAAACAGTTCAAAATTTTCAAGACTCAACATTACAGAATTTCCTTATCGTATCTAAATCATATAAAGATTAAGTTTAAATTTAGTCAGAAATTCCCGGGCCATCACAGTTATCATTTAAAAATTAATAATTTTATTTATTAAAACTTTCATTCTATTAAAAATTATTATTATTATTGTTTCTATTAAGAATAGAGCATTATTAAAGTACAGATTCTAAAACTACCATTTTATTTAAAATTATTGTTATTATCAATATTATTAGTATTATTAATATCATTATTATTATCCTTGTAATTTATATTAAACACTTTTAATAACATTAACTTTATTATTATTATCATTATTATTATTATAAAATAATACAACTTTTACTTATTATTATTATTATCAATATTATTTTATCAAATAAATATGTGATACAAAGATATTTTTACCATATGTAATATAATTACTTTAATAGTACATACCACTATATAATAATGATTTTGAGTAAACTGTATAAATTTTATTACTTAAGATGTATAAAAGTATATTTTTAACATATATAAACTTTAATATAAATTGTTATTTATTAAATGGTTTGTATTATTTACTATAATAAAATCTGATATATATATATATATATATATATATATATATATATATATATATATATATATATATATATAACGACTATTTAAGTTACATAATAAACATGTATAGATTTTGTAAATCATTTTGGGTCAAATTGACTTTTGTTGATATTTGCATAATAGTCTCGAGCATTAGGATTGTGATACACTACGACCTGACCTAAATTGCTAGACAGATATTGACCTATATATATATATATATATATATATATATATATATATATATATATATATATATATATATATATATATATATATATAATATAGGTTCGTGAATCCGAGGCCAAACTTGCATTTGTTCAATGCCGTCATATGTATTTTTACTACGAAATACAGTATTGTGAGTTTCATTTGCTCCATTTTTAAATGCTTTTGCAATATATATTTTTGGGACTGAGAATACATGCGATGCTTTTATAAATGTTTTACGAAATAGACACAAGTAATTGAAACTACATTCTATGGTTGAATTATTGAAATTGAATATGCCCCTTTTTAGTCTGGTAATCTAAGAATTAGGGAACTGGCCCCTAATTGACGCGAATCCTAAAGATAGATCTATGAGCACTAACAAGCCCCAGTCAGAGAATTTGAACTACTTTAGTACTTCGAATTTATCATGTCCGAAGGGAGTCCCAGAATAATGGGGATATTCTATATGCATCTTGTTAAGGTCGATTAACATGTGTTCACCATATGAATGATTTTTATCTCTATGTATGGGATGTATATTTATGAGTAATGGAAATAAAAATCTTGTGGTCTATTAAAAAGATGGAAATGAATATTGATGATAAACTAATGAACTCACCAACCTTTTAGTTGACACTTTAAAGCATGTTTATTCTCAGGATTGAAAGAAATATTCCACTGTGCATTTGCTCATTTTAAAGATATTACTTGGAGTTATTCATGGTATATTTCAAAAGACGTTGCATTCAAGTCGTTGAGTTCAATAAAGATTATGATTAAGTAAATGACAGTTAGGTCATTTATAGTTGGATATTATGAAATGGTATGCATGCCTGTCAACTTTCGATGTAATGAAAGTTTGTCTTTTAAAACGAACGCAATGTTTGTAAAGTGTACCATATAGAGGTCCAATACCTCGCAATGTAATTATATGTTATTGTATTCGTCCTTATGGATTAGGACGGGTCGTCTCATTTGGTATCAGAGCAGTTTGCATTAGTGTGTCTAACTGATAGATATTAAGATGCATTAATGAGTCTAGACTTCGATCGTGTCTGCATTTAATGCATTTAAGTCATTAAATGCACATGAGTGAATTGTTGGCATTTAATCCAACTAGTTTGTGTGTTAATTAAGTACTTATTGCATTAGGTACTTTTCTTTGAAGCTTACGGAAGTATTTAACCGTCACCAAATCGTTAAGGTGAGTGGAATAAGTATACATGTACGTATATGATGTGTTTACTTGTAGAAATGGATATGTGTTGTCCGAGTTAGTGATATATGCATTGTACACTAACAGTTTTATGAATGGATATATGTTGTCCAAATTAGTGGTATATGTGTTGTACACTAACGATTTATGCTTGGATATGCGTTGTCCAATTTAGTGTTATATGTGTTGTACACTAACGATTTTATAAACGGATATGTGTTGTCCAAGGGTTAGTGATATATGTGTTGTACACTAACGGTTGTTACGAACACCGATGGGAAATTTGAGTACCATTCCTTTTACGATTGGTTAACCATGGTTGTATGAATTGTGTATTAGCATATTTAATTATGAACTATATGCTATTGGTATTGCTAGCTCATTGTGAATTGCGGTTAATGGTATATGTATAATTTTTGCATGGTTGTTGAATTGCTAGCTTGTGTACGGTATTGAGTAAGTAATGCAAGTAAGTAGATTATATATGTATATGTATAATTATTGCATTCACTAAGCGTTAGCTTACCCTCTCGTTGTTTACCTTTTTATAGGCACAGGTGTGGACAAGGGTAAGGGCATTGTTTTGGAGTTGAGATCCCGCTTGTTGTTAGGGGACGCTTTTTGGAAGTATTATCTTTTGGAGTTTGACCGAGACTTGGGTAGTTTAACCCCAAACACCATACTCGTAGGGTCATTTGACATTTATACTCTTTGTGGTCGAAACCCATGATTTGTATGAAACACGTATTTTGGGCATTGTGGGCCCCGCATTGTAAAACTCATTTTTATGTTTGATTCGTGTTAGTTTTACATATATAAACATGTTATGAAAAGCGTTTGGTCTAATTATGTCGGGAAGTGCGAGATCTTTTTACATGTAAAAATCAGTCCGGACATAACCTGGATGGAGTTGTGCGCACTACAAGGGGAGCGCGCCGCGCACTCCCCTGTACAGCAGTTTTTAATTTTTTTTTTGGGGACTGTTTTCGGTCGGTATTTGGTTGGGTTGTTACAAGTGGTATCAGAGCATGGTCTAAGGGATTTAGGCGACTTGAGATAGGTGCCTAGACTTAGACTTTATTGTGTGTACGCTCTATGCGGGACTTGTAGGATTTTGGGTCTAATCGGAAATTGTTTGTGCTTTGGTTTATGTGAACTAACCTTGTGCTAATTATTTTGTGTTGTGTTTAGCAATTATCAAGCGAGATAGACGTTGTACTAGCAAGTTAATGCGAGGTGCTCGCGTAACAATGATTAGCTACCATTGTTACGGGTGCAAATCGTGTCAAACAAGTAATGTACGACGATTGTTGAGCAAGATAGAGTAGTGTGGTGTATATGTATATACGCTTGTGTTATGTCCTTTTGTTTCACCGTCTAATCCATTTCGTTTTATAGAATGAAGACGAGAAATGGACCCGATAATGGTAACGGGGATACAAGTGAGGACGCCGAGTTGACGGCCAAAGTTGAGGCCATCTTTAAACGTCAAAAGGTGGAGTTTCTCGAAGATGTTAAGAAGATGTTCCTAGACACGATTGACGAGCAACTAGTCAATGTGGTAAAGGAGGAAGTTAAGGCCGTTCTTCAAGAGGATAATGTGGGGAGACAGGACTTCTTCTATAAAAATTTCAAGGACTCAACCTCCCACCTTCGACGGTGAACGGGACCCACTTAAGAGCGCCCGTTGGATCTTCGATACGGAGGGGGATTTTTGTACATGTCAATGCCCTCTCGATAAAAAGATGAGATATGGTTGTAGCATGTTAAGAGGTGATGCTAAATTGTGGTGGGACGCGAAAATCCAACTTTATGGTGAAGAACAATGCATGGAATTCACTTGGGATGAATTCAAGAAGGAGTTTTTTGATGAGTACCGAACTTCGGCCGATCTTACTAGGCTTAAGGACGAGCTACGTTCCTTGAGGCAAGGGTCTATGGATTTGAACACTCTCAAATCCGTGTTTTTGTCCAAGACCCAATTTTGCCCGGAGTATGTCGGGAATGATAAAATGTTGAAAGAAGATTTCTATCGAATCTTGAATGATAACTATCAAGAGAAAATTAGTGTGAACGTGGTGAAGAGCTTTTATGAATTGTTCAATATGGCGAGGGGTTTTGAAGCGCTTGTGTTGAGAAAGAGTAGTTTTACTTTCGGTAAGAGGAAGTTCGAGAACTCGAGTCAATTGAGCTTTTCCAACAAAAAGAACAAGAAGGGCTCCGAAAGTGTTAATAGCGTGAACAAAGGTGGCTCCGGTGGTCATGTACCCACTTGCTATACTTGTGGGCAAAAAGGTCACATCTCTCGTGATAGCCCCAACTCACCTTCCACACCCAAATTTACTTGTTTCAATTGTGGTAAAGAAGGGCACAAGAGGCCCGAGTGTCCCAAGTTACGCAATGATAATGTTAAGCGGTTAGAAAAGGTGGCGGGTACGGCTAGGGGTCGAAATTATTTGATGACCAATGATGAAGCCAACCGATCGAACGAAGTTGTCTCAGGTACTTTCATGGTTAATTCTAATCCGGCAAGGATACTTTTTGATAGTGGTGCTAACTTCTCATTTGTGTCTCCTAAATTTGTACCTAAACTTAATAGACCGCTAGCTAAGTTAAGTCGTCCGGTAGAAGTTGAAATAGCAGACGGCAAGGCGGTGCTAGTGGTTGACGTGTGTAAAAATTGTGATGTTGTATTTGGTGCCGAAAGTTTTAAAATCGATCTCATTCTGATGACTTTGGGTGATTTTTATATCGTCGTTGGTATAGATTGGCTCGATCGTCATAGAGCCAATATTGCATGCCATGATAATTTTATTCGGGTAAAAACCCCAAGTGGGGGAGAGTTAATTATTCATGACGATAAACGAAGAAGACTTGTGCCGATATGTTCCTTTGCACGGGCACATCGTTTTCTTGTTAGTGGTGGCATGACTTTTCTTGCCCATGTTGTTGATACTCGTGATGAGCCACCACCTTCGTGAAATTCTGGTGGTAGGTGAATTTGAAGACGTTTTTCCGGATGAGTTACCGGGTGTTCCGGCGGAAAGACAAGTTGAATTTCACATTGAGTTGGTTCCGGGGGCTACCCCCATTGCTAAAACTCCTTATCGTTTAGCGCCGATGGAAATGCAAGAGTTGTTAAATCAAACCCAAGAGTTGCTTGAAAAGGGTTTTATTCGACCGAGTGCTTCGCCATGGGGCGATCCGGTTTTGTTCGTGAAAAAGAAGGATGGTAGTATGCGAATGTGCATCGATTATAGGGAGTTGAATAAAGTGACGATCAAGAATTGTTATCCTTTGCCTCGGATTGACGATTCGTTTGACCAACTCCAAGGTGCGACGTATTTCTCAAAGATTGACCTACGGTCCGGCTATCACCAAATGCGGGTCCGTGAGGAAGATATTGAGAAAATGGATTTTCGAACGCGTTATGGGCATTTTGAGTTTGTAATTATGCCTTTTGGTCTTACGAATGCACCGGAGACATTCATGGACCTTATGAACCGAGTGTGCCAAACTCTGTTGGACAAGTCGGTGATTGTGTTCATTGACGACATACTAGTCTACTCGAAAATTATGAACGAACATGAACGACATTTGCGTGAAGTATTGAAGACGTTATGAAAGGAGAAGTTATATGCTAAGTTCTCCAAATGTGAATTTTGGCTAAGGGAGGTTCAATTCCTTAGCCACATTGTGAACAAAGACGGTATTCAAGTAGATCCAGGGAAGATAGAGACGGTGAAGAGTTGGAGACAACCGACTACGCCTACGGAGGTCCGAAGTTTTCTCGAATTGGCCGGTTATTATCGTCGGTTTATCCAAGAATTTTCTAAGATCGCTTCTTCGTTGATGAAATTGACGAGGAAGAACGCGAGATTTAATTGGGAGAACGAGCAAGAGATTGCTTTTCAATTATTAAAGGAGAAGTTGTGTCAAGCTCCGGTGTTGGTATTGCCGGAGGAGGTGGAGGACATGACGGTTTATTGTGATGCTTCGCTAAATGGGCTCGGGTGTGTTCTTATGCAAAGGGGTAAAGCCATTGCTTACGCCTCTCGTCAATTAAAGGAACACGAAACGAGATATCCGACTCATGATCTTGAGTTGGCGGCGGTTGTGCATGCGTTGAAAATTTGGCGCCATTACTTGTATGGTGTCAAGAGTAAGATTTATTCGGATCATAAGAGTTTGAAACATCTCTTTAATCAACGAGACTTGAATTATCGTCAACGTAGGTGGATGGATGTGGTGAAAGATTATGATTGTGAAATACTTTATCATCCGGGCAAGGCGAATGTGGTCGCGGATGCGGTAAGTCGAAAGAGTCATCACCCGGCGTTACGATTGGGATTGTTACGTATGATTATTACTAAAGATTTTCTTGAACAACTTGGTGTGATTCAAATAGAGGCTTACGTTCACAACAAGCATGCGGAGCGAATTGTGGGACAATCGGAGTTCATTACTATGGGCTCGTGTGGTTTGTTGTCTTTTCAAGAAAGAGTGTGGGTGCCTAAGATGGGTGATTACCGACAAGTGCTACTTGATGAAGCACATAAGTCCAAGTATTCCATTCATCCAGGCGCGACGAAAATGTATCTTGATTTAAGGAAAGATTATTGGTGGCCGGGCATGAAACGTGATGTTGTAAAGTATGTTGAGCAATGCGTCACGTGTTTGCAAGTTAAAGCCGAGCACCAAAAGCCGTATGGTAAGTTACAACCGTTAGAAATCCCGAAATGGAAATGGGAGCACATTACCATGGATTTCATCACAAAGTTACCTAAAATGGCGAGAACACAATTTGATTCGATTTGGGTTATAGTAGATCGATTGACGAAAAGTGCTTTGTTTCTCCCCATTCGGGAAGCGATATCGTCGGAGACCTTGGCTAAGTTATTTATCAAGGAAGTCATCTCTCGACACGGTGTTCCTATATCTATTACTTCGGATCGAGATACCCGTTTTACATCTCGGTTTTGGGAAAAGTTTCATGAAGATATGGGTACGCAATTGAAATTGAGCACAGCGTATCATCCTCAAACGAACGGTTAAACTGAACGTACAAATCAAACTCTAGAGGATATGTTACGGGCGTGTATTATTGATTTTCGTGGTAGTTTAGATGAGCACTTGCCTTTGGTGGAATTCTCGTACAATAATAATTATCATACTAGTATCGGGATGCCACCTTATGAGATGCTTTATGGACGAAGGTTTCAAACTCCAATTTGTTGGGGTGAAGTGGGTCAAAAGGAAATCGGGAGTACCGATTTGGTTTTAGAAACGAATAGCAAGATCGATATAATTCGAGATCATTTGAAAAAGGCGTAAGATAGACAAAAGTCGTATGCCGACAAGCGTAGACGAATGATTGAGTTCCAAGAGGGCGACAAAGTGATGCTTAAAGTTTCGCCATGGAAAGGTATTATTCGGTTTCGAAAATGGGGAAAGTTAGCTCCTCGGTTTATTGGGCCATTTAAGGTTTTAGCTCGTGTTGGTGAAGTCGCGTATCGTTTGGAATTACCCGAAGAGCTTGCGGGGATCCATAATACATTTCATGTTTCCCATCTTCGTAAGTGTCTTGCGGATGATTCATCATGGGTGCCTTTGGACGAAATCGAGCTAAACAATAAGTTAGAGTATATTGAGGAGCTGATTGCCATACTCGATGAGAAGGTCAAAAGGGTGAGACATAAAGAGATTAGGACTTTTAAAGTTCAATGGTGTCGTAGTAAGGGTTCCGAGTTTACTTAGGAGCCCGAAGAATTCGTGTTGGTTTATCTTCCCTCTTGTCATGCGGCTTGGATCGCGAGGACGCGCTACGATTCAAGTGGGGGAGAGTTGTAAGACCCTAATCTTCATTGTACAATAGAGTAAATAGAGTACATAAAGTGTGGGAATGATTGTGCAGTTAAACAGAAGTCAGAGAGTGATCTGAGCTTAGTGCGCGCCGCGCACATTAAAGGGAGCGCGCCGCGCACCCTTTACTGTAGCCGGGTTCAGCCTTTTTTAATCAGATATTTTGATGGGCATTTTGGTAATTGCACTTGTGGACGAATTAAAGGCAGTTTGGTCAGTTTGTGGAGTATCATTCACTCCATTTTCAATAACCTTATCTTCTTCACTTTAATTTAGAGAGAGATTGTGATTTCTTGAGTGAGAGAGCTTAAATCCAAGAGGAAGGAGCTTGTTTCGGGATAAAGTTCAAGCATTAAAGTTGTTCATATCATCTCTAGCTTCGTTTTGGTTGTAGTGGTATGCTCTAACTTTAATTTCCTTACTTTGATTTTGTGTAAGGGTTAGGGTTTGAGTAAATGATGAACATAAAACCCATATTTAGTGATTTTGGGTGTTCTTGGGTAAAATGGAGTCATGAAGGTTAAATGGTAACTAACCTAGGGTTTCAAAGTATTAAATGATGTTTATGAACCCTAATTGGTTAGTTAATTGCTAACACACTTAGTTAATTGGTAAATGGGTGTTAGTTGGGATAATGGATGACCCGAAATGGGTGTATCAACTTTAAATTAGTCAAAGGTTTGATTATTGACCTAGTTGGGAATTATGGGTATGAAATACCCTAATTATGTCTTAGTAAGTGTTGTTGTACCTTAATCACTAGCTTCTAAGTGATTGATGATGGTCTTGACCCTTAAGGGACGGTTTTGGTGAAAATGGGGCATTTAATGCATTTAAGTCATTAAATGCACATGAGTGAATTGACATTTAATCCAACTAGTTTGTGTGTTAATTAAGTACTTATTGCATTAGGTACTTTGCTTTGAAGCTTACGGAAGTATTTAACCGTCACCAAATCACTAAGGTGAGTGGAATAAGTATACATGTACGTATATGATGTGTTTACTTGTAGAAATGGATATGTGTTGTCCGAGTTAGTGATATATGCGTTGTACACTAACGGTTTTATGAATGGATATATGTTGTCCAAATTAGTGGTATATGTGTTCTACACTAACGATTTATGCTTGGATATGCGTTGTCCAATTTAGTGTTATATGTGTTGTACACTAACGATTTTATAAACGGATATGTGTTGTCCAAGGGTTAGTGATATATGTGTTGTACACTAACGGTTGTTACGAACACCGATGGGAAATTTGAGTACCATTCCTTTTAAGATTGGTTAACCATGGTTGTATGAATTGTGTATTAGCATATTTAATTATGAACTATATGCTATTGGTATTGCTAGCTCATTGTGAATTACGGTTAATGGTATATGTATAATTTTTGCATGGTTGTTGAATTGCTAGCTTGTGTACGGTATTGAGTAAGTGATGCAAGTAAGTAGATTATATATGTATATGTATAATTATTGCATTCACTAAGCGTTAGCTTATCCTCTCGTTGTTTACCTTTTTATAGGCACATGTGTGGACAAGGGTAAGGGCATTGTTTGGGAGTAGAGATCCCGCTTGTTGTTAGGGGACGCTTTTTGGAAGTATTATCTTTTGGAGTTTGACCGAGACTTGGGTAGTTTAACCCCAAACACCATGCTCGTAGGGTCGTTTGGCATTTAAACTTTTTGTGGTCGAAACTCATGATTTGTATGAAACACGTATTTTGGGCATTGTGGGCCCCGCGTTGTAAAACTCATTTTTATGTTTGCTTCGTGTTAGTTTTACATATATAAACATGTTGTGAAAAGCGTTTGGTCTAATTATGTCGAGAAGTGCGAGATCTTTTTACGTGTAAAAATCAGTCCGGACAGAACCTGGATGGAGTTGTGCGCGCCGCGCACTACAAGGGGAGCGCTCCGCGCACTCCCCTGTACAGCAATTTTTAATTTTTTTTTTGGGGTCTGTTTTCGGTCGGTATTTGGTTGGGTTGTTACATTATTCTTAGTCTAGACACATCTTACTGCATTGATTACATGAATAGTGTACAGAAAAAATTCATATCTTAGCGTATCTGCTAATTCATATCTTAGCGTATCTGTTAATGTAAACTTTGCCTGAAATATTCCGTAAATTCCTCCGTAATCTACGAAATCTTTTGTTCTATATATATAGATATTCTAGGTAATTAGAATATCATCCGATAGCCAGAAATCATTTCATATCAAAAAATCCTTTATTCAATTGTACAAAATGGAACTCTCTACTAGTTCAAGTTCCTCGGATTCCGATATGGAGTTTCACTCGAGCTCCGAAAGCAGTGTGACTGGAATGGATCAACCAATTAGCCATCATCTATTCTGGATGAATTGGGGATGGGTTCGTAGTCTACTTAATCATTGGAGACAAGAAGAAGGCGATCCCTTCCATCCACCACATTGCCCTCTTGGCGAAGAACCTGAAGCACTTACCGGTGAACCTGTCCGAGACACCATTTTCTCTCTCATTTCCAGAGTATCTGGTAACGATTATATACTATTTCAAATTCTGAATCTTATTCACTCGCTCGTCTGAACCACCGATCATTCCGGTGTAATAGAAGAAATTAACGAGCTTCGTCCTAGAGTGGTGGCTTTAGAGAATATTATGCACAACTTGCAAGCATCACAAGCACCACAAGCACCACCAACATTAGCACCATCACCGACATCAACAGTACCACCATCAGCAACATCAACAGTACCATTACCACCACCAATAACAACATCCAGATCCCACACCTCAACATCACAATTTACACTTTGAGCATCTGCGTCATACGCCCTATAGATACCAAGGAATACCAACAACAACAAACGATGAAGTATTGATTCATAACTTCATTGGAGAAACATTCTGCGGTGATTATGTAATCTCCAAAATCTTAAAGATTATTTATTCAAACCGCAAATCAGATGAGTGGACCGAAATGATAGAAGGAAGAGAAGAAACCCTGATCGGAATGGTGTACGATTTACAAGCTAGACTTGTTATACCAACAACATCAACAATACCGTCAGTATCGTCAGCACCAACAATATCTATCACATCACAAGCTCTGCCAGATCCATAATCATCGTGAACAACATCACTAATCAACAACAAGTATGCCATATCAACGATTTATGAAGTATTAACTCATTTACTCTGAAGAATTTATATGTATATCTTATATATAAATTTTGAAACCATAATAAATCTTTTCATCCTAAGCTATTACGCGTGAATTTTAAAGAGTAGATACTCAGATAATTCATGTTACTAATATGCTATGATGTACATCCTTCGTTAATAACTTAACCATCGTTAGCTACAATATCCGTTTCAACTCAATGAATTCCAGTTCATAATAAACCAAGTGTATTACTCAATTATATGTTTGATTTTACACTCTCATTTTCGATATACTCGAAAATTTCTAGAAATCATCATCCGTGGCTTGCAAAGTTCACCAGAATTCCACGAACGCCAACATCATTCATCAAAGAAATATTAATAGATGAAAAACGAAGTAGTAATTCATAATTTCAATCAAGCGGAAGAAATATTCGGCGAAGGTTATGAAATTTCAAAAGTTTTAGGGATTTCTCAATAATAATTCCAACTGTAAATTAAATGAGTTCAATATTATATTAACTCATTAAATCTGTATTACACCTGAAGAAAATATACATATATATATATATATATATATATATATATATATATATATATATATATATATATATATATATATATATATATATATATATATATATTTCATAGAGATTGTAATAAAAATTCCCTGGTACAAAATATTACTTGTGAAACTTTTAACAGGTAGGTAATGCCCGAGAGATATTCAAGTTCACAATTAAAATGTTACATTCTTCGATTCTGATTCAGAAATCATCAGCTATACTCACTATTTTCACAACTATACATTCCTTCATAGAAATCAAAACAACCATACTCATTCAAATACAATTACATATTCTGATCTCAGAATTCAAATTCGAGTTATAACCGGTACCATCACTCTTAGATTTTTATATCTTTTAAAGCTATACTTTGACTTCAAAAACTGTGCTAGAACATCATTTCTATTCATAGAACCAAGAAAAAATATTTGTAATCATAGAACATCATATGTATATTAACGATTACAATCTGTGTTCAAACCCCTCAAAATTCCTGAAGACACTTCAAATGATGACCAATCGAAATGATGATCCAACCACATGTTATCCACAATCATGCATCTAGAAACTCCCGAAACCTAAGTAAAAGTTTAACATGTATCCGCGTCAGATGCTTTGGCATTTATTAGCAAGAATAACTTTGCGATTCCTTTTCAAAGTAGCCAGTTTTGTCACAGCTCCAGCAAGTCAACTTCGACTTTTCAGTTGAAATAGTCATTATAACCTCTATATAAATGTTGCCCTTTCGTCATCGTTATCGGAGAACCTTTTATATCTCATCACATTAGTAGTAAACTTACCAGCAATTCCATTAGTCTATGACTCTCCGAAAAATAATTATCTTTATCAAAACCATATCATGTGCTCATCCGCATTCTGTAACAATAATTGCCATACCTACTACCGGAAATCTTCAATTACTATTTTTGAATTTCGCAACATTTCTACATTAATAGTTATATACATACATATAACGTCTATCTCTTAGACTTACATACTTCGAATGTGAAGTTTCTAAAAAATGCCCTAAACTACGAACTAGTTCTCCGAATTTTGAAAAGCTGAATGAAGCAGCAGAAACTATAGACAATCGTAACTATCAAAAGCTTAATGATAAAGAATAATTTGTTGGAAAAGCTCAGAAAAAGAGAAGGTTTGGAACTGGAAAACGTATTGAGCAAACCATGAAGGAGGCTGTGGACAAATCACAAAGACTAAACCTGCCTTCAAAGAATCCAAATGATTCAGTGTCTGCTAAAGTCATTAACGAATATCTTGCTCCTGACTCTAAACCCTTGCGGACAATATTCTTCATCATCCTCTGATCTTAAATATTCTAAGATATCATCATATTTTTCATTATAAATATCCTCGATATTTCTGAAGATATATTCATAACTATTCTTATCTGAGATTATATATCTCCTCGCGCTATCTGTATTACATCATAAAAGAAATTATTTTAGTTTCTAAATTCTGAAACCATCGAGTTTAAAATAGGAATGTTTTTTTTTGAGGTAGTGTTGGGAACTGAAGCATGAGTTAGTATAATATAATGACACTTGATCAACGTGATTATATTACAGTAAGTCATGCTGAGTTTCTAATGGAACATGACGATTCACAGATCATAACGTCATCATGTGCCATGTTACATGACTCTTGTATTCCATTTAACCTCTAAACATATCAAGAAAATATTTTTCTTGATGATTCGGCCTTTTTCGGGATATTCTGGTAATTTGACAAATCAAGATTTGTGCTATTACAATTCCCTTCTTAGAACATTAACTATGTTCATTTTGAAATTCATACCTACGAATTCTGGACCATTATTCGCTTGACTTGAAGTCGGGAAGAGGAGATAAAAGTATGGAACTCTTAAATATAAAAGAAAATATAAAGCTCGACAACAACACATAAATTGCAAACCGTGCATATCAATACGTATTGCAACGTAAAGGCACGGGAGAATTAAAAATACTATAACCCCAAGGTAATAGTAAAAATAAATAAAATCCTTCGGTGGTAGGTGAAAAAGAAGAATGACAGATATAAAAGTTAGGAGTATATCAAGAACCAGAACTGGATGGAGCATATTGAAAAATGCTTTAAACTATGAATTGAGAGAGAAAGAATAGAAGATGTGAGCTGTGGAAATAAGGAAACGAAGGGGGTGGATTTATAGTGAAATATCCGACAGAGTAATCAAGACAGATTATCGCATTTAACCGAAGAGGATCCTAATTTCCTTAATTACCGAAGAATCAAATCTTATTACAAAGATTTTCTCTAAATCCCTTGAACTCCAGAAATAAATCCTATCTACGCCAAAAGATATGACGAATCTACATTTATTCAATTCACTCTTTTGTAATAACTTCACTCGTACTCTTCACAAAATTGAATTGTTTTATCTATATTACTCAATGATGATAAAACCCCAATCTTCAGCTCATATGCGTCATGAAAACATACTTATTATCAGCCATGACCATCCTAATCAAATTTTGAGATGAAATTTCTTTAACGGGTAGGTACTGTGATAACCCGGAAATTTCCAACCAAATTTAAACCTTATCTATATATGATTTAATATTTCTGACACGATAAGCAAAGTCTGTAATGTTGAAATCTCAAAAACTTTGAACTATGTTCATGTAATCAATTACCCTTCGACTGCTCTTGAAGATTCACGAACAACTATGTGTAAATAGATATGTATGAATATATACATATGTGTGATTATTAATTTGAGAATTATTAGCAAAACATTAAACGGTTTGATAGACATGTAAATATATTAGGAAATCTATTTTATGACTTGTAAATGTTAGCAAAATATTAAACGTATAACGTTATATTTTTACGTTATAGATAAACGTCTACGTAATAAAAAGTGTTATGTGAAACGTGTGTATATATATATATATATATATATATATATATATATATATATATATACAAGTATATTGAGCTTATATATAGGCGGTTTCGAATACAATTAATAGATATAAAACGTACTACGATATGTTTCGAAAGATTTGTACATTTTACAATATGACAAGAAGTAAATTATTAAAGTTATTATCATTATCTTTTACTGTTATAAATTGTAGAAATTATATACAATGATTTGAGTGTCACGTCTTCTTTAAAAAGGAATATAACTTTATAAATGTCTGGAACCACTTTTGATAAAATTGTTACCGAGCCATTTTAATAAGGATAACGGTTTTAATGTTATCTTAAAATTTAGAATCTTTCTAGAAACCTTTTGACAAAGTATAAATGATCACGGTCCGTAATTTAATTTTATATATATATATATATATATATATATATATATATATATATATATATATATATATATATATATATAACTTGCAATGTATATTTAAAAATGTGTTTATATATATTTTAAATTATTAATTAAGCGATATTGGCATTCGATTATTGGATCGATTGATATTTAGATATGCAAATTAAAATAAGCGTTGGCGCATAAAGGAACTATATTAAAATCAACTTTTAAAGCGTAAACGTTGTATGATATAATATATTCTATTATATAAATGATTTTAAATTATATATATTACGCTTTGAAATATATTTAAGTTTTTGAAAAAATGGATATTATATTATTAAATAAATATTTTAAATGTACAAACGTATATTTCTAAATGAATATATATATATATATATATATATATATATATATATATATATATATATATATATATATATATATATATATATATATATATATATATATATATATATATATATATATATATATATATATATATATATATATATTATAATGTAATAAAGTATAATATTAATTTGTTTACAAAACGTTTTGATTTTAAATAATATTGTTAAATAGATTTTAATATACAACGAGAAGTTGATTTATAGAAGCAAATGGTCAAAACACTCAAATAAATAAGTTACACTTTGAGTGGGATAGTTTTTCGTTGATTTGAGTCTTGTAATGTATAAAGGTACATTACACGAAACATAAAGTACCAGTTTTCTAAGTGTACGAAAATGCGTTCGAGAAATCGGAACTGGGACATAAGTTGAGTGACAATGTACGAGTCATTGGAGATAAAATTATAAGTTAACTATACACTTAAATTTAATATAATATATAATTATTTATATAAATTAAATATATTATATATAAAATATTAAATCAAAATCGTCGGCACAAGAAGTTAAGTGAACATGAGCTGTAAAAGGAGGCCATGCGATCGCATGGCCACACACCTTCAAGCCCATGCGATCGCATGGTGAGTGGGTACAAGTGACATCCTATAAAACAAACGATTTCTCTAGTTTCTGTCATTCATTTCATACTCCGCATGCACAAACGCACATATATATAAATATATATATTATTAATATTACTATTATTATTAATATTAAGATTATTAATATTATTATTATTAGTATTATTAGGTAGCGTTATTATTATTATTTATACATAAAATACTACGACAAGGTTCTGCTCGCATGTTTTCAAAATGGGTTTTTTGAGAGGGATATAGCTCAGGAAATTATGGGTTATAGCTATGGAGGTAATGGGTATGGTTCGAGGGTATGCTCGTGAGGTCAACCTAGTATTTATCATCTCCGTCGTGTCTACGTACTTTCCTGCAATATTGAATCATAATATTGTTACGTGAGCACTCATAACTTAACTTTTATATATTAACAGTGTATCACTGACTAGTGCTCGAGTATATATGATTATGTATGCTTGTATGTTTAATTTTTTTGTTAGATAGTTATGATAAATCACGAATTTGATACATATGCGATTGAGATAAGGTATATGATATGCATGTCGTTGGAAAGCTGTCGAAAAATTATTAACTTTTCATTCAGAAGTCGTGTGATTTCGATGAACGGATTTAAAGATATGGTCAACTGAATTATCGTTAACTCTAATATTATTATTATTTTATTATTATTATTATTATTATTATTATTATTATTATTATTATTATTATTATTATTATTATTATTATTATTATTATTATTATTATTACTATCGTCATTAATATTATCATCATTATTATTATTATCTATAAATTATTATTATTATTATTATCATTATCGTTATTATCACTAAGGTTATTATTAGTATTATTATTACTATTATTATTATTATTATTATTATTATTATTATTATTATTATTATTATTATTATTATTATTATTATTATTATTATTATTAGTATTGATATTATTACTGAAATTATCATTATTATTAAAAAGTAACATTTTTATAAAAACTATCATTTTATTATTTTTATCATTATTATTATTATTAAAAGTATCATTAATATTAAAAATTATCACTTTTATTAAAATTGTCATTTCTAATAAAAATATCATTTTTATTATAAAATATTATCATTATTATCATATTAGGATTATTATTTAATTATCATTTTTGATAGAGTTATTTTTATAAAATATTATTATTACTATTTTTATAATAATTATATATATAGTAAATATTAATAAGATAAAATATATTATTGAAAATTATTATTATCAATATTATTAATGTATCGTTATTAATTATCATTTAAAATTTATCATTTTTTTTATTAAAACTTTCATTCTATTAAAAAATTATTATTATTATTATTGTTTTTATTAAGAATTGAGCAATATTAAAGTATAGAATTTAAAACTACCATTTTATTTAAAATTATTGTTATTATCAATATTATTAGTATTATTAATATCATTATTATTATCCTTGTTATTTATATTAAACACTTTTAATAATATTAACTTTATTATTATTATCATCATTATTATTATTATAAAATAATACAACTTTTACTTATTATTATTATTATAAATATTATTTTATCAAATAAATATGTGATACAAAGATATTTTTACCATATGTAATATAATTACATTAATAGTACATACCACTATATAATAATGATTTTGAGTAAACTGTATAAATTTTATTACTTAAGATGTATAAAAGTATATTTATCATATACAAACTTTAATAAAAATTGTTATTTATTAAAGTGTTTGTATTATTTACTATAATAAAATCTGATAAGTAAATATATATATATATAAAACGACTATTTAAGTTACATAATAAACATGTATAGATTTTGTAAATCATTTTGGGTCAAATTGACTTTTGTTGATTTTTGCATAATAGTCTCGAGCATTATGATTGTGATACACTATGACCTGACCTAAATTGCTAGACAGATATTGACCAGTATATATATATATATATATATATATATATATATATATATATATATATATATATATATATATACACACACACACACACACACACTTAATATAGGTTCTTGAATCCGAGGCCAACCTTGCATTTGTTCAATGCCGTCATATGTATTTTTACTACGAAATACAGTATTGTGAGTTTCATTTGCTCCCTTTTTAAATGCTTTTGCAATATATATTTTTGGGACTGGGAATACATGCGCTGCTTTTATAAATGTTTTACGAAATAGACACAAATAATTGAAACTACATTCTATGGTTGAATTATCGAAATCGAATATGCCCCTTTTTGGTTTGGTAATCTAAGAATTAGGGAACTGGCCCCTAATTGACCCGAATCCTAAAGATAGATCTATGGGCACTAACAAGCCCCAGTCAGAGAATTTGAACTGCTTTAGTACTTCGAATTTATCATGTCCGAAGGGAGTCCCGGAATGATGGGGATATGCTATATGCATGTTGTTAAGGTCGATTACCAGGTGTTCACTATATGAATGATTTTTATCTCTATGTATGGGATGTATATTTATGAGTAATGGAAATGAAAATCTTGTGGTCTATTAAAAAGATGGAATTGAATATTGATGATAAACTAATGCACTTACCAACCTTTTGGTTGACACTTTAAAGCATGTTTATTCTCCGGATTGAAAAAATCTTCCTCTGTGCATTTGCTCATTTTAAAGATATTACTTTGAGTCATTAATGGAATAATTCAAAAGATGTTGCATTCAAGTCATTAAGTTCAATAAATATTATGATTAAGTAAATGACAGATTAGGTCATTTATAGTTGGATATTATGAAATGGTATGCATGCCTGTCAACTTTCGATCTAATGAAAGTTTGTCTTTTAAAACGAATGCAATGTTTGTAAAGTGTATCATATAGAGGTCCAATACCTCGCAATGTAATCATATGTTATTTTATTCATCCTTATGGATTAGGACGATTCGTTTCATATTATGTGTGCCTTATGTGTTAGTTAGGTGCCTTAGTAATCCATTGGTCTATAACTTTTCCTGACTTAAGATTTTTAGTGCTTTTCCTTTGCCTTTTATTTCGTGCCTTTACATCTTCCTTAGAACCTACTTAATCATCTCTCTTTCTTTTCTTTTAGGATGTCTCGCCGTAACCCAATCGTTATTTCTGACTCCGATGGATCCGACTCCGAAAGATCTATCCGCACACCGACTTATGGACCCGTTTCTCCCCCAACATCACCAGTTTATCAACCGGCTACTCCACCCGCATCACCGGTCTACACGCCTGCTACTCCACCACACTCCCCTCTTACGGAAGAATCCCACACTAATACTAACTATGATGGAGATGATGAAGAGGAAGAGTTTGTGGAAGAAATCATTGAGAAAGAGGAGCCTTCCAAGAAAGAACCCGAGGAAGAATCCGAGCCAGAAGAAGAGACCCAGCCGGAGCCAGAAACCCCTGTTGTCATAGCTCCTTCTTTAAAAAGAAAGGAACCCGAGACATCAAATACCGAGAGTTCCAGCTCATCTAAAGAACCCCGTCTTACCACTATTCCCGTGTTTTGCACCAACTCCGTTGAACATGCTATGGTAATGAGCGACTTACATGAAGGGAAGACAAAGTTTGGTAAGTTAATAGGACTTATTGATGATCACTTTAGTACGCTTGAAGATCAACAAGAGGAATTTTCAACATACTCATATGATGTGTATAACCTCTTCCGAAAAACTGCTATGAGACCTGATAGAGAGATTGAGCAGCAAAATCAAAGGATTGAGGAGCTGGAGAGGGGTATGCAGTTTCTTAAGGATCTTCTGTGGGGAAAATTCAAGACCCAACCCCCATCTCCTAAGAAGGATTAAATCTTAGGATTTCTTTTCTGTTGTCGTATTAGTGTTTTTCGTTCATTGTAAAGGCTTTGCCTAAAACTACTATTCTTGTTTCGTTTCGTGTTTAATAAAAGACGTTAGTTATCTTTGTGATTTTTAATGAAATTTAAAGCGCTTTAATACTTCCCGTTGTTTCTCTTATCTGTTCCTATAACATGTGCATTTATTAAGCAAGTTTATAACTTACTAGAACCATAACCTCTTTAACTAATACTATTTTATGTATTGAAGATCAATGGCTCAATCAACTCGCAGTGCTATCAACATCCCAAATATCACTTTGACCCCAACACAATTTCAACAACTGCTTGCTGCCGCTCAAGGCAACAATAATCAAGGGAACAACCAAGGAAATCCACCTACATCATTCATGTAACGACCCGACTTTTTCAACTTACTTTTGTACTTGTTACTTTCTGCGAAACTGCGTATTTGTGCGTACTGTGTTGGTTTATATTCTGGGATCTTATTTCATGATTAATTACTTTCGTTAATACCATACAACATGCCATTAAGTACTTAGTTACTTAACTTGATCCTCGAATGCTTTTATGACCGTTAGTTTCACTTGACGTTTAGAACGAGCTATATGTTTTGGTACACGTTTACCTTTTGTCGTAATTGGAATATTACGACTACGTAATACTAATTGTTATTTCCTAATAACAATTACTTGAGTTTTTGGCTGCTTAATTACGTTTAGTAATTTACTTATGCTCACTAGTTAGTCTTGTTGGACTTTCTACCTTGTTGGACTCAAGCTCACCGTACTCTAGCTAATGGACTATTTAATTAGCCCAATTTTAATAAGTTTATGACCCATATAAATGGAAGACAAAAACCCACTATGTTAAGCCAACATACTAGCATTTTTGTTCACCATTATCACAAATGTTGCATGGGATCCTAACAATAAGCACCACCTTTAGACCACCACTAACCAAAAAGCAAAAAGGTGTCCCCCTTGTCCCCCCAAACCCCACGGCCACCCTCACCCCTCACCACTATATATATATATATATATCATACTCATTTCATCCATTTTACACTTGATCTCATTCTCATTTTACACACACTTACTCTCTTATTTTCTCTCTAGTCTTTCTCACTCTAAAAAGTGTAAGTTTCAAATTTTCTTCTTCTTCTTCTTTTCTTCTTATTTTCGACATCATCATCATCACTAAAGGATCAAGATTTTTAGCTTCTTGATCTTGTTATATCTTGTAGATTCAAACCTTGATTTGAATCCTTCAAGAACATTAAAGATTCAAGATTTCTAGCTTTGAATCTTCATTACTTTGATGGATCTAAGATTTATAGCTTAAGATCACTTTATTTTGTTAAAAGATCAAAACTTGTGTTTATGATCTTCATGAAACTTGAAGATCTAGCTTCATGCTTTAAAGATCTTCAAGAACATTCAAGATTCAAGCTTTCTAGCTTTGAATCTTCATTACTTTTGTTGGATCTAAGCTTTCTAACTTATGATCTCTTTTATTTTGTTAAAAAATCAAAACTTGTGTTTATGATCTACATGGAACTTGAAGATCTAGCCATTTGCTTTGAAGATCTTCAAGAACATAAAAGATTCAAGCTTTCTAGCTTTGAAATCTCATAACTTTTGTTAAAAGGATCCAAGCTCTCTTTCTTAGGGTTCCATTACTTTGTTTGATCAAATTTATGTTCTTACTTATTTGATTGAATGAAAGTTTGTAGATTTAGTTGTAGATAGAACTTGTATTTGTGTTAAGACTAAGAACATGATGTAACCTTGGTTCATCATCCTTCTAAAACTCTTAAGTGAGTTGTATTCTTGCTTAGTCTTGACATTTTGTGTTGATGGTTGAAACTTGGTCAAAGTGATGCTAAAACATCAAAGAGTTGTACACTTGAAGCTTACACGCATCAAGGATGAGAACCGTGATGAGCATCAAGCACCAAGAAACCCATCGGAGCACTTGCTTGATGTTTTTCGGGGTCTGACCCCCAGGACTTCGGTAAAATTGATTTTCAGATAGTTCGTTTCGAGTAGATGATTTTTCATTTAGGAATCTCCTAAATCCGATATACAGTTTATGATTTACAGCCTTCCGAAAACCGCTACGCCTTTGTAATGACGTGCTGAAAAAATTCTGACCTACTCACGCTTGAACCATCACCACGGTCAAACGACATCGAGTTAGGATCTGAAAATTGGAGAGTGGTTAGGGGACTTACATATGGATCTTTGGCCACTGACCACGCATCTTTTCGATTTGTATAGAGGTCGTAGAAGCTGTCCGAAGTCAGCCTTTTGTTCGATCTCTATTCTTGTTGAAAACTTACTCTAGCTTTTACGAATGATGATGATGATGATGATGATGATGATGATGATGATGATACTTAAGACTTAATTTATTCACTTTTAAAATTTTGGGGATAATATACTGACTTAGTAACCTTTGACTTAGGTTGACGACCTTTCGGACCAACTTACTACTTGCATACTTTTCATATCAACTTTTACTGCTTATTCACTGTGAGTTATAGCTTCCCTTTTTACTTTAACTATTTTTGGGACTGAGAATACATGCGTTTTTATGTTTTACATACTAGACACGAGTACTTAAACTTTATATATGTGTGGGTGACATAACGGCACAAAGATTCCCTTTAGCTCGGTAACGTTTAGTCATTGGTTTATGAACCGGTGAACGCGAATCTTAGATATGGATCCATAGGGTTTGACATCCCCACTTGGGCTAGTAGTGCTAGCATTCAACGGGTGTTTAACACTTTGTAAATAGACGCACTCGTCAAGTGTACTTTTAGGGGGTAATATTACGTTAAGTTAGTTACCGGGGGCCCACGGATAAGCATATACTTTTCATACTGTTTTGAATACGAAATCTCGTGGTCTACATTACATTACTGATTACAAACAAACTATAGCTCACCAACATTCGTGTTGACCTTTTAAGCGTGTATTTCTCAGGTGCTTAGACGCCGTTGCTTCCGCTGTTAGACTTGCTGTCTTGGTGTTATAGATTTGCTGTTACAGACTCGCTGTGTTAGACTCCCGCTGCATTACTTAGAGATGTCTCAATCATGGAACTTTTATTTTGCATTTGTAACTTATATTATTTTGAATAATGGCTTTGTAACGACCTTTATGTCACGTTATCTTTTGTAAAACATTTGAAGTTATCTTTCCATGAATGCAAAACTCGTTTTGAAACAGCATGTAGTATTATACCGTGTAATGGACCTGTTGTTGACGATTCGTACATGATGGTTTTGTATGGGGTGTCACAATGCACCTATAAGGAGTTTATGAACTGTAAGCTTCCATCCTTCAATGGAAATGAGGAAGCAGTCGAATTGACAAGTTGGTTCGAAAAAATTGAATCAATCTTTCGCATCTGTAACTGTGCAGATGTCGATCGAGTGAAGTATGCCACTCACATACTAAGTGGTCTTGCTTTGACTTGGTGGAATACTTACGCCCAAACTATAGGGCTAGATGCTGCTAATGCCATTCCATGGGCCGTCGTAAAATGGATGATGACTGAAAAGTTCTGTCCAAGGAATCAAATTCAGAAGCTGGAGGTTGAGTTTTTGGAATTGAAGGTCAAAGGTACCGATATTGAAGGTTATACCAACAGGTTTATAGAGTTGGTTTCATTGTGCCCGGACATGGTACCAAATGAACAGAAGAAGATAGAGCTGTACATGGAAGGTTGACGAGATTCAGGGAAATGTCATTGCTTGAAAGGACCCGTTCATATACATTATAAACGATTCACAATAGTTGATTACATCGCGAGGTATTTTGACCTCTATATGATACATTTTACAAACATTGCATTCGTTTTTAAAAGACAAACTTTCTTTACTACGAAAGTTGACGGAATGCACACCATTTCATAATACATCCAACTATAATTGACATAATAATAATCTTGATGAACTCAATGACTCGAATGCAACGTCTTTCAAAATATGCAATGAATGACTCCAAGTAATATCCTTAAAATGAGCTAATGCACAGCGGAAGATTTCTTTAATACCTGAGAATAAACATGCTTTAAAGTGTCAACCAAAAGGTTGGTGAGTTCATAGGTTTATCATAATAATCATTTCAATATATTAATAGACCACAAGATTTCCGTTTATAAATATATGTACACTCGCAAGTGTATAAAAGTATTCTATAAGTTGTAGGCACCCGGTAACAAGCCTTAACGTTCATGTTTTACCCTCTGAAGTACACCAGATCAGGTGTGTTTAAAATAACCTCGAAGTACTAAAGCATCCCATAGTCAGGATGGGGTTTGTCAGGCCCAATAGATCTATCTTTAGGATTCGCGCCTACTGTACATAGACAAGTAGTTTAATGTTACCAAGCTAAGGGTATATTTCTGGTTTAAACCCACGTAGAATTAGTTTTAGTACTTGTGCCTATTTCGTAAAACATTTATAAAAACAGCGCATGTATTCTCAGTCCCAAAAATATATATAAAAGGGAGCAAATGAAACTCACCATACTGTATTTCGTAGTAAAAATACATATAACGTCATTTAACAAGTGCAAGGTTGGCCTCGGATTCACGAACCTATATTAATTATATATATTTATATGTTGGTCAATATTTGTCTAACAATTTTTGGTCAAGTCATAGTGTACCACAATCCTAATGCTCGAGACTAATATGCAAAAGTCAACAAAAGTCAACTTGACCCAAAATGACTTCTAAAATTTATACGTGTTTATTATATAACTTAGCTATAGTCGTTTTATATATTTAAATATATTTATTAGATTTTATAATAATAAAAGTCATTTATTAATAAAAATTTATATTAACGTTTATATATGATAAAATATACTTTTATATATCTTAAGTAGTAAAATTTATAAAGTTCACTTAATATCGTAAAACTATAGTGGTAAGTATTATTAATGTAATTATATTACGCGTGGTGAAAAATATTTTTGTATCCCCTATTTATTTGATAAAATAATATTGATCATAATAATAATAAGTAAAGGTTGTATTATTTTGTAATAATAATTATTATTATTCGATAAAAAAATAACAATATTTATATTTACTAAAAATGTTATTATGATAAAATGATAATACTAACATAATAGTAATAATGATATTTTATAATAAAAATGATATTTCTATTAAAATAATAACGACGATAGTAATAATAATCATTTTGACAATAATACTAAAATTCAGTTGACTTTAACTTCAAATCCGTTCATCGAAACCATTCGATATCTAAATGAAAAGTTCTTAATTTTTTGCTAGCTTTCCAATGACATGCATAACATATACCCTATCTCAGTAGCATATGTATCTAATTCAGGATTCAACAAACCTATCTAAGGACCATATCGAATGTACAAGCATGCATAATCCTATATACTCGAGCACTAGTCAGGGATACACTATTGATATATAAAAGTTAAGTTATGAGTGCTCACGTATCAATATTGAGATTCAATATTGCAAGAAAGTACGTAGACGCAACGGAGATGATAAACACTAGATTGACCTTACGAGCATACCCATGAACCATACCCATCACCTCCATAGCTATAACCCATAATTTCCTTAGCTTCGACTCATTCAAAAAAACTATTTTGAAATCACTCGAACATCACTCCGTCGTAATATTTTATGTATACTAATAATATCTTGAAATAATATAGAGCAAATATATATATATATATGTAAATCGATTGAGAGAGTTTAGAGAAATATATTTTCAAGTTTCTATGAAATAATGAAACCTATTGAATTCTATTTATAATAGATTTTTGAATTATTAAAGTGAATTATTAAAGTATGAATTATTAAAGTGAATTATTAAAGTATGAATTATTAAAGTGAATTATTAAAGTATGAATTATTAAAGTGAATTATTAAAGTATGAATTATTAAAGTGAATTATTAAAGTATGAATTATTAAAGTGAATTATTAAAGTATGAATTATTAAAGTGAATTATTAAAGTATGAATTATTAAAGTGAATTATTAAAGTATGAATTATTAAAGTGAATTATTAAAGTTAAAGTAAAGTAAAAGTAAAGTAAATGTAAAGTTAAAGTATAGTAAAAATATAAAAACTATGTATGTATAATACGTGTATAAATATATATAATATTAATTTAAATCGTTATATATATTTAATGAAATAAAATATAAATATCGTTATATTTATTATACTGGTTAAGTAATGAGTTGTCAAAAGTGATTCTAGATATTTATAAAACTTATATACGTTTTAATAATAAAGTTCTTTTTAAACTGAAAATGTTTTTGTACGTTTGAAAATAGATTAATAGAATATTATGGAAACCAATTCTCCAATAGCTTTTGTCTAACTTTCGTAAATGACACTTTTTATTTTTATTTATAAATAGCTTTACAAATTATTCCGAATATCGTTAAGAGGAATAGATTTCTCAAATCATAGTGGACCTCTCAACAGAGACTTGTAATCATAATTCAATCATTTAATATATATATATATATATATATATATATATATATATATATATATATATATATATATATATATATATATTTTAATTTCGTCGATAATCATATTGAAACAAATACATTCATATAAAGCATTATACTTTTAACTACCTTGTTGATATTTTCAATTTATAACATATACACATATACATACATATTCATATATGTTCATTTAATGGTTCGTGAATCATTGGAATTTGGTCGAGGTTTAAATGAATGTATAAACATAGTTTAAAATCCTTGAGATTTAACTTAACAAACATTACTTATCGTGTCAGAATAATATAAAGATAAAGTTTAAATTTAGTCGGAAATTTCCGGGTCGTCACAGTACCTACCCGTTAAAGAAATTTCGTCCCCGAAATTTGATAGAGGTCGTTATGGGTAACAATGAGAATGTTATTATGATGATTATGAAGTTTTATCATGTCTAAGAAGTATGGATAAAATAATTCGATTACTCAAAGCGTATGAGGGAAGTTATCGTAAATGAAGGAAATAAGATTATAGTGATTCGTCATATCTTTTGACGTCATCACAATTGATCTCCGAATTTAAAGAAAATCTTTGTAATCTATGTTGGATTTGATGCTTCGGTGATTAAGGAGATTATGATTCTCTTCGAATTAATACGATAATCCATCTTGATTTCTCTATCGGGTATTTCACTATAAATCCACCTCCTTCATTTCCTTACAACTCACACCTTCTATTCTTTCTCCCTCAACTCATATTTTAAAGTATTTGTTAATATGCTTCATCCAGTACTGATTCTCGATATACTCCTCACTTTCATATCTGTCGTTCTTCTTTTTCATCTGCCTCCGGAAGAATCTATTTACTTCTACTATACTCTCGGTTTTATAGTGTTTTTAGTTCTTCCGTGTCTTTATATTGCTATATGCATCGATATATACGGTTTATAATTTTTGGGTGGTTGTTGGGTTTTATATCTTCCCTTATATTTCAAAGCCCCTGCTTTTGTCTTCTATAATCATTGACATCCAAGTTAATGCTCCCTTTTATTTACTGCGATTTATACTCCAATTTCTATTTTGGAGTTTTGTCCTTTCGTTTCTTCTTCTTGCGATTAAGCAACGTTTGTAATGGTCCAGTATTCGCAGATATGAATTTCAGAATGAACATAGTTAATGTTCTAAGAAGGAAATGGTAATGGCACGATCTTGATTTGTTAATTTACTAGAATACCCTGAAAAGACCGAATCATCAAGAAAATATATTCTTGATATTTTTAGAGATTAAATAGAATACAAGATTCGTGTAACATGGAACATGATGACGGCATGGTCTGTGAATCGTCATGTCCCATTAGAAACTCAGCATGACTTACTGTAATATAATCACGTTGATCAAGTGTCATTATATTATACTAACTCATGCTTCAGTTCCCAACACTACTTCAAAACATTCATAATTTAAACTCGAAAGTTTATAGAATATAGAAACTAATAGTTTCTTATATGATGTAACACTGATAGCGCAAAGAGATAAATGACTTCAGATAAGATTAGTTGTGAAAATATCTTCAGAAATATCGCGGATATTTATAATGAAAGATATGATAATATCTTAGAATTTCTAATATTGATGGATGATGATGAAGATTTGTCTGTAAAGGTTTAGAATAAAGAGTAAGGTATTCGTTAATGACTTTAGTAGGCACTGAATCATTTGGATTCTTTGAAGGCAGATTTAGTCTTTGTGATTTGTCCGCAGCCTCCTTCATAGTCTGTTCAATCCGTTTTCCAGTTCCAAACCTTCTCTTTTTCTCAGCTTTACCACCTTACTATTCTTTGTCATCAAACTTTTTACTGTTAAGATCGTTTACAGTTTTTGATGCTTCGTCAGCATTTCAAGAACTAGTTTGCAGTTCAGAATATTTTTCAGAACTTCACATTCAAAGTATGTAAGTCCAGGAGATAGACGTTTTACGTACACATATAACTGTTGGCGTAGACATGCTACGAGATTTCAAAATACTGGTTACTGTTTTTTGATGATTCGTATGACAATTCTCGTTACAAGATGCGAATGAGTAAATGATGTGATTTCAATAAAAATAATGATTTTTTGAAAAGTCAAAGATAATTGAAGTTGTTGGTAAGTTTATTACTAAGGTGGCGAGATATGAAAGGTCCCCAGTAACGATGATGAAAGGGCAACGTATCTATCGAGATTATAATAAGACTAGTCCGACTGAAAATTCGAAGTTGACTTGCTGGAGCTGTGACAAAACTGTCTACTTTGAAAAGGAATTGAAAAGTCATTTTAGCTAATAAATGCCAAAGGGTCTGACACGGATACGCGTCGAACTATGACTTTGGCTTCGAGAGCTTTTTAGGTACATAAATGTGGGTAATATGTGGTTGGATCATCATCTCGATTGTTCATTGTTTGATGTGTCTTCGAAAACTTCGGAGAGTTTGAACACAGTTTGTAATCGTTAATATACATATGATGTTCTAACACGGTTTTGAAGTCAAAGTATAGCTTTGAAAGATGTAGGAATCTAAGAGTGATGTCTTCTGTTAAATCATGACTTGAATTTTGATTTGTCAAAATCAGAATGCGTAATCAAATTTGGGTGAGAATGGTTGTTTTGATTTCTATACAAGAATGTATATTGTTGTGAGATTTTGGGAGTATAGTTGATGATTTGCTTAATCAGATTCGAAAAATGTAATATATTAATTGTGAATTTATATATCTCTCGGGTATTACCTACCCGTTAAAAAAAATTTCACAATTAATATTTTGTACAACAGAATTTTATTACAGTCTTTATGAAAATATATATGTGCATATTTTCTTCAGATGTAATATAGATTTAATGAGTTAATATTAAATTAAACTTATTTGATTTACGGTTGAAACTAGAACTGAATAATCCCTAAAGACTTTAGAAATTATATAACTTTTACGGAGTATTTATTCAATAAAATTGAAATTATGAATTAATACTTCGTTATTTGTTGGTGTTTGTAACCCTTGCACCATATTCTCTAAAGCCACTACTCGAGCGCGAAGCTCATTAACTTCTTCTATTACATCGGGGTGATTGTCGGTTCGGACGAGCGGATAAATAAAATCTAGAATTTGATGTAGTATATAATCGTGACGAGATACTCTGAAAATGAGAGAGAAAATGGTGTTTCGGACCGGTTCGCCGGTAAGTGCTTCAGGTTCATCGCCAAGAGGGAAATGTGGTGGATGGAAGGGATCACCTTCTTCTTGTCTCAAATTATTGAGGAGGCTACGAACCTATCCCCAATTCATTCATAATAGATGATGGCTAATTGGTTGATCCATTCCGGTCACACTGCTTTCGGAGCTTGAGTGGGATTCCATATCGGAATTCGAGGGACTTGAACTAATGACGAATTCCATTTCGTTCGATTGAATAAAGAATTTTTCGATATGAAATGATTTTTCGGCTATCGGGTGGTATTCTAATTACATAGAATATCTATATATATAGCGCAAAAGATTTCGTAGATTACGGAGGAAATTACGGGATATGTCAGGTAAAGTTTATAGTAACAGATACGCTAAGATATGGATTAGCAGATACGCTAAGATATGAATTTTGTCTATACACTATTCATGCAATCAATGCAGTAAGACGTGTCTAGACTAAGAATGATAAGCAGGCAATTTCCTACAAAAATAATAAGCAAAACTTTTGACATGCAGACACGGTCGAAGTCCAGGCTCATTAATGCATCCTAACGACTATCAGTCAGACACACTAATGCAGACCTGGTTCGCTAAGACCACCGCTCTGATACCAACTGAAAGGACCCGTTCATATACATTATAAACGATTCACAATAGTTGATTACATCGCGAGGTATTTTGACCTCTATATGATACATTTTACAAACATTGCATTCGTTTTTAAAAGACAAACTTTCTTTACAACGAAAGTTGACGGAATGCACACCATTTCATAATACATCCAACTATAATTGACATAATAATAATCTTGATGAACTCAATGACTCGAATGCAACGTCTTTCAAAATATGCAATGAATGACTCCAAGTAATATCCTTAAAATGAGCTAATGCACAGCGGAAGATTTCTTTAATACCTGAGAATAAACATGCTTTAAAGTGTCAACCAAAAGGTTGGTGAGTTCATAGGTTTATCATAATAATCATTTCAATATATTAATAGACCACAAGATTTCCGTTTATAAATATATGTACACTCGCAAGTGTATAAAAGTATTCTATAAGTTGTAGGCACCCGGTAACAAGCCTTAACGTTCATGTTTTACCCTCTGAAGTACACCAGATCAGGTGTGTTTAAAATAACCTCGAAGTACTAAAGCATCCCATAGTCAGGATGGGGTTTGTCAGGCCCAATAGATCTATCTTTAGGATTCGTGCCTACCGTACATAGACAAGTAGTTTAATGTTACCAAGCTAAGGGTATATTTCTGGTTTAAACCCACGTAGAATTAGTTTTAGTACTTGTGCCTATTTCGTAAAACATTTATAAAAACAGCGCATGTATTCTCAGTCCCAAAAATATATATAAAAGGGAGCAAATGAAACTCACCATACTGTATTTCGTAGTAAAAATACATATAACGTCATTTAACAAGTGCAAGGTTGGCCTCGGATTCACGAACCTATATTAATTATATATATTTATATGTTGGTCAATATTTGTCTAACAATTTTTGGTCAAGTCATAGTGTACCACAATCCTAATGCTCGAGACTAATATGCAAAAGTCAACAAAAGTCAACTTGACCCAAAATGACTTCTAAAATTTATACGTGTTTATTATATAACTTAGCTATAGTCGTTTTATATATTTAAATATATTTATTAGATTTTATAATAATAAAAGTCATTTATTAATAAAAATTTATATTAACGTTTATATATGATAAAATATACTTTTATATATCTTAAGTAGTAAAATTTATAAAGTTCACTTAATATCGTAAAACTATAGTGGTAAGTATTATTAATGTAATTATATTACGCGTGGTGAAAAATATTTTTGTATCCCCTATTTATTTGATAAAATAATATTGATCATAATAATAATAAGTAAAGGTTGTATTATTTTGTAATAATAATTATTATTATTCTATAAAAAAATAACAATATTTATATTTACTAAAAATGTTATTATGATAAAATGATAATACTAACATAATAGTAATAATGATATTTTATAATAAAAATGATATTTCTATTAAAATAATAACGACGATAGTAATAATAATCATTTTAACAATAATACTAAAATTCAGTTGACTTTAACTTCAAATCCGTTCATCGAAACCATTCGATATCTAAATGAAAAGTTCTTAATTTTTTGCTAGCTTTCCAATGACATGCATATCATATACCCTATCTCAGTAGCATATGTATCTAATTCAGGATTCAACAAACCTATCTAAGGACCATATCGAATGTACAAGCATGCATAATACTATATACTCGAGCACTAGTCAGGGATACACTATTGATATATAAAAGTTAAGTTATGAGTGCTCACGTATCAATATTGAGATTCAATATTGCAGGAAAGTACGTAGACGCAACGGAGATGATAAACACTAGATTGACCTCACGAGCATACCCATGAACCATACCCATCACCTCCATAGCTATAACCCATAATTTCCTTAGCTTCGACTCATTCAAAAAAACTATTTTGAAATCACTCGAACATCACTCCGTCGTAATATTTTATGTATACTAATAATATCTTGAAATAATATAGAGCAAATATATATATATATATATATATATATATATATATGTAAATCGATTGAGAGAGTTTAGAGAAATATATTTTCAAGTTTCTATGAAATAATGAAACCTATTGAATTCTATTTATAATAGATTTTTGAATTATTAAAGTGAATTATTAAAGTATGAATTATTAAAGTGAATTATTAAAGTATGAATTATTAAAGTGAATTATTAAAGTATGAATTATTAAAGTGAATTATTAAAGTATGAATTATTAAAGTGAATTATTAAAGTATGAATTATTAAAGTGAATTATTAAAGTATGAATTATTAAAGTGAATTATTAAAGTATGAATTATTAAAGTGAATTATTAAAGTATGAATTATTAAAGTGAATTATTAAAGTTAAAGTAAAGTAAAAGTAAAGTAAATGTAAAGTTAAAGTATAGTAAAAATATAAAAACTATGTATGTATAATACGTGTATAAATATATATAATATTAATTTAAATCGTTATATATATTTAATGAAATAAAATATAAATATCGTTATATTTATTATACTGGTTAAGTAATGAGTTGTCAAAAGTGATTCTAGATATTTATAAAAGTTATATACGTTTTAATAATAAAGTTCTTTTTAAACTGAAAATGTTTTTGTACGTTTGAAAATAGATTAATAGAATATTATGGAAACCAATTCTCCAATAGCTTTTGTCTAACTTTCGTAAATGACACTTTTTATTTTTATTTATAAATAGCTTTACAAATTATTCCGAATATCGTTAAGAGGAATAGATTTCTCAAATCATAGTGGACCTCTCAACAGAGACTTGTAATCATAATTCAATGTTTCTGATAATTCAATCATTTAATATATATATATATATATATATATATATATATATATATATATATATATATATATATATATATATATATATATATATATATATATATATATATATATATATATATATATATATATATATATATATATATATATATATATATATATTAATTTCGTCGATAATCATATTGAAACAAATACATTCATATAAAGCATTATACTTTTAAATACTTTGTTGATATTTTCAATTTATAACATATACACATATACATACATATTCATATATGTTCATTTAATGGTTCGTGAATCATTGGAATTTGGTCGAGGTTTAAATGAATGTATAAACATAGTTTAAAATCCTTGAGATTTAACTTAACAAACATTGCTTATCGTGTCAGAATAATATAAAGATAAAGTTTAAATTTAGTCGGAAATTTCCGGGTCGTCACATTGCTGCAAGTAAGGAGACCTTAGATGGGGTGATACTGATGGCCCAAAATCTTATGATGGATAAGTGGAGAAAAGCTGCGGCAAATAAACAGGCTGAGCTTAAGTCTAGTGAGGGCAAGAAGAAGTTTGAACCAGCTCAGGGTTCAAGTCAGGGTTCAAACAAGAAGGCTGCTGATAATTCTAGAAGTGGTTATACTGGGAAACAACCTTATTGTAAGCGTTGTGAGAAACATCATTCTGGGTGGTGCAAGGATGAGTGCACTAAGTGTAAGAAGATTGGCCATATAGCCAAGAATTGTAGAGTTGCAGTTTCTTCAACTGACACACTGAGACGACCCGGAAATTTCGGACCAAATTTAAACTTGATCTTTATATGTTTCTGACATGATAAGCAAAGTCCGTTATGCTGTGTCTCAAAAATTTTGAACTGTTTTCATATATGCAATTACCCTTCGACCAGTTTCGACGATTCATGAACAATTAATTGTAATTAGATATGTGTGTGTATATATATAAATGGTAATTGAAAATATAATTTGAAGTATTATATGTTGTTGTTATTAAAAATTAATAAAATAAAAATACGATATTATAATAATTATTATTTAAAATATATCTATATATATAAATAAAGTATATTAAAAATAAATATTAAATGATTGTAATACTCGTTTGATGTTCCATTTGAAATTAAGCAAGTTAAATTCAAGCTTATGTAATTTTAAAATAAACGGTGATACGAAAATGAGTTCTATAAATTTTAGGCTTATTAAAAATGTATTTAAGAACTATTTGTAAAGTTTTAACACTTTTTATATTTTACCCAGAATCGAGAGGGACAGTTGATGTAATTTTTATTTAATAAATTAATGATCGAATTTTATACCATAATGACTAAAATAAATAAATATGTTTAATATAAAAATTTAGAATTTTTCCAAGGACTTTTAGTCCGTCACTGATTTATCAACGAAGCACGAATTTTGGTCTGCGAATAAAATAGTAAACGACGGCTAACTTTCTCACACGTTTAAATTATTAAATATTATTATATTATATAATTATTGTTATTCGATTGAATTGATTTAAAGTACTTTGTTTTCTTGTTTCACAATTATAAACTTTACGGAGTACTACATTTGCTTACTACAGTACATTTTAACTTAATATATTCACAAGTGCATGCACCAATTTTCCCACATGTAATTCTTCATCTTCTCTGCTGATTATGAGTAGACCAACCTAAAACTATTCCAAGTCTCCAACAAACTATTATGATAGCACTACCATCATCGAGGGACTACTCGTTCACGTTTGTTTCATGTTTGGTTCAACACACGTAACCCTACGCCACCACCACTCCCGGCTATTCTTCATAACCACCACAATATGATCACCATGGTAAACCCATTTAAAACCCACCATCTACCTCACCCCCACCTTCGTACACACAACACTACACCACTCATAATATCTCCACCAAACACACTACACAAAATCAAAGTCACACCTTTTCATTTAGTGCTCGATAGTTCACGAGATTATAAGGTTAGTTTACATTTCCTTTTAAACTCCACCTATTTCTCGAATAAACATACGTACACCCATATCACTTTCCATAACCCACACCCGTGAGCCATCACATTGAACCCATGAACCATATACACCCTCACCATAAACAAAACGCCACCTTCGCTATTTATTTCTTTTATTTCGAATGAAAAATACCCACAACTCGAAACCATCACCTTTACCCATCATCGACAACCACCATGACTCACAACAAACCGATCAAAATACTATTCCTGTCACTCCTGTTTTGTTGTTTCTGTTGAAAAACACCACGGAGAAACACCACTGCAGCTGCCATTCTACTCGCTACTATATAATTCTAATTGTTTTTGCTTCGTTAAACCAAACCCAGATCACCATTGCCTAGAACCTGCTACTGCTGCTGCAGCGTATTTCCACAGCCATCACAGTCATCGTTTATTTATTTTTTCTTCTTTCGATTGCTTATTTCTATTTTCTGAGAACAAGCTTCACAACACCACTTATATAGTTTTCTGTTAATCAATAACTTCAACTGCTGTTGTAAACCATCGTGAAAACCAACCTCCACTGTAAACCACCACAACCAAACACCACTTTTACTGCTACTGTGTTCGATAACCATCATCACGTTTTATTTTTTTTTTCTTTTTCTTCTGATTGACTCATGAACCCAAACCACTATGGTCCTTTCTATTTACTTCTGTTTTCTGCTTCGTTTATTGTGGCTACTGCTATTACTCGTTTTCTATCTCTAATTCTGTGAGAAAGATGAAAAAAATAAAATATGATAATGATTCATGTGATGGCGATGAAATAAAGAATATTAATGATGATGATGTATAAAGTTTGATGATTGATGTTCGATGGAATCCAGCTGGTTAATCTGACCGATATTTTTTTTGTGTTAATGGGCTATGGTATTTGATTGTGTTGTAACCGGGTTTTGCTGTTGGGCCACCGGCTACTAGTGACTAGTTAGGCCTGGAAATCGTGTTATTGGGTCGAGGAACCAGGAGTACTAGTGAATTTAGTTGCCGATCTGGATTGTGTGGAAATCCCAATTTAAAACGATTTAAATGAGGGTTAAATAAATTACAGTTATAAATTAGAACAGAAATGATCAAGCAGTGAAATAGTTGGTGTTGTTTATGTTTAAGTGAGAGGTCTCGGGTTCAAGCCCGGGCTGCGACATCTTTTTAAGAAGCGATTCTTTAAGGTAGTATACTTATTATTCATATTATTATTATTATTATTATTATTATTATTATTATTATTATTATTATTATTATTATTATTATTATTATTATTATTATTATTATTATTATTATTACTTTTATTATTATTATTATTATTATTGTCATTATAATTAGTATTATCATTATTATTATTATTATTATTATTATTATTATTATTATTATTATTATTATTATTATTATTATTATTATTATTATTATTATTATTATTATTATTATTATTATTATTATTATTATTATTAATAGTATTGTTTTCATAACAAATTATTGATTTTTGATATAATACCAATTACAAATAGATATATATATTTTAATATAACTATATGTATGAATATTAATTATTTTACAAAATAACCATATATAAAATATAACTGAAGATATATAACATAAATAAAGGATATATATTTATATAACTACAACACTTAATATACATAAAGTTTATATAGAAGGAACTATGTGATTATATGTGTTAATATATATATTTGATATATGTTAGTGAATCCGAGGCCAACCTTGCATTGTTCAGTTCCATTGTATGCATATTTTTATTACAAAATATCGTATCGTGAGTTCATTTGATTCCTTTTTACTCTTTACATTTTTGGGACTGAGAATACATGCGCTGTTTTTACAACTGCTTTATTAAATGCTTTTGAAATATATTTTGAACTGAGAATACATGAAATGCTTTTATAAATGTTTGATGAGATAGACACAAGCAAAACATTCCTCGAATAAATTATTATGTAGACAGAAGTTCTGTGGATTATTATTGAATTAGTTGGACGTTATAATTTCCACTAATTGTTGTGAATATTTCCCCTGATTATTATTGCTTGGTAACCTAAGAATTAGAAACGGATATGGCCCTAATTCACGCGAATCCTAAAGGTAGCTACCGGGTTTAACACCTCCACCCAGAATGTTCACTAGACGGAAGAGCTAGTGGGCGTGGTGTGTAGTACTTCAAAGTTTATATTTTATACAGACGAGATGTTCTGTTTTGGGGATATTATTATTGATGCGCATTATATGTTAAGTTCAGTTACAAAGCCAAGCAATAAAAGTAAAGTGAATGTTATGTATCGAGAGAATGATTTTATACACAGGTTATGTGTATGTTATTTTTGTACACGGGATATGTGTACGGTTATTTAAAAATTGCAAGGCAACCTACGAGGGAGAAAAGGATACGAACCTACTCTGCCAAGCTTTATGAAAAATGGTTTTGTACACGAGATAGGTGTACTGTGTTTAAATCTTGTGGTCTATCAAAATGATGAATTTTACTGTTTATGACAAACTTATGAACTCACCAACCTTTTGGTTGACACTTTTTAGCATGTTTATTCTCAGGTATGAAAGAAATCTTCCGCTGTGCATTTGCTCATTTAGAGATATTACTTGGAGTCATTCATGGCATATTTCAAAAGACGTCGCATTCGAGTCGTTGAGTTCATCAAGAATATTATTAAGTCATTTATAGTTGAATATATTATGAAATGGGATGCATGCCGTCAACTTTCAATGTGATGAAAGTTTGTCTTTTAAAAATGAATGCAATGTTTGTAAAATGTATCATTTAGAGGTCAAATACCTCGCAATGAAATCAACTATCGTGAATCGTTTATAATCGGTATGAACGGGTCCTTTCAGTTGGTATCAAAGCAGTGGTCTTAGCGAACCAGGTCTTGCATTAGTGTGTCTAACTGATAGTTGTTAAGATGCATTAGTGAGTCTGGACTTCGACCGTGTCTGCATGTCAAAATTTTTGCTTATCATTTCTTGTCAGAAATTACCTGCTTATCATTCTTAGTCTAGACACGTCTTACTGCATTGATTGCATGAATAGTGTATAGACAAAATTCATATCTTAGCGTATCTGTTACTGTAAACTTTGCCTGACATATTTCGTAAATTCCTCCGTAATCTATGAAATATTTTGTTCTATATATTTAGATATTCTATGTAATTAGAATACCATCCGATAGCCGGAAATCATTTCATATCGAAAAATCCTTTATTCAATCGTACGAAATGGAACTCGCCACTAGTTCAAGTCCCTCAGATTCCAATATGGAGTTTCACTCAGGCTCCGAAAGCAGTGTGACCAGAATGGATCAACCAATTAGCCATCATCTATTCTGGATGAATTGGGGATGGGTTCGTAGTCTACTAAATCATTGGAAACCAGAAGAAGGTGATCCCTTTCATCCACCACATTTTCCCCTTGGCGAAGAACCTGAAGCACTTACCGGCAAACCCATTCGAAACACCATTTTCACTCTCATTTCCAGAGTATCTCGCCACGATTATATTCTATCTAAAATTCTAGATCTTATTCATCCGCTCGTCCGAACCGACAACCACCCAGGTATAATAGAGGAAGTCAACGAACTTCGCGCTCTAGTAATCAATCTGGAGAATATGGTGCAAAAATTTACCAGCTTCAGCAACATCACCGGCACCAACAGTACCATCAATAACAACACCAGTACCATCAACAATCTATGCCTCAACATCTCATTCTGTACCTCAAGTATAATCATCGTTCTACGTATCGTTCTACATCAATTATCTTCGTTCTTCATGGCGATTATGTAATCTCTAATGTTTTAGAGATTATGTATTCTAGTTCTAACGGTAAATCAAATGAGATTAATATCATATTAACTCATTAAATTCATGATTAGATCTGAAGAAAATATATATGTAAATATGTTTTCATAAAGATTGTAATAAAATTTTTTTGTACAAACTGTTAATGGTGAAAATATTTTAACGGGTAGGTAATACCTGAGAAATATTTAGATTTCACATTAATAACTTACACTATACATTCTTCGAATCTGATTCAACAGTCATTTACTATCCTACTTACATCCACAAGATATACGAATATGTTCACCACAAAATAACCATTTTCATTCAATTTCATATTTGGATTTTGACCTATCAGAATCCAACAAGTGGCATAATGAAGAAAACATTGGACAAAATAAAATTTGTTAGAAACAAACAAATTAACTATGAGAAATTTTGTTAAGAATCCACGCTAACAAAATCCTAGCTAACTTTTCCTAGCTAACTGCTAATTCCTTATTATATTTTAATTATTGCAATTTATTTTATCGCAATTTAATTCTCGTAATTTTATTTATTGTCATTTAATTTCTGTTATTTATTTTACGCACTTTATTTATCGTCATTTAAATACTGTAAATTACGCATTTTAAATATCGGGACACGTATACAAGGTTTTGACATATCATATCAACGCATCTATATATATTATTTGGAATAACCATAGACACTATATATGCAGTAATGCTCGAGTTAGCTATACAGGGTTGAGGTTGATCCTAAAATAATATATATACTTTGAGTTGTGATCGAGTCTGAGACATGTATACAATGGGTCACGATACGTATTAATTAATTCGAATATTATATATTAAACTATATATGAATCAATTGAATTATTAACTGTGGACTACTAACTGTAGACTACCAACATTGGACAATTAAAATGAATTAAAATATTGATTATAACATATGAAACTAAACATTTCTTCAAGTTTGCCACTTGATTTCATCTTAAACTTCATTTGTATCTTGACGATTACAATCTGCGTTCAAACCTTTCATGATTCTTGAAAACACCTCAATTGAGAAGATGAACCAACCGCACTTTATCTACAGAAGAAAAGATTGATACATATAGTTATGCACCTGAAAACACTCAGAACCTGAGTAAACGTTTAACACGTATCTGTGCTAGCTCCTTTTGCATTGTTATTACCAAAAATAACATTGCAATTCTTTTTCAAATTAGCCAATTTTGTCACACCTCCAGCAAAATCAATTTTGACTTTCCATTCGGATTAACCTTATTATAATCTCGATATATATGTTTCCCTTTCGCCAATCGTTACCCGGGAAGCGTTTATATCTCGCCACATTAGCAGTAAACTTATGAAACGACCCGTCCATATTACTATAAACGCAATACGTTATTCATTGGTCCCATAGCGAGGTATTTGACCTCTATATGACATGTTTTAGAAAATATTGCATTCGTTTCATAAAAAGCACACCATTATTATACATAATGCATGTTTTAAGCAATTGGGTGATTATTTAAGGAATAATCCCCATAATACATCGGTTTTCAAATACTACGCACGTGACATAACAGTCGAATATAATACATGACAAAGGTTTTATTGAATGCAACACTTTATTTAATTAAAAGCATGAGACTCCATGCACAGCTTGCTCAGATAATGCAACAACGGAAGACTTTCTTAAGATCCTGAGAATAAACATGCTTAAACAGTCAACACAAAGGTTGGTGAGATATATAGGTTTAAAGCTATCATCGATATAAATATAGACCACAAGATTTCATAGTTATAAATATTAAAATAAAGATATTCTGTAAGTTGTTGAGAGCTTCGGTAACCATACTTAACCATTAATGTGGCATATTCCCTTTATTATGAAATCTCCCTACACTGTACTAAGTGTAGTAAAAACAAAGTACTATGCAACCGTTTACGATACTAGAGCGACTAGCCCGGTTGGGGTTGTCAAACCCGATAGATCTATCAATAGGATTCGCGCTTACATGTTCTTACAATATGTAAATATTAGTTACCAAGCTATTAGGGAAGATATGCAAAGTGGTACAACTCAACGTAGAATATATTTAAGTACTTGTGTCCATGGCGTAAAACATAAACTGCATGTATTCTCATCCCAAAATATTTTTAGAGTTTAAAAATGGGACTATATACTCACAGTAGTAAAAGTAAATTAATAATAACTTTTCAACTTATTAAAAATATGGCCGCCGTCCTTGGATTCACGAACCTGTAACAAATATATATGTATATCAAAATGTAATACAACTATTATTCATATCATATCTTCAATCACATGTGATTGTTTAAGTTCATATTTTCAATCACGTGTGATTGTTTAAGTTTATATTTTCAATCACGTGTGATTGTTTAAGTTGTCAAGTTAGCAGTCCAACGTTAGTAGTCCACAATTAGTAGTCCATAGTTAGTAGTCTACAGTTAGTAGTCCACAATTAGTAGTACATAGTATACACGTGTTGTATAAGACTCAATCATGACCCACGATACCGCTATTGTAGTTACACGTATTGTGTATGTGGTGTCTTTTGATTTATCCGACGTATTTTGTAACCATGACAAGTTAGAATACATGTATAATACAAGAAAAGTTAGCTAGGATATGGTTAGTATAGATTTTAATGAGTTAATCCCGTAATCAAATTTTCCATTTCTAACCAATATTGTTTTGCCCATAATTTCTTCGTTATAAATCCGTTTTGAGTGAATCAAATTGCTATGGTTTCATAAAGAACTGTAATTTGTGAAACTAAACTGAAAAAGAGGTGGTTTATAGTCGGAGTTACAAGTTATAATCCATATTTGAAAGAGGTAGTCATTTTCGTCGAAAGAACGACATCTTGATGACCATTTTGAAAAACATACTTCAATTTTGAGTTTAACCATGATTTTTGGATATAGTATCATGTTCATATGAAATATCATTTTCCTAGAAGAACATCTTTTAAATCAAATATTATGATAGTTTTTAATTATCCAACCCAAAACAGCCCCCGGTTTTACTACGACGGCGTATGTCCGGTTTTACAGAGTTCTTCGTGTTTCCAAGTTTTAACTCATTAAGTTAGTATATCATATAAATATAAAACATGTGTTAAGTTGTTTTTAAAAGTCAAGTTAGAAGGATTAACTTTATTTGCGAACAAGTTTAGAATTAACTAAACTATGTTCTAGTTTATAAACTCTTATATAGATAGCTATAGACATATGAATTGAACAAGAGTTGAAGTAGAGTTTTTACCTCAAGTTTAGAATGTAAAGTTATTGGAAAGAAGTAGTAGAACAAAACTTAAGAGAGTTCTTGCAAGTGTGTGTGAAAATTGGAAGTAAAATTTGGAAATTGAATGTGTAAAAATGAGTTAGAAATGGTGCTTATTTATAGTCTTGAAAATTTGGTTTTTAGTGAAAATATCTAAGATAAGTTAAAATGTATTAAGTCATGGATGACATATTAAATTGATTAGGTCATGGATGACATATTACACAAATAATTGCAGATTTTTATTGGTATATACCAATAGTAAATACGTCTAGAAGCTGTGTATAATACGGGTAAAAATACCGTATGAATGCGAGTAGAATTCTTGAGAAATTGAACGGAAATATGAGTATAGCTATCCTTTATTTGTATTGGTATATTATAAAGTGTATTTAATACTTGTAAGGATGTATTTACACTTGTAATACATTATATGTAAATACAATTTAACATAAGTTAATTACGTCGTTTAAATAGTAACATATATATGTTGTTCAAAAACTCTTTAAATTAGTAGTATGAAAATATATATATAATACTTTGTTAATATACTTAATGAGATATTTAATTATCATATTTTCAAGTTAAATATATATAAATCCATATATGTACACAATAATTAAACAATTAAATAATTAAATCAAGTTATGACGTTCATGAATCGTCGGAATAAAAGGGTGACCAAAATCTTGTGTAAAACTCTTTTCGGAGTTTCAAGACTTATTAAAATTCATTGCTTATCAAGTCGTAATAATTAAATCATGTAAACAGTATAATCAAGTAGTCGAAAAAATCCGGTTGTTACAGGACCTACCCAATAAAGAAATTTCGTCCCGAAATTTGATCGAGATCGTCATGGCTGACAATAAGTATGTTTTCATGACGAATACGAGTTGAAAATTAGAGTTTTATCATCAGTGAGTAATATGGATAAAACAATTCGATTATGTGAAGTGTATGAGTGAAGCTATCGCAAAATAGTGAAATGAGAAAAGTAAAGATTCGTCTTAACTTTTGACGTTGTCACGGTTGATTTC
Organism: Rutidosis leptorrhynchoides; assembly: GCF_046630445.1. NCBI lineage: Eukaryota > Viridiplantae > Streptophyta > Magnoliopsida > Asterales > Asteraceae > Rutidosis > Rutidosis leptorrhynchoides. Next base: position 438,072,083 of record NC_092336.1, read on the forward strand.
CGAATTAAAGAAAATCGTTGTAATCTTAATAAGATTTGATTCTTCGGTAATTAAGGAAATTAGAATTTTCTTCGATTAGGTGCGTAATCTGCCTTGATTGCTATGTCTGATATTTCGCTATAAATTAACACCCCCTTCGTTTCCTTATTTCCACATCTCTCATCTTCTATACTTTCTTCCTTAATTCATACTTCCAAAACATTCATCAATATGCTCCATCCAGTTCTGATTCTTGATATACTCCTAACTTTCATATCTGTCATTCTTCTTTTTCATCTACCACCAGAGGAATTTATTTACTTTTACTATTACCTTGGGGTTATAGTATTTTTAATTCTCCCGTGCCTTTACGTTGCAATACGTATTGATATGCACGGTTTGTAATTTATGTATTGTTGTCGGGCTTTATATTTTATTTTATATTTAAGAGTTCCATGCTTTTGTCTCCTCTTCCCGACTTCAAGTCAAGCGAGTAATGGTCCAGAATTTGTAGGTAAGAAGCTTCGGATGAACAATACTAATGTTCTAAGAAAGAAATGGTAATAGCACGATCTGACTTGTTAAATTACCAGAAAATTACGAAAAAGACCGAATCATCAAGAAAAATATTTTCTTGATAATTCTAGAGGTTAAATAGAATGAAAAAGTTATGTAACAAGGCACATGATGACGGTATGGTCTGTGAATCATCATGTTCCATTAGAAACTCAGCATGACTTACTGTAATATAATCACGTTGATCAAGTGTCATTATATTATACTAACTCATGTTTAAGTCCCCAACACTACTTCAAAAACATTCATATTTTAAATTCGAATTTTTTTTTTCCAGAATTTAGAAACTAAAACAGTTTCTTTTATGATATAACACAGATAGCGTGCAGAAATGAAAAATTTTAGATAATAATAGTTACGAAAATATCTTCAGAAATATCGAGGATATTTATAATGAAAGATACGATGATATCTTAGAATTTCTAAGATCGAAAGGTGATGAAGAAGATTTGTCCGCAAAGGATTTAGAGTCAGGAGCAAGGTATTCGTTAATGACTTCAGCAGACACTGAATCATTTGGATTCTTTGAAGGCATGTTTAGTCTTTGTAATTTGTCCACAGCCTCCTTCATGGTTTGCTCAATCCGTTTTCCAGTTCCGAACCTTCTCTTTTCTGAGCTTTGCCAACGCACTATTCTTTATCATCAAACTTTTGGCTGTTAAGGTCATTTACAGTTTTTTGCTGCTTCATCAGCATTTTTCAAAATTTCGAGAACTGATTCGTAGGTTGGGCACTTTTAAGAATTTCAGAATGGAAGATCATAATTCTAAGAGATAATTGTTATAGGTATGCATATAACTGTTGATGTAGAAACTTTGCGAGATTCAAAATACTGATTGCTAATTCCTGGTAGTTAGTATGGCAATTACTGTTACAAGATGTTGATGAGTACATGATACAGTTTCAATGAGTGTAATGATTTTTCGGAAGGTCAAAGATCAATGAAGTTGTTGGTAAGTTTACTGCTAATGTGGCGAGATATAAAAGGTTCCCTGGTAACAATGATGAAGGGGTAATCGTTATAATAAGGCTTATTCGAATGAAAAATAGAAGTTGATTTGCTGGAGCTGTGACAAAACTGTCTACTTTGAAAAGGGATTGAAAAGTTATTTTTGGTAATAAATGCTAAAGCATCTGACACGGATACGTGTTAAACTTCTACTTGGGTTCTGGGAGTTTTCCAGGTGTATGACTGTATGCATAAGTTCTTCTTTTCATAGATAACGTGTGGTTGGATCATCTTCTTGATTGTTTCTTAATTGAGGTGATTTCAAGACTCATGAAGGGTTTAAACGCAGATTGTAATTGTCAATATACATATGATTTTCTAGAGTTTTGGATGACATGAATATTTTTCTGAGTTTTATGAATAGAAGTGATGTTCTATCATAGTTTTGAAGTCAAAGTATAGCTTTGAAAACTTTAGGGATATAAGAGTGATATCTTCTGTTAAATCTTGACTTAAATTTTGATTTGTCAAAATCAGAATATGTAATCAAATTTGGATGAGAATGGTTGTCTTGATTTCTATAAAAGAATGTATATCGTTGTGAAAGTAGTGAGTATAGCTGATGATTTTTTGAATCAGAATCGAAGAATGTAACATATTAATTGTGAATTTATATATCTCTCGGGTATTACCTACCCGTTAAAAGTTTCACAAGTAATATTTTGTATAAGAGAACTTTTATTACAGCCTTTATGAATATATATATATATATATATATATATATATATATATATATATATATATATATATATATATATATATATATATATATATATATATATATATATATATATATATATATATATATATATATTTTCTGCAGATGTGACATAGATTTAATGAGTTAATATAATATTAAACTCATTTGATTTTCGGATGGAACTAGGAATGAATAATCTCTAAAACATTAGAGATTACATAATCTTCGCGGAGTATTTCACTAATGTACTCAATACTTCATTATTTATTCTTATTGACATTTCTTCAGTGAATGATGTTGATGTTTGTGGAGTTCTTGTGAATTTCGTAATGCACAAATGATGTTTTCCAGAAAGTTTCGAGTACATCGAAGATGAAAGTGTAAAATCAAACATGTAATTGAATAATACACTTGGTTTATTATGAAATGGAATTCATTGAATTGAAACAGAGATTGTAGTTAACGATGGTTAAGTTGTTAATGACGGATGTACATCATAGCATATTAATATGAATTTAACCGAGTAGTATCTACCCTTTTTCAATTCATACATAAAAGCTTAGTAGGAAAAGATTTATTTTGATCTCAAAATTCATATATATATAAAATATACTTATAATTTCGTCAGGGGGAATGAGTTAATACTTCATAACTCGTTGATACAATATACGCGTTGTTGATTTGTGATGATGTTGATGATTATGGAATTGGCGGAGCTTGTAGTGCTACAGGTTTTGCCGGTGTTGGTGATACTAATGGTGATGCTGGTGGTACTACTGGTGGTGCTTGTATAACAAGTCTAGCTTGTAAAGCACGCACCATTCTTGTCAGGTTTTCTACTCTTCCTTCTATCATTTCGGTCCACTCATCTGATTTATGGTTAAGGCTGAAATAGATAATCTCTAAGACTTTAGAGATTACATAATCGCCGCAGAATGTTTCTCCAATGAAGTTATGAATCAATACTTCATCGGTTATTGTTGTTGGTACTCCTTGGTATCTACGGTGCGTATGACGTTGATGCTCGAGGTATAGATTGTGACGTTGAGGTGTGGGATGTGGATGTTGTTGTTGATGGTGGTAATGGTACTGTTGATGTTGCTGATGGTGGTACTGTTGATGCCGGTGATGCTGCTGGTGCTTGTAATCTTTGCACCATATTTTCTAAAGCCACTACCCGAGTGCGAAGCTCGTTGACTTCTTCTATTACACAGGGATGATTGTCGGTTCGGACGAGCGGATGAATAAATCTTGAATATGAGATAGTATATAATCGTGACGAGATACTCTAAAAATGAGAGAGAAAATGGTGTTTCGGACAGGTTCGCAGGTAAGTGCTTCTGGTTCTTCGCCAAGAGGGAAATGTGGTGGATGAAAGGGATCACCTTCTTCTTGTCTCCAATGATTAAGTAGACTGTGAACCCATCCCCAATTCATCCAGAATAGATGATGGCTAATTGGTTGATCCATTCCAGTCACACTGGTTTCGGAGCTCGAGTGAAACTACATATCAGAATCCGAGGGACTTGAACTAGTGGCGAGTTCCATTTCGTACGATTGAATAAAGGATTTTTTTTTGATATGAAATGATTTCCAACTATCGGATGGTATTCTAATTACATAGAATATCTATATATATAGAACAAAAGATTTCGTAGATTACTGAGGAATTTACGGAATATGTCAGGCAAAGTTTACAGTAACAGATACGCTAAGATATGATTTAGCAGATATACTAAGATATGAATTTTGTCTATATACCATTCATGCAATCAATGCAGTAAGATGTGCCTAGACTAATAATGGTAAGCAAGTAATTTCTGACAAGAAAAAATAAGCAAAACTTTTGACATGTAGACATGGCCGAAGTCCAGACTCACTAATGCATCCTAACAACTATCAGTTAGACACACTAATGCAAGACCTGGTTCTCTAAGACCACCGCTCTGATTCCAACTGAAATGACCCGTCCATATTACTATAAACGCAGTACGTTATTCATTGGTCCCATAGCGAGGTATTTGACCTCTATGTGATACGTTTTAGAAAATATTGCATTCGTTTCATAAAAAGCACACCATTATTATACATAATGCATGTTTTAAGCAATTGGGCGATTATTTAAGGAATAATCCCCATAATACATCGGTTTTCAAATACTACACACGTGACATAACAGTCGAATATAATACATGACAAAGGTTTTATTGAATACAACACTTTATTTAATTAAAACCATGAGACTCCATGCACAGCTTGCTAAGATAATGTGTAATGACCCGGACTTTTTCGATCAATTTATACTTATAAGATTAATATTTACATAAATTAAACCTTACCAACATGATAAGCAATCTAAATTGTTGAGATTTATGTTTTTGAAAAGAGTTTTACACAACGTTTGACCGTCCAATTTGACCGATGATATCACGAACTATATAACATACGATAATTATACGTGTATGTATATATATATGTATTTATATATATTTAACATGATCTAAGGATGTTTAACATCTCATTGGGTACTAATAACAATGAGTTATAAGTATATTTTGAAACTACTAACTTAAGTTTTCAAAACGATAACTATACGTAACGTTCTTCGACATAAATACTTATAACCTATAATACTTATACATGCATCGTATAGATATGTATTTTATCACTTTTAAAGGGCTTACATACATAAAACAATATAAGTATATTTACAAAAGATAGCTATATTTGAATCCTCGTTCCGTTTTCTCAAAGATTTCTACACGTATATCTAGGGTATATGTACTCGTATCATACGCAGCTTCTAGATGTATTTACTATTGGTATATACCAATAAAAATCTGCTCCTTAGCAGCCTTAAATGATTAAGAAACATGTGGAACCAACCATTTGTCAAGTAGCATGAATTATTTAGCAAGAAAACAAAGTTAGGTATCTTTTTTTTCCTTTATAACCTAAAAACGTTTTTATGCATGCACACCATTTCTTCACCCCATTTTCTCATACTTACACTCCCATTTCTCTCTCAAAATACTCTTAACTTCATACTTGATCATCTCCAAGCATTTTCCCCATCATTTAGCTTCAAAAACAACCCTTAATCATCATAAGAAAAACCATACAAGAACACTTCAAGAATCCTTTCAAGAACACAAGTTTACTTCCAATCTTTCATCCAATTCCATCACTCTTTTGGTTCTAGGTTCTTACTCCTCTTTTACAGCAATCTTGTCCAAGTAACTTGAGGTAGTAACTTTGTTCATAACCTTATTCGATTCATATATATATAGCTATCTTATTTTATGGTATAAAATTTTAACAACAAGAACATAGTTTGAATGTTTTCAAACTTGTTTGCAAACTAAATAGATCCTTCTAACTTAACTTTTAAAATACTTCAAGACCTGTAATATAACTTAAATATATGCTAATTTAACAAGGTATAACTTGGTTTTTCAAAGAACACCTTAAAACTGAATCTACGGTGTCGGAGTGTAACCGGGGGCTGTTTTGGGTTGGATAATTAAAAACTATTTTGAACTTTGAATTGGAGGCTTATTTTCTGGAAAATTGATATTTACTATGAATATGTTAACACATAAAAATTTCATGATTTAACTCAAAGTATAAGTATTTTTAGAAAAATAATCATTTAAGGTTGTTTACATGATGGAAAATGATCAACTCCATAAGTTTCACTAAAGTTTGACCTATGACCTGTGATTTCGAATACAAACTAAGGTATTTACAGTTCATAGTCTTAAAGAGGGACTCGATCCAAGGAAGTGGCAAGTTGAATCAACGAAAACGGAGTTGTAACGAAGAAACTATGACCAAAACGAGATCGGATATCTAAGACTAGTTTAGCTACGAAAATAATTGGAGAAAATTAAATAAATCACATCTTTTTAAAATAACATGATATTTTATATATATGTACTCATAATTTAATTTTATATGGTTCAGGATCACCCGTAAACAATACGAGAAGATTAATCATAAGATCCCATGATTGTACGCAACACGTCATTTGACAACAACGGTACTTTATGTACGCAACACGTCATTTGACAACGCCGGTACCGTGGGTCAAGATTAATCTCGACCAATACATATACGATGGGGGTTTTTATTTATTTCATTGGGGGTTTATTAAACACCTAAAAATGAACCATTAAAATTGAATTACTAACATCGGACTGCTAACTACGGACTAAGAAATTATTAAAACTATTAAAAGTATAAAAAGTATATATATGTGACGATTGTTTAAAATAGAAATATATTGATAAACTATATATGGATAGGTTCATGATATCAATCGGAGACCAAGTCGAAATTACATATCTTCAAGACAAAAGTGAGTATATAGTCCCACTTTTAAACTCTAAGTATTTCGGGATGAGAATACATGTATTTTATGTTTTACGTTATGGACACAAGTAACTGAAAAATATATTCTACGTTGAGTTGTACCACTGGCATACTTCCCTGTAGCTTGGTAACTGTTATTTACAGCGGTATTGTAAACGCGAATCCTGTTGATAGATCTACCGGGCCTGACAACCCTAACCGGACTGGACGACCAGTATTCAACGGTTGCACAGTACTTCGTTTTGTGACTACACTTGGTACGGTGTAGTAAGATTTCATAATAAAGGGAATATGCGACGTGATTAAATGTTAAGTATGGTTACCAAGTGCTCAACCACTTAGAATATTTTTATTAAAATGTTTATATATGAAATCTTGTGGTCTATATTTATATCGCTGCCGGCATTAAACCTATATCTCACCAACTTTATGTTGACGTTTTAAACATGTCTATTCTCAGGTGATAATTAGAAGCTTCCGCTGCAACATGTTGAATTTAAACAAGATCTTAAGTATGCATATTTGTGTCAAAAATAAAACTGCATATCGGAGGATTTGTAATGTAAAATATGCTAGAAATCGTATTGTTATCATCACATGTAAAGTTTGTAAGTCTAAGATTATCGCTAAACGATAATCATCTTTATTTTGTCTAAAGCTTGTATCAAAATAAGAATTATGGTTTGTAATGTAAAATATATGCAGTTGTTCTTTTAAAAATGTCGCATATAGAGGTCAATACCTCGCAATGAAATCATACGTTATCTAACACGTTCTTATGGTTAAGGACGGGTTATGACATGTGGTATCAGAGCGGTGGTCTTAGCGAACCAGGTTTGCATTAGTGTGTCTAACCGATAAGTCGTTAGGATACATTAGTAAGTCTGGACTTTGACCGGGTCTGATTTAAAAACCATTGCTTATCATTGTTGGTTAAAATTTATATGTAAATATTATGTAGTACTAATGGGTTAGTTGTTGTGTGATAGATGTCGGGCTCAAAACTTGTCATCACATTCAGCGACTCCGAACCAGAATCTTCAGATGGTGTTCCAGTCATTAACCTATCCGATGACGAAAATAATATCTTTGGGGAAGACTCACAAATTCCGGATGAACCGACTATAGAGAACCCGGAAAGTGAACCCGAGGAGGAAAGTGAACCCGAGGAGGAAAGTGAACCCGAGGAGGAAAGTGAACCCGAGGAAGAAATACAGGAAATTACAAAAGACGAGTTCGAACTAGGAAAGAAACGAAAGGCTAATGAATTAGAAAATTCAAATCCCGAGTTTAGTAAGGATGATGTGGCACCAACTCCACTAGACACTACCACCCCTATTCCCGCTATTCCTATTCGTTCTATCCCGGCATCCAGTTCTTCAGCCCCACAGCCAAAATATAGGCAGACAGCCAGGATAAGCGTTAAGCAATTCTTTGAACCTAAACGTCCTAGAAAATAGACCAAACGATGCGCTGCCGTATTAAACCATGGGATCATATAATGTTTTGTATAATATTATTAGTGTGGTTTGCTTAATGTTCGATGTAAGATAATCATATGTAAAATAGTGAAGTGTGAAATGCAATAATTTTCCATGGTTAAGTATTACTTAGATGGTAGTAATTGATTCTGTACTAAGCTATTAAGTATGGACATTAACGGGTAGGTACTACCCTAGATATAATTATAAAACGCTAATAAGAAGAAAAGGCTTTTATAGTAATACCTGGTTCATATTATTAATAAGCTATAATGTACTGTAAATATACACTACATCTATAATATTCCATGTGAATAATTATTTTCTTTTCATTCTTATAGAAGAATATGGCGCGATTGAATCGAATGACGGAACAAGAATCCAGGAACTCATCAATCATCGAGTGAACGACAGAATGTTATGGGTCGAGGCTGCAAGAGGTGCTGCAGTTAACCCAAATCCTCGTGTGGGGTGCACTTACAAAACTTTTCAAGCTTGCAAGCCCTCATCATTCAGTGGAACAGAAGGACCGATCGGTTTAACCCGGTGGATAGAAAAGATGGAGACTGTGTTTAAAATAAGTGGTTGTGTTGAAAAGGACATGACCAAGTATGCATCGTGCACTTTACAAGATAGTGCACTCACGTGGTGGAAAAATTATGTGAAGGCTGTAGGAGGAGATGTAGCTTATGATACTCCTTGGGAAGAATTCAAAACAATGTTAATCAACGAGTATTGTCCAAGGAACGAGGTTAGGAAGTTGGAAGATGAATTACGAAGCCTGAAGGTTGTTGGTACTGAAATCACCAACTACAATCAGCGATTCATGGAATTAGTTTTGCTATGTCCTGAATTGGTTCCAACCGAAGAACGGAAGATTGAAATGTACAAAGATGGTTTGCCCAAAAAGGTCAAGGCAAACGTTACAGCATCGAAACCTAAGACAATTCATGAAGCTATAACCATGGCAAACGAGCTAATGGATCAGGTCATCATGGATAAGAAAGCATCCAATACTGATGTGAAGGTATCAGGTAACAAAAGAAAGTGGAATGGAAATTATGATCGAGGTAACCAACAACAATCTTTTAAGAAACAAGAAACCATGCAAGGTGCAGGTAGTGGTTCAAGCTTTGGTTACAAAGGACAAAATCCTTTATGCAACCGATGCCACAAACATCACTCTGGCTACTGTAATGTGGTATGCAACAAATGTAATCGAAAGGGTCATCTTGCTGAAGATTGTAGGGCTCTCGTTACAAATACAAATGGTACCAAGACTCCTGCCACCAATGCAAATAGAACTGCTTTGGCTACCATTACTTGTTATGGGTGTGGAAAACAAGGTCACTATAAGAGCCAGTGTCCGAATCCAGAGAAGAATAATGGATCTGCACGTGGAAGAGCATTTGTTATTAATGCTAGAGAGGCGTGTGAAGACCCGGAGCTTGTTACGGGTACGTTTACCATTAATAACTTATCCGCATCTATTATATTTGATACTGGTGCCGATAGAAGTTACGTGAGTAGAGGCTTTTACGCTAAATTGAATTGTTCATCATTACCTCTAGATGCTAAGTACATGATTGAGTTAGCTAATGGTAAACTAATTAAAGCCGATAAAATTTGCCGTGATTGTAAAATAAATTTAGCCGGAGAAACATTTAAAATTGACTTAATACCCGTAGAATTAGGAAGTTTTGATGTAATAGTCGGCATGGACTGGATGTCCAAAGTAGGAGCTGAAGTTGTGTGTGCCAAGAAGGCAATTCGCATTCCTTGTAAGGATAGAATGCCGGTGATGATTTATGGAGAGAAGGGTAACTCAAAGCTAAAACTCATTAGTTATTTGAAAGCTCAAAAGTGCTTGAAGAAAGGGTGCTATGCTATCTTAGCACATGTTAATAAAGTCAAAAAGAAAGAAAAAGAGAAGTGCATCAACGACGTGCCTGTGGCAAGATATTTTCCTGAAGTTTTTCCGGAAGAGTTGCCGGGATTACCTCCATTTAGATCTGTAGAATTTCAAATAGATTTAGTACCAGGAGCCGCACCAGTGGCTCGTGCTCCATATAGACTTACACCGTCCGAGTTAAAAGAACTTCAGAGTCAGTTAAAAGAATTACTGGATCATGGATTCATACGACCAAGTACTTCACCGTGGGGAGCTCCGATTCTATTTGTTAAAAAGAAAGATGGATCTTTTAGGATGTGTATAGATTATCGTGAATTAAATAAGTTAACTATCAAAAATTGGTATCCACTACCGAGAATTGACGACTTATTTGATCAACTCCAGGGATCACGTGTTTATTCGAAAATCGACCTAAGATCGGGCTATCATCAACTACGTGTCAAAGAAGAGAACATTCCGAAAACTGCTTTTCGGACACGTTATGGTCATTACGAATTTTTGGTCATGCCGTTTGGATTGACGAATGCGCCAGCTGTATTCATGGACCTCATGAATCGAGTTTGTAGTCCGTATTTAGATAAGTTTGTTATCGTTTTCATTGATGACATTCTTATCTATTCCAAGAGTGAGCAAGAGCATGAGCAGCATTTAAGGTTGATATTAGAGTTGTTGAGAAAAGAACAGCTATACGCTAAATTTTCTAAGTGTGCTTTCTGGTTGAAAGAAGTGCAATTTCTTGGCCACGTTGTTAGTAGCAAAGGAATTCAGGTTGATCCAGCAAAAATTGAAGCCATTAAAAAATGGGAGACTCCTAAAACACCAATGCAGATACACCAATTTTTGGGTTTAGCCGGTTATTATAGAAGGTTTATTCAAGATTTTTCCCGAATAGCTAAGCCGTTGACAGCATTAACGCAAAAAGGGAAGAAATACGAATGGACCTCGGAGCAGGAGAACGCATTTCAATTACTGAAGAAGAAGTTAACTACGGCGCCTATTTTATCGTTACCTGAAGGGAACGATGATTTTGAAATATATTGTGACGCTTCGCGACAAGGTTTTGGTTGTGTTCTTATGCAACGAAAGAAAGTTATTGCATACGCATCCCGACAATTAAAGATTCACGAGCGGAATTATACGACGCATGATCTAGAACTGGGAGCAGTCGTGTTTGCATTGAAGATATGGAGACACTACTTGTATGGGGTTAAAAGCACTGTGTTTACTGATCATAAAAGCCTTCAACATATTTTCGATCAAAAACAGCTGAACATGAGGCAACGTAGGTGGGTTGAGTTAATAAATGACTATGATTGTGAAATTCGTTATCATCCTGGGAAAGCGAACGTGGTGGCCGACGCTCTAAGCAGAAAGGAACGAGAACCAATTCGAGTACGAGCGATGAACATAAAAATTCGCATGAATCTCAACTCACAAATCAAAGAAGTTCAACGAGAAGCACTTACTAAAGAAAATATAGGAAATGAAATAATGAAGAAGTATGAGAAGCAACTCGTTATGCGGGAAGATGGAATTCGATATTTTGCAAATCGTATTTGGGTACCGAAGTTGGGTGGATTAAGGAAGTTGATATTGAACGAGGCACATAAGACAAGATATTCGATACATCCTGGAGTTGGAAAGATGTACCAAGATCTTAAGACGCATTATTGGTGGCCTAATTTGAAGACAGACGTTGCAACATATGTTGGGGAATGTTTAACTTGTTCCAAAGTCAAAGCAGAACACCAGAAGCCGTCAGGGTTACTTCAACAACCAGAAATTCCAGAATGGAAATGGGACGGTATTACCATGGATTTCATCACGAAGTTACCAAAGACTGCCTGGGGATACGACACCATTTGGGTGATTGTTGATCGTCTCACCAAGTCTGCACATTTCTTGCCTATAAAGGAAACGGATAGAATGGAGAAACTATTACGATTGTATATAAAGGAAATTGTTTCAAGGCATGGAATACCTATTTCCATTATATCTGATCGTGATAGTAGATTTACCTCAAAGTTCTGGCAATCACTACAGGAGGCCCTAGGAACTCGTTTGGATATGAGCACTGCATATCATCCGCAAACCGACGGGCAGAGTGAAAGAACAATTCAGACTCTTGAAGACATGCTCAGGGCATGTGTGATCGATTTTGGAAACGGATGGGATAAATATTTACCATTAGCAGAATTCTCGTATAATAATAGTTATCATGCGAGCATTAAAGCTCGCCATTCGAAGCATTGTACGGAAGTAAGTGTAGATCTCCTATCTGTTGGAATGAAGTAGGAGATCGACAATTAACTGGTCCCGAGATCATACATGAAACTACTGAAAAGATAGTACAAATCAAGGAGAGATTGAAAACAGCCCGTAGTCGCCAAAAGAGCTACGCCGATGTCCGAAGGAAACCATTAGAGTTTCAGATCGGTGACATGGTTATGCTAAAGGTGTCACCTTAGAAAGGTGTAATACGTTTCGGTAAAAGAGGTAAACTGAACCCAAGATATGTAGGCCCGTTCAAGATCATCGAACGCATTGGACCGGTAGCTTATCGACTCGAGTTACCGCAACAACTCGCCGGAGTACATAATACATTTCACGTCTCGAACCTTAAGAAGTGTCTTGCAAAGGAAGACCTCACCATTCCTCTTGAAGAAATTCAAGTTGACGAGAAACTACAATTCATAGAAAAACCAATCGAGATCATGGATCGTGAAGTTAAACGGCTCAAGCAGAGCAACATACCGATCGTTAAAGTTCGTTGGAATGCACGAAGAGGTCCCGAGTTTACTTGGGAGCGAGAGGATCAAATGAAACAAAAATACCCGCATTTGTTTCCCGATGACGCAAAATAGGTACGATTTTAAAATTTCGGGACGAAATTTATTTAACGGGTAGGTACTGTAATGACCCGGACTTTTTCGATCAATTTATACTTATAAGATTAATATTTACATAAATTAAACCTTACCAACATGATAAGCAATCTAAATTGTTGAGATTTATGTTTTTGAAAATAGTTTTACACAACGTTTGACCGTCCAATTTGACCGATGATATCACGAACTATATAACATACGATAATTATACGTTTATGTATATATATGTATTTATATATATTTAACATGATCTAAGGATGTTTAACATCTCATTGGGTACTAATAACAATGAGTTATAAGTATATTTTGAAACTACTAACTTAAGTTTTCAAAACGATAACTATACGTAACGTTCTTCGACATAAATACTTATAACCTATAATACTTATACATGCATCGTATAGATATGTATTTTATCACTTTTAAAGGGCTTACATACATAAAACAATATAAGTATATTTACAAAAGATAGCTATATTTGAATCCTCGTTCCGTTTTCTCAAAGATTTCTACACGTATATCTAGGGTATATGTACCCGTATCATACGCAGCTTCTAGATGTATTTACTATTGGTATATATCAATAAAAATCTGCTCCTTAGCAGCCTTAAATGATTAAGAAACATGTGGAACCAACCATTTGTCAAGTAGCATGAATTATTTAGCAAGAAAACAAAGTTAGGTATCTTTTTTTTCCTTTATAACCTAAAAACGTTTTTATGCATGCACACCATTTCTTCACCCCATTTTCTCATACTTACATTCCCATTTCTCTCTCAAAATACTCTTAACTTCATACTTGATCATCTGCAAGCATTTTCCCCATCATTTAGCTTCAAAAACAACCCTTAATCATCATAAGAAAAACCATACAAGAACACTTCAAGAATCCTTTCAAGAACACAAGTTTACTTCCAATCTTTCATCCAATTCCATCACTCTTTTGGTTCTAGGTTCTTACTCCTCTTTTACAGCAATCTTGTCCAAGTAACTTGAGGTAGTAACTTTGTTCATAACCTTATTCGATTCATATATATATAGCTATCTTATTTTATGGTATAAAATTTTAACAACAAGAACATAGTTTGAATGTTTTCAAACTTGTTTGCAAACTAAATAGATCCTTCTAACTTAACTTTTAAAATAATTCAAGACCTGTAATATAACTTAAATATATGCTAATTTAACAAGGTATAACTTGGTTTTTCAAAGAACACCTTAAAACTGAATCTACGGTGTCGGAGTGTAACCGGGGGCTGTTTTGGGTTGGATAATTAAAAACTATTTTGAACTTTGAATTGGAGGCTTATTTTCTGGAAAATTGATATTTACTATGAATATATTAACACATAAAAATTTCATGATTTAACTCAAAGTATAAGTATTTTTAGAAAAATAATCATTTAAGGTTGTTTACATGATGGAAAATGATCAACTCCATAAGTTTCACTAAAGTTTGACCTATGACCTGTGATTTTGAATACAAACTAAGGTATTTACAGTTCATAGTCTTAAAGAGGGACTCGATCCAAGGAAGTGGCAAGTTGAATCAACGAAAACGGAGTTGTAACGAAGAAACTATGACCAAAACGAGATCGGATATCTAAGACTAGTTTAGCTACGAAAATAATTGGAGAAAATTAAATAAATCACATCTTTTTAAAATAACATGATATTTTATATATATGTACTCATAATTTAATTTTATATGGTTCAGGATCACCCGTAAACAATACGAGAAGATTAATCATAAGATCCCATGATTGTACGCAACACGTCATTTGACAACACCGGTACTTTATGTACGCAACACGTCATTTGACAACACCGGTACCGTGGGTCAAGATTAATCTCGACCAATACATATACGATGGGGGTTTTTATTTATTTCATTGGCGGTTTATTAAACACCTAAAAATGAACCATTAAAATTGAATTACTAACATCGGACTGCTAACTATGGACTAAGAAATTATTAAAACTATTAAAAGTATAAAAAGTATATATATGTGACGATTGTTTAAAATAGAAATATATTGATAAACTATATATGGATAGGTTCGTGATATCAATCGGAGACCAAGTCGAAATTACATATCTTCAAGACAAAAGTGAGTATATAGTCCCACTTTTAAACTCTAAGTATTTCGGGATGAGAATACATGTATTTTATGTTTTACGTTATGGACACAAGTAACTGAAAAATATATTCTACGTTGAGTTGTACCACTGGCATACTTCCCTGTAGCTTGGTAACTGTTATTTACAGCGGTATTGTAAACGCGAATCCTGTTGATAGATCTACCGGGCCTGACAACCCCAACCGGACTGGACGACCAGTATTCAACGGTTGCACAGTACTTCGTTTTGTGACTACACTTGGTACGGTGTAGTAAGATTTCATAATAAAGGGAATATGCGACGTGATTAAATGTTAAGTATGGTTACCAAGTGCTCAACCACTTAGAATATTTTTATTAAAATGTTTATATATGAAATCTTGTGGTCTATATTTATATCGCTGCCGGCATTAAACCTATATCTCACCAACTTTATGTTGACGTTTTAAACATGTCTATTCTCAGGTGATAATTAGAAGCTTCCGCTGCAACATGTTGAATTTAAACAAGATCTTGAGTATGCATATTTGTGTCAAAAATAAAACTGCATATTGGAGGATTTGTAATGTAAAATATGCTAGAAATCGTATTGTTATCATCACATGTAAAGTTTGTAAGTCTAAGATTATCGCTAAACGATAATCATCTTTATTTTGTCTAAAGCTTGTATCAAAATAAGAATTATGGTTTGTAATGTAAAATATATGCAGTTGTTCTTTTAAAAATGTCGCATATAGAGGTCAATACCTCGCAATGAAATCATACGTTATCTAACACGTTCTTATGGTTAAGGACGGGTTATGACATAATGCAACAGCGGAAGACTTTCTTAAGGACCTGAGAATAAACATGCTTAAACATTCAACCAAAGGTTGGTGAGATATATAGGTTTAAAGCTATCATCGATATAAATATAGACCACAAGATTTCATAGTTATAAATTTTTCAATAAAGATATTCTATAAGTTGTTGAGCGCTTCGGTAACCATACTTAACCATTAATGTGGCATATTCCCTTTATTATGAAATCTCCCTACACTGTACCAAGTATAGTAAAAATGAAGTACTATGCAACCGTTTACGATACTAGAACGACTAGCCCGGTTGGGGTTGTCCAACCCGATAGATCTATCAATAGGATTCGCGCTTACATGTTCTTATAACATGTAAATATTAGTTACTAAGCTATTAGGGAAGATATGCAAAGTGGTACAACTCAACGTAGAATATATTTTAAGTACTTGTGTCCATGGCGTAAAACATAAACTGCATGTATTCTCATCCTAAAATATTTTTAGAGTTTAAAAATGGGACTATATACTCACAGTAGTAAAAGTAAATTAATAATAACTTTTCAACTTATTAAAAATATGGCCGTCGTCCTTGGATTCACGAACCTGTAAAAAATATATATGTATATCAAAATGTAATACAACTATTATTCATATCATATCTTCAATCACATGTGATTGTTTAAGTTCATATTTTCAATCACGTGTGATTGTTTAAGTTTATATTTTCAATCACGTGTGATTTTTTAAGTTGTCAAGTTAGCAGTCCAACGTTAGTAGTCAACAATTAGTAGTCCATAGTTAGTAGTCCACAGTTAGTAGTCCACAATTAGTAGTACATAGTATACACGTGTTGTATAAGACTCAATCATGACCCACAATACCGCTATTGTAGTTACATGTATTGTGTATGTGGTGTCTTTTGATTTATCTGACGTATTGTGTAACCATGACATGTTAGAATACATGTATAATACAAGAAAAGTTAGCTAGGATATGGTTAGTATAGATTTTAATGAATTAATCCCGTAATCAAATTATCCATTTCTAACCAATATTGTTTTGCCCATAATTTCTTCGTTATAAATCCGTTTTGAGTGAATCAAATTGCTATGGCTTCATAACGAACTGTAATTTGTGAAACCAAACTGAAAAAGTGGTGGTTTATAGTCGGAGTTACAAGTTATAATCCATATTTGAAAGAGGTAGTCATTTCCGTCGAAAGAACGACATCTTGATGACCATTTTGAAAAACATACTTCAATTTTGAGTTTAACCATGATTTTTGGATATAGTATCAAGTTCATATGAAATATCATTTTCCCAGAAGAACAACTTTTAAATCAAATATTATGATAGTTTTTAATTATCCAACCCAAAACAACCCCCGGTTTTACTACGACGGCGTATGTCCGGTTTTACAGAGTTCTTCGTGTTTTCAAGTTTTAACTCATTAAGTTAGTATATCATATAGATATAAAATATGTGTTAAGTTGTTTTTAAAAGTCAAGTTAGAAGGATTAACTTTTTTTGCGAACAAGTTTAGAATTAACTAAACTATGTTCTAGTTTATAAACTTTTATATAGATAGCTATAGACATATGAATTGAACAAGAGTTGAAGTAGAGTTTTTACCTCATGTTTAGAATGTAAAGTTACTGAAAAGAAGTAGTAGAACAAAACTTGAGAGAGTTCTTGCAAGTGTGTGTGAAAATTGGAAGTAAAATTTTGAAAATGAATGTGTAAAAATGAGTTAGAAATAGTGCTTATTTATAGGCTTGAAAATTTGGTTTTTAGTAAAAATATCTAAGATAAGTTAAAATGTATTAAGTCATGGATGACATATTAAATTGATTAGGTCATAGATGACATATTACACAAATAATTGCAGATTTCTATTGGTATATACTAATAGTAAATACTTCTAGAAGCTGTGTATAATACGGGTAAAATACCGTATGAATGCGAGTAGAATTCTTGAGAAATTGAACGAAAATACGAGTATAGCTATCCTTTATATGTATTGGTATATTATAAAGTGTATTTAATACTTTTAAGGATGTATTTACACTCGTAATACATTATATGTAAATACATTTTAACATAAGTTAATTACGTCGTTTAAATAGTAACATATATATTGTTCAAAAACTCTTTAAATTAGTAGTATGAAAATATATATTTATAATACTTTATTAATATACTTAATGAGATATTTAATTATCATATTTTCAAGTTAAATATATATAAATTCATATATATACAAAATAATTAAACAATTAAACAATTAAATCAAGTTATGACGTTCGTGAATCGTCGGAATAAAAGGGTGACCAAAAGCTTGTGTAAAACTCTTTCTGGAGGTTCAAGACTTATTAAAATTCATTGCTTATCAAGTCAGAATAAGTAAATCATGTAAATAGTATAATCAAGTAGTCGGAAAAATCCAGGTTGTTACAGTACCTACCCGTTAAAGAAATTTCGTCCCGAAATTTGATCGAGATCGTCATGGCTGACAATAAGTATGTTTTCATGACGAATACGAGTTGAAAATTAGAGTTTTATCATCAGTGACTAATATAGATAAAACAATTCAATTATGTGAAGTGTATGAGTGAAGCTATCGCAAAATAGTGAAATGAGGAAAGTAAAGATTCGTCTTAACTTTTGACGTCGTCACGGTTGATTTCCGGATTATAGAAAATCGTTGTAATCTTAATAAGATTTGATTCTTCGGTAATTAAAGAAATTAGAATTTTCTTCAATTAGGTGCGTAATCTGCCATGATTGCTATGTCTGATATTTCGCTATAAATTAACACCCCCTTCGTTTCCTTATTTCCACATCTCTCATCTTATATACTT
The DNA here is from genome assembly GCF_046630445.1 of Rutidosis leptorrhynchoides. Classification (NCBI taxonomy): domain Eukaryota; kingdom Viridiplantae; phylum Streptophyta; class Magnoliopsida; order Asterales; family Asteraceae; genus Rutidosis; species Rutidosis leptorrhynchoides. The sequence continues at coordinate 438,090,777 of NC_092336.1, forward strand.
TCTTCCTTAATTCATACTTCCAAAACATTCGTCAATATGCTCCATCCAGTTCTGATTCTTGATATACTCCTAACTTTCATATCTGTCATTCTTCTTTTTCATCTACCACCGGAGGAATTTATTTACTTTTACTATTACCTTGGGGTTATAGTGTTTTTAATTATCCCGTGCCTTTACGTTGCAATACGTATTGATATGCACGGTTTGTAATTTATGTATTGTTGCCGGGCTTTATATTTTCTTTTATATTTAAGAGTTCCATGCTTTTGTCTCCTCTTCCCGACTTCAAGTTAAGCGAGTAATGGTCCAGAATTCGTAGGTATAAAGCTTCGGATGAACAATACTAATGTTCTAAGAAAGAAATGGTAATAGCACGATCTGACTTGTTAAATTACCAGAAAATTACGAAAAAGACCGAATCATCAAGAAAAATATTTTCTTGATAATTCTAGAGGTTAGATAGAATGAAAAAGTTAAGTAACATGGAAGATGATGACGGCATGGTCTGTGAATCATCATGTTAAATTAGAAACTCAGCATGACTTACTGTAATATAATCACGTTGATCAAGTGTTATTATATTATTATACTAACTCATGCTTAAGTCCCCAACACTACTTCAAAAACATTCATATTTTAAATTCGAATTTTTTTTTTCCAGAATTTAGAAACTAAAACAGTTTCTTTTATGATATAACACAGATCGCGTGCAGAAATGAATAATTTCAGATAATAATAGTTACGAAAATATCTTCAGAAATATCGAGGATATTTATAATGAAAGATACGATGATATCTTAGAATTTCTAAGATCGAAAGGTGATGAAGAAGATTTGTCCGCAAAGGATTTAGAGTCAGGAGCAAGGTATTCGTTAATGACTTCAGCAGACACTGAATCATTTGGATTCTTTGAAGGCAGGTTTAGTCTTTGTGATTTGTCCACAGCCTCCTTCATGGTTTGCTCAATCCATTTTCCAGTTCCAAACCTTCTCTTTTCTGAGCTTTGCCAACGCACTATTCTTTATCATTAAACTTTTGGCTGTTAAGGTCGTTTACGTTTTTTTGCTGCTTCATCAGCATTTTTCAAATTTTCGAGAACTGATTCGTAGGTTGGGCGCTTTTAAGAATTTCGGAATGGAAGATCATAATTTTAAGAGATAATTGTTATAGGTATGCATATAACTGTTGATGTAGAAACATTGCGAGATTCGAAATACTGTTTGCTAATTCCTGGTAGTTGGTATGGCAATTATTGTTAAAAGATGTTGATGAGTACATGATACAGTTTCAATGAGTGTAATGATTTATAGGAAGGTCAAAGATCAATGAAGTTGTTGGTAACTTTACTGCTAATGTGGCGAGATATAAAAGGTTCCCCAGTAACAATGATGAAGGGGTAATCGTTATAATAAGGCTTATTCGAATAAAAAATTGAAGTTGATTTGCTGGAGATGTGACAAAATTGTCTACTTTGAAAAGGGATTGAAAAGTTATTTTGGTAATAAATGCCAAAGGATCTGACACAGATACGTGTTAAACTTCTACTTGGGTTCCGGGAGTTTTCCAGGTGTATGACTGTATGCATAAGTTCTTCTTTTCATAGATAACGTGTGGTTGGATCATCTTCTCGATTGTTTCTTAATTGAGGTGTTTTCAAGACTCATGAAGGGTTTAAATGCATATTGTAATCGTCAATATACATATGATGTTCTAGAGTTTTGGACGAATTGAATATTTTTCTGTGTTTTATGAATAGAAGTGATGTTCTATCATAGTTTTGAAGTCAAAGTATAGCTTTGAAAACTGTAGGGATCTAAGAGTGATGTCTTCTGTTAAATCTTGACTTAAATTTTGATTTGTCAAAATCAGAATATGTAATCAAATTTGGATGAGAATGGTTGTTTTGATTTCTATAAAAGAATGTATATCGTTGTGAAAGTAGTGAGTATAGTTGATGATTTGCTGAATCAGAATTGAAGAATGTAACATATTAATTGTGAATCATATATCTCTCGGGTATTACCTACCCGTTAAAAGTTTCACAAGTAATATTTTGATATATATATATATATATATATATATATATATATATATATATATATATATATATATATATATATATATATATATATATATATATATATATATATATATATATATATATATATTTTCTGCAGATGTAACATAGATTTAATGAGTTAATATAATATTAAACTCATTTGATTTTCGGTTGGAACTAGGAATGAATAATCTCTAAAACATTAGAGATTACATAATCTTCTCGGAGTATTTCACTAATGTAGTCAATACTTCATTATTTATTCTTATTGACATTTCTTCGGTGAATGATGTTGATGTTTGTGGAGTTCTTGTGAATTTCGTAAAGCACGAATGATGTTTTCCAGAAAGTTTCGAGTACATCGAAGATAAAAGTGTAAAATCAAACATGTAATTGAATAATACACTTGGTTTATTATGAAATGGAATTCATTGAATTGAAACAGAGATTGTAGTTAACGATGGTTAAGTTGTTAACGACAGATGTACATCATAGCATATTAACATGAATTTAACCGAGTAGTATCTACCCTTTTTCAATTCATACATAATAGCTTAGTAGGAAAAGATTTATTTTGATCTCAAAATTCATATATATATATATATATATATATATATATATATATATATATATATATATATATATATATATATATATATATATATATATATATATATATAAAATATACATATAATTTCTTTAGGGGGAATGAGTTAATACTTCATAACTCGTTGATACAATATACACGTTGTTGATTTGTGATGATGTTGATGATTATGGAATTGGCGGAGCTTGTAGTGCTACAGGTTTTGCCGGTGTTGGTGATACTGATGGTGATGCTGGTGGTACTACCGGTGGTGCTTGTATAACAAGTCTAGCTTGTAAACCACGCACCATTCTTGTCAGGTTTTCTACTCTTCCTTCTATCATTTCGGTCCACTCATCTGATTTATGGTTAAGGATGGAATATATAATCTCTAAGACTTTAGAGATTACATAATCGCCACAGAATGTTTCTCCAATGAATTTATGAATCAATACTTCACCGGTTATTGTTGTTGGTACTCCTTGGTATCTACGGTGTGTATGATGTTGATGCTCGAGGTATAGATTGTGATGTTGAGGTGTGAGATGTGGATGTTGTTGTTGATGGTGGTAATGGTACTGTTGATGTTGCTGATGGTGGTACTGTTGATGCCGGTGATGCTGCTGGTGCTTGTAACCTTTGCACCATATTTTCCAAAGCCACTAGCCGAGTGCGAAGCTCGTTGACTTCTTCTATTACACCGGGATGATTGTCGGTTAGGACGAGCGGATGAATAAATCTAGAATTTGAGATAGTATATAATCGTGATGAGATACTCTGGAAATGAGAGAGAAAATGGTGTTTCGAACAGGTTCGCCGGTAAGTGCTTCTGGTTCTTCGCCAAGAGGGAAATGTGGTGGATGGAAGGGATCACCTTCTTCTTGTCTCCAATGATTAAGTAGACTTCGAACACATCCCCAATTCATCCAGAATAGATGATGGCTAATTGGTTGATCCATTCCAGTCACATTGGTTTCGGAGCTCGAGTGAAACTCCATATCGGAATCCGAGGGACTTGAACTAGTGGCGAGTTCCATTTCGTACGATTGAATAAAGGATTTTTTTGATATGAAATGATTTCCGACTATCGGATGGTATTCTAATTACATAGAATATCTATATATATAGAACAAAAGATTTCATAGATTACGGAGGAATTTACGGAATATGTTAGGCAAAGTTTACAGTAACAGATACGCTAAAATATGATTTAGCAGATATACTAAGATATGAATTTTGTCTATACACCATTCGTGCAATCAATGCAGTAAGATGTGCCTAGACTAATAATGGTAAGCAAGTAATTTCTGAAAAGAAATGATAAGCAAAACTTTTGACATGTAGACATGGCCGAAGTCCAGACTCACTAATGCATCCTAACAACTATCAGTTAGACACACTAATGCAAGACCTGGTTAGCTAAGACCACCGCTCTGATACCAACTGAAATGACCCGTCCATATTACTATAAATGTAGTACGTTATCCATTGGTCCCATAGCGAGGTATTTGACCTCTATATGATACGTTTTAGAAAATATTGCATTCGTTTTATAAAAAGTACACCATTATTATACATAATGCATGTTTTAAGCAATTGGGCGATTATTTAAGGAATAATCCCCAAAATACATCGATTTTCAAATACTACACACGTAACATAACAGTCGGATATAATACATGACAAAGGTTTTATTGAATGCAACACTTTACTTAATTAAAAGCATGAGACTCCATGCACAGCTTGCTCAGATAATGCAACAGCGGAAGACTTTCTTAAGGACCTGAGAATAAACATGCTTAAACAGTCAACACAAAGGTTGGTGAGATATATAGGTTTGAAGCTATCATCAATATAAATATAGACCACAAGATTTCATAGTTATAAATATTTCAATAAAGATATCCTATAAGTTGTTGAGCGCTTCGGTAACCATACTTAACCATTAATGTGACATATTCCCTTTATTATGAAATCTCCCTACACTGTACCAAGTGTAGTAAAAATGAAGTACTATGCAACCGTTTACGATACTAGAACGACTAGCCCAGTTGGGGTTGTCAAACCCGATAGATCTATCAATAGGATTCGCGCTTACATGTTCTTACAACATGTAAATATTAGCTACCAAGCTATTATGGAAGATATGCAAAGTGGTACAACTCAACGTAGAATATATTTTAAGTACTTGTGTCCATGGCGTAAAACATAAACTGCATGTATTCTCATCCCAAAATATTTTTAGAGTTTAAAAATGGAACTATATACTCACAGTAGTAAAAGTAAATTAATAATAACTTTTCAAATTATTAAAAATATGGCCGTCGTCCTTAGATTTACGAACCTGTAACAAATATATATGTATATCAAAATGTAATACAACTATTATTCATATCATATCTTCAATCACATGTGATTGTTTAAGTTCATATTTTCAATCACATGTGATTGTTTAAGTTTATATTTTCAATCACGTGTGATTGTTTAAGTTTTCAAGTTAGCAGTACAACGTTAGTAGTCCATAATTAGTAGTCCATAGTTAGTAGTCTACAGTTAGTAGTCCACAATTAGTAGTACATAGTATACACGTGTTGTATAAGACTCAATCATGACCCACAATACCGCTATTGTAGTTACACGTATTATGTGTGTGGTGTATTTTGATTTATCCAATGTATTGTGTAATCATGACATGTTAGAATACATGTATAATACAAGAAAAGTTAGCTAGGATATGGTTAGTATAGATTTTAATCAAATTATCCATTTCTAACCAATATTGTTTTGCCCATAATTTCTTCTTTATAAATCCGTTTTGAGTGAATCAAATTGCTATGATTTCATAACGAACTATAATTTGTGAATCTAAACTAAAAAAGTGGTAGTTTATAGTCGGAGTTACAAGTTATAATCCATATTTGAAAGAGGTAGTCATTTCCATCGAAAGAACGATATTTTGATGACCATTTTGAAAAACTTACTTCAATTTTGAGTTTAACCATGATTTTTGGATATAGTATCATGTTCATATGAAATATCATTTTCCCAGAATAAAAAATTTTAAATCAAATATTATGATAGTTTTTAATTATCCAACCCAAAACAGCCCCCGGTTTTACTACGACGGCGTATGTCCGGTTTTACAGTGTTCTTCGTGTTTCCAAGTTTTAATTCTTTAAGTTAGTATATCATATAGATATAAAACATGTGTTAAGTTGTTTTTAAAAATCAAGTTAGAAGGATTAACTTTGTTTGCGAACAAGTTTAGAATTAACTAAACTATGTTCTAGTTTATAAACTCTTACATAGATAGCTATAGACATATGAATTGAACAAGAGTTGAAGTAGAGTTTTTACCTCATGTTTAGAATGTAAAGTTGCTGGAAAGAAATAGTAGAACAAAACTTGAGAGAGTTCTTGCAAGTGTGTGTGAAAATTGGAAGTAAAATTTGGAAAATGAATGTGTAAAAATGAGTTAGAAATGGTGCTTATTTATAGGATTGAAAATTTGGTTTTTAGTGAAAATATCTAAGATAAGTTAAAATGTATTAAGTCATGAATGACATATTAAATTGATTGGGTCATGGATGACATATTACACAAATAATTGCAGATTTCTATTGGTATATACCAATAGTAAATACTTCTAGAAGCTGTGTATAATCAAGGTAAAAATACCGTATGAATGCGAGTAGAATTCTTGAGAAATTGAACGGAAATACGAGTATAGCTATCCTTTATATGTATTGGTATATTATAAAGTGTATTTAATACTTTTAAGGATGTATTTACACTCGTAATACATTATATGTAAATACATTTTAACATAAGTTAATTACGTCGTTTAAATAGTAACATATATATTGTTCAAAAACTCTTTAAATTAGTAGTATGAAAATATATATATATAATACTTTGTTAATATACTTAATGAGATATTTAATTATCATATTTTCAAGTTAAATATATATAAATCCATATATGTACACAATAATTAAACAATTAAACAATTAAATCAAGTTATGACGTCGTGAATCGTCGGAATAAAAGGGTGACCAAAAGCTTGTGTAAAACTCTTTCAGGAGGTTCAAGACTTATTAAAATTCATTGCTTATCAAGTCGGAATAATTAAATCTTGTACATAGTATAATCAAGTAGTCGGAAAAATCCGGGATGTTACAACTTATCAGCAACTTCATTACTCCCTGACTTAAATCTCTCAGAAAAATCACTATATTTATTCATTTAAACCCCATCATGTACTCATCTACATCCAGTAACAATAATCGCCATACCAACTACCGGGAATCATCAACCATCAGTCTCGAATCTCGCATCATTTTCATTTCAACAGTTATATATATATATATATATATATATATATATATATATAACATGTAATTTCTGGAAATTTTCATTATATATATATATATATATATATATATATATATATATATATATATATATATATATATATATATATATATATATATATATATATATATATATATATATATATATATATAATTTCTGGAAATTTTGATCATCAATTCTGAAAAGCACCCAGTCTACGAATCAATACTCTAAATGTTGAAAAAGCTGAATGAAGCAGCAAAAACTGTAGACAACTGTAAACGAACTTAACCGTCAGAAGTTTGATGATAAAGAATAGTATGTTGGCAAAGCTCAGAAAAGTTGGAACTGGAAAACGGATTGAGCAAACCATGAAGGAGACTGTAGACAAATCACAAAGACTAAACCTATATTCAAAGAATCCAAATGATTCAGTGTCTGCTGAAGTCATTAACGAATACCTTACTCCTGACTCTACACTTTTACGGACAAATCTTATTCATCATCCATCGATATTAGAAATTCTAAGATATCATCGTATTTTTCATTATAAATATCCTCGATATCTCTGAAGATATTTTCATAACTATTCTTATCTGAAATCATTTATCTTTTCGCGATATCAGTGTTACATCAGAAAGGAAACTGTTTTAGTTTCTAAATTCTAAAAAATTGGAATTTAAAATATGAATGATTTTGAAGTAGTGTTGGGAACTGATGCATGAGTTAGTATAATATAATGACACTTGATCAACGTGATTATATTACAGTAAGTCATGCTGAGTTTCTAAATGGAACGTGATGATTCACAGATCATAACGTCATCATGTGCTATGTTACACGACTCTTACATTCTATCAAATATATAAACATATCAAGAACATAATTTCTTGATAGTTCTATCTTTTCTCTTAAATTCTGGTAATTTAACCAATCAAGATCGTGATAATACAATTTCTCTCTTAGAACGTTAGTCCTGTTCATTCGAAACTTCATACCTACAAATTCTGGACCATTATTCGCTTGACTTAAAGTCGGGAAGAGAAAACAAAAGGATGGAACTCCAAAATATAAAGGAAACGAAGGGAGTGGATTTATAGTGAAATATCCGGCAGAGCAATCGAGACAGATCATCGCATTTAACCAAAGAGGATCGTAATTTTCTTAATTACCGAAGAATCAAACCTTATTACAAAGATTTCCTCTAGAATCCCTGAATTTCAAAAATCAATCGTGACTACGTCACCGGTTAAAGATGAACTTGCATTTACTCATTTCATTCTTTTGTGATAGCTTCACTTGTACTCTTCACATAAACGAATTGTTTTATCCATACTACTCACTGATAATAAAACTCTAATTTCTAACTCGTATGAGTCATGAAAACATATTTATTGTCAGCCATGACCATCCCAATAAAATTTTGGGACGAAATTTCTTTAACGGGTAGGTACTGTGACGACCCGAAAATTTCCGACCAAATTTAAACTTGATCTTTATATGTTTCTGACATGATAAGCAAAGTCCGTTATGCTGCGTCTCAAAAATTTTGAATTGTTTTCATATATGCAATTACCCTTCGACCAGTTCGACGATTCACGAACAATTAATTGTAATTAGATATGTGTGTGTATATATATAAATGGTAATTAAAAATATAATTTGAAGTATTATATGTTGTTGTTATTAAAAATTAATAAAATAAAAATAGGATATTATAATAATTATTATTTAAAATATATCTATATATATAAATAAAGTATATTAAAAATATATATTAAATGATTGTAATACTCGTTTGATGTTTCGATTGATATTAAGTAAGTTAAATTCAAACTTTTGTAATTTTAAAATAAACGGTGATACGAAAATGAGTTCTATAAATTTTAGGCTTATTAAAAATGTATTTGGGAACTATTTGTTAAGTTTTAACACTTTTTATATTTTACCCAGAATCGAGAGAGACAGTTGATGTAATTTTTATTTAATAAATTAATGATCGAATTTTTTACCATAATGACTAAAATAAATAAAGATGTTTAATATAAAAATTTAGAATTTTTCCAAGGACTTTTAGTCCGTCACTGATTTATCAACGGAGCACGAATTTCAGTCCGCGAATGAAATAGTAAACGACGGCTAACTTTCTCACACGTTTAAATTATTAAATATTATTATATTATATAATTATTGTTATTCGATTGAATTGATTTAAAGTACTTTGTTTTCTTGTTTCACAATTATAAACTTTACGGAGTACTACATTTGCTTACTACAGTACATTTTAACTTAATATATTCACAAGTTCATGCACCAAGTTTCCCACATGTAATTCTTCATCTTCTCTATTAAATTACTTCTTTTCCTGTTTGCTGATTACGATTAGACCAAACTAAAACTATTCCAAGTCTACAACAAACTATTATGATAGCACTACCATCATCGAGGGACTACTCGTTCACGTTTGTTTCATGTTTGGTTCAACACACATAACCCTACGCCACCACCACTCCCAGCTATTCTTCATAACCACCACAATACGATCACCATGGTAAACCCATTTAAAACCCACCATATACCTCACCCCCACCTTCGTACATGCACACTACACCACTCATAATATCTGCACCAAACACACTACACAAAATCAAAGTCACACCTTTTCATTTAGTGCTCGATAGTTCACGAGATTATAAGGTTAGTTTACATTTCCTTTTAAACTCCACCTATTTCTCGAATAGACATACGTACACCCATATCACTTTCCATTACCCACACCCGTGAGCCATCACATTGAACCCATGAACCATATACACCCTCGCCATAACCAAAATGCCACCTTCGCTATTTATTTCTTTTGTTTCGAATGAAAAATACCCACAACCCGAAACCATCACCTTTACCCATCATCGACAATCACCATGACTCACAACTAACCGATCAAAATACTATTCATGTCACTCATGTTTTGTTGTTTCTGTTGAAAAACGCCACGGAGAAACACTATTGCAGCTGCCATTCTACTCGCTACTATATAATTCTAATTGTTTTTGCTTCGTTAAACCAAACCCAGATCACCATTGCCTAGAACCTGCTACTGCTGCTGCAGCGTATTTCCACAGCCATCACAGTCATCGTTTATTTATTTTTCTTCTTTCAATTGCTTATTTCTGTTGTCTGAGAACAAGCTTCACGACACCACTTATATAGTTTTCTTTTAATCAATAACTTCAACTGCTGTTGTAAACCATCGTGAAAACAACCACCACAACCAAACACCACTTCTACTGCTACTATGTTCGATAACCATCATCACAATTTTTTTCTTCTTTTTCTTCTGATTGACTCACGAACCCAAACCACCATGGTCCCTTCTATTTACTTCTGTTTTCTGCTTCGTTTGTTGTGGCTACTGCTATTACTAGTTTTCTATCTCTAATTCTGTGAGAAAGATGAAAAAAAATAAAATATGATAATGATTCATGTGATGGCGATGAAATAAAGAATATTAATGATGATGATGTATAAAGTTTGATGATTGATGTTCGATGGAATCCAGCTGGTTAATCTGACCGATATTTTTTTTTTGTGTTAATGGGCTATGGTATTTGATTGTGTTGTAATCGTTTTTTGCTGTTGGGCCACCAGCTACTAGTGACTACTTGGGCTTGGAAATCGTGTTATTGGGCCGAGGAACCGGGAGTGCTAATGAATTTAGTTTCCGAGCTGGAATGTGTGGAAATCTCAATTTAAAACGATTTAAATGAGGGTTAAATAAATTACAGTTATAAATTAGAACCGAAATGAGCAAGCAGTGAAATGGTTGGTGTTGTTTGTGTTTAAGTGAGAGGTCTTGGGTTCGAGCCCAGGCTGCGACATCTTTTTAAGAAGCTATTCTTTAAGGTAGTATACTTATTATTCATATTATTATTATAATTATTACTTTTATTATTATTGTCATTATAATATAATTAGTATTATCATTATCATTATTATTATTATTATTATTATTATTATTATTATTATTATTATTATTATTATTATTATTATTATTATTATTATTATTATTATTAACAGTATTGTTTTCATAACAAATTATTGTTTTTTTATATAATACCAATTACAAATAGATATATATATATATATATATATATATATATATATATATATATATATATATATATATATATATATATATATATTAATATAACTATATGTATGAATATTGATTATTTTACAAAATAACCATATATAATATATAACTGAAGATATATAACATAAATAAATGATATATATTTATATAACTACAACACTTAATATACATAAAAATTATATAGAAGGAATTATGTGATTATATGTGTTACTATATATACTTGATACATATAACCTATTTATATTAACGTTTTATAATAAATACTAATTATTTATTTAAAGTACATAAAATAGAAATATTTAAATTAGTTATTAATGAAACATATAATTTATTAAAATAACAATTGTATCACTAATAATATGTAAATTTGTTCGATTACCATTATATGTGTTAATATATATATAAATGATATATGTTCGTGAGTCCGAGGTTAACCTTACATTGTTCAGTATCGTCGTATGCATATTTTTACTACAAAATATCGTATCGTGAGTTCATTTGATTCCTTTTTACTCTTTACATTTTTGGGACTGAGAAAACATGCACTGTTTTTACAACTGCTTAATTAAATGCTTTTAAAATATATTTTGAACTGAGAATACATGAAATGCTTTTATAAATGTTTGACGAGATAGATACACGCAAAACATTCCTAGATGAATTATTATGCAGACAGAAGTTCTGTGGATTATTATTGAATTAGTTGGACGTTATAATTGCCACTATTGTTGTGAATATTCCCCTGATTATTATTGCTTAGTAACCTAAGAATTAGAAACGGGTATGGTCCTAATTCACGCGAATCTTAAAGGTAGCTACTGGGTTTAACACCCCCACCCAGAATGTTCACTAGACGGAAGAGCTAGTGGGCGTGGTGTTTAGTACTTCGAAGTTTATATTTTATACAGACGAGATGTTCTGTTTTGGGGATATAATTATTGATGCGCATTATATGTTATGGTCGGTTACCAATCCAAGCAATGAAAGTAAAGTGAATGTTATGTATCGAGAGAATGATTTTATACACAGGTTATGTGTATGTTATTTATGTACACGGGATATGTGTACGGTTATTTAAAAATCGCGAGGCAACCTACAGTGGAGAAAAGGATACGAACCTACTCTACCAAGCATTATGAAAAATGGTTTTGTACACGAGATAGGTGTACTGTGTATAAATCTTGTGGTCTATCAAAATGATGAATTTTACTGTTTATGACAAACTTACGAACTCACCAACCTTTTGGTTGACACTTTTTAGCATGTTTATTCTCAGGTATGAAAGAAATCTTCCACTGTGCATTTGCTCATTTAGAGATATTACTTGGAGTCATTCATGGCATATTTCAAAAGAAGTTGCATTCGAGTCGTTGAGTTCATCAAGAATATTATTAAGTCATTTATAGTTGAATATATTATGAAATGGTATGCATGCCGTCAACTTTCAATGTGATGAAAGTTTGTCTTTTAAAAATGAATGCAATGTTTGTAAAATGTATCATTTAGAGGTCAAATACCTCGTAATGAAATCAACTATCGTGAATCGTTTATAATCGGTATGAACGGGTCCTTTCATATACCTGCAACAAAAGCCAATGCAATCGTTCCTACATGCTATGATTGTGGTGAAAGAGGGCATTTCCGCAATCAGTGTCCAAAGAAAAAGGGTAACACGGGAAATGCTAAAAGCCGAGCGTTTGTGATGACTGCTGATAAAGCCCGTGGTGATGATGAAATGATAACTGGTACGTTTCTTGTTAACAACTTCTATGCTACTGTTTTATTAGATTCTGGTGCTGATAGAAGTTATGTGTCTACTGAATTTTGTGCCTTATTCACTGAAAAACCACAAGTCTTAGACATTAAGCATCTTGTAGAAGTAGCAAATGGTAGGGTTATGAAAGTAGACAACGTGTATAAAAACTGTGATCTGATTCTAGCCGATAAACACTTTAAGATCGACCTATTACCAGTCGAGTTAGGGAGCTTTGATGTAGTCGTAGGGTTGGATTGGTTACTCCCATTAAGAGCTGCAATCATGTGCTATGAGAAAACCATTAACATTCCTCTTGAAAACGGTGAAACCTTAATTGTTCAAGGGAAGATGAGTGGTTCTAAACTCAATATCATCTCTTGCATCAAAACCCGTAAGTATCTAATGAAGGGATATCAAGCCATCTTGGCTCATGTTAAGGAAGTCGAACCGGAAGAGAAACGCATTGAAGATGTACCGGTGGTTAGAGACTTTCCCGAAGTATTTCGTGAAGAACTCCCTGGTCTCCCTCCCCAACGATAGGTTGAGTTTCAAATTGATTTAACCCCCGGTGCTGCACCTATTGCAAAATCACCATACCGTTTAGCTCCACCTGAGATGAAGGAATTATCCAACCAACTCCAAGAACTTTTGGAAAAAGGTTTCATTCATCCTAGCTCGTCTTCGTGGGGAGCACCCGTTCTTTTTGTCAAGAAGTAAGATGGCACATTGAGAATGTGTATTGATTACTGTGAACTCAACAATTTAACCATCAAGAATCGTTATCCACTCTTGCGTATTGATGACCTATTTGACCAATTGCAAGGGTCAAGTATCTACTCGAAGATTGATCTTAGGTCCAGTTATCATCAACTGAGAGTCAAAGAAGCTGATGTTTCTAAGACTACTTTCTGAACTTGTTACGGACACTATGAGTTTCTTGTCATGCCTTTTGGTTTAACCAATGCTCTTGCAGTATTCATGGATCTTATAAACCGTGTATGCAAACCTTATCTTGACCAATTCGTGATCGTTTTCATTGATTACATTCTAATCTATTCTAAGAGCGAGAAAGAGCATGAGCAACATTTGTGATTGATTCTAGAGCTCTTAAAGAAGGAACAACTGTATGCCAAGTTTTCCAAATGTGAATTTTGCCTGAGAAGCGTACAATTTCTCAGACATGTAGTTGATAGTGAAGGAATACATGTCGATCAGTCGAAAATCACCGCTATTCAAAACTGGAAGGTGCCTAAGAGTGCGAAACATATTCGCCAATTTTTGGGACTTGCAGGTTACTACCGAAGGTTCATCAAGGATTTTTCCATTCTAGCCAAACCTCTCACCAAGCTAACTCATAAGGAGAAGAAATTTGAGTGGTCCGAAGAACAGGAATCTGCTTTCAAGGTTCTAAAAGATAAATTGACCACAGCCCCGATTCTATCATTACCTGATGGCACCGATGACTTTGTAGTCTATTGTGATACCTCAAATCAAGGTTTCGGACGTGTTTTGATGCAACCTAAAAAGGTCATCGCCTATGCATCTAGACAGTTGAAGAAACATGAGAAGAACTATACCACACATGACTTGGAATTAGGAGCCGTGGTATTTGCATTGAAGATGTGGAGACATCACCTTTATGGGGTTAAATTCACGGTATTTACCGATCATAAAAGTCTTCAACATATCTTTGACCAGAAGTAGTTGAACATGAGACAAAGGCGTTGGGTCGAGTTATTAAATGACTACGACTGTGAGCTTAAATATCATCCTGGTAAGGCGAATGTAGTTGCCGATGCCCTTAGTAGAAAGGATCGTGCCAAACCAATCCGAGTCCGAGCCTTAAATATACGTATTCGTACGAATCTTACATCTCAAATCCGTGAAGGATAACTTAAGGCATTGAAGGAAGAGAATGTCCAACTCGAGGGACTTAGAGGTCTCGAAAAGCAACTTAAACTCAAGGGAAACGGAACAAGGTATTTCAATAACCGAATCTGGGTCCTAATCTTCAGAAATCTTCGAGAACTAGTCTTGGATGAAGCACATAAGACTAGGTATTCTATTCACCCAGGCTCTAGTAAATTGTATCACGATGTAAAGAAGTTTTATTGGTGGCCTAATCTGAAATCTGATATTGCTGATTATGTAAGCAAGTGTCTTGCTTGTTTGAAAGTTAAGGCCGAACATCAAAAGCCGTATGGTTTACTTCAACAGTCGGATATTCCGAAGTGGAAGTGGGAATGTATTACTACGGATTTTATTACTAAGTTGCCCAAAACTTCAAACGGCAACGATACTATTTGGGTCATAGTGGATCGTCTTACTAAATCTGCATACTTCTTACCAATCAAAGAAACTGATAATGCTAAAAACGAACATATATTTCATAGCATTATCCCTCAAGAAAGAGAAGCTTTTAGTTGCAATTGTTCTATTTACAAGTGATATTCGTTTAAATAATAAAAGGTGAAGATAAAAGACAGATTTGATGAATTGAAGACGCAAACGACCAAAAAGCTCAAAAGTACAAAGTACAATCAAAGTGGTTCCAATTATTAATGAGAAACGTCTCAAAATTACAAGAGTACAAGACGCGAAACGCAAAATACAAGATATTAAATTATACGCAAGGACGTTCAAAAAACCGGAATCGGGACCAGAGTCAACTCTCAACGCTCGACGCAACGGACTAAAAATTATGATTCAACTATGCACAAGAATATAATATAATATTTAAATAATTATATAAATTATTTATATATTATAAACGTCGGCAAACAAGAAAACAAAGGAGTGTGAGCTGATACCTACCTCCATGCGATCGCATGGCCTATAGGCTTATTTTCCATGCGATCGAATGGCCCTAAAATCCAGCCCACATGCCTATAAATTCGCAGTTTTGGTTGATCATATATCCATCTTTTTCTCTTCTTCCTTCATACATAAATATATATATATATATATATATATATATATATATATATATATATATATATATATATATATATATATATATATATATATATATATATATATATATATATATATATTATATTTAATTTTAATTTTAATTTTAAATTCTAATAATAAGGGTATGTTAGCGAATGTTGTAAGGGTGTAAGTCAAAATTCTGTCTGTGTAACGCTACGCTATTTTTAATCACTGTAAGTTATGGTTAATGTTATTTTTAAATTAATATCTCGTAGCTAAGTTATTATTATGCTTATTTAAGACGAAGTAATCGTGATGTTGGGCTAAAAATATTAAAAAAGGGTAATTGGGCTTTGTACCATAATTGGGGTTTGGATAAAAGAACGACACTTGTGGAAATTAGACTATGGGCTATTAATGGGCTTTATATTTGTTAATTAAATAATAGTTTGTTAATTTAATATAAAGATTTACAATTGGACGTACCTATAAATAACCATATACACTCGATCGGACACGATGGGCGGGATATTTATATGTACGAATAATCGTTCATTTAACCGGACACGGGAATGGATTAATAGTTATTATACTTATTAAAACAGGGGTGAATTATGTACAAGGACACTTGGCGTAATTGTTAACAAAGTATTAAAACCTTAGGTTACACGCAGTCGATATCCTGGTGTAATTATTAAACAAAGTATTAAGACCTTGTTACAGTTTAAGTCTCCATTTATTTGGAATATTTGACTTCGGATATAAGGATAATTTAACGAGGACACTCGCACTTTAAATTTATGAACGATGGACTGTTATGGACAAAAACCAGACGGACATATTGAATAATCCAGGACAAAGGACAATTAACCCATGGGAATAAACTTAAATCAACACGTCGAACATCATGATTACGGAAGTTTAAATAAGCATAATTCTTTATTTTCATATTTAATTGCACTTTTAATTATCGCACTTTTATTTATTGTCATTTTATTTAATTGCATTTTTAATTATCGTACTCTTTAATTATTGTTATTTTATTTATCGCACTTTTATTTATCGCAATTTCATTATCGTTATTTACTTTACGCTTTAAATTAAGTTGTATTTATTTTTAATATTTTACATTAGGTTTTAACTGCGACTAAAAGTTTTAAAATCGACAAACATGTCATTAAACAGTAAAACCCCCCTTTTTATAATAGTAATATTACTTATATATTTTTGTATCTTTATAAATATAGTTTTTAAAAATATAGCGTTAAGCTTGTTTAAAAGATCCCTGTGGAACGAACCGGACTTAATAAAAACTACACTACTGTACGATTAGGTACACTGCCTATAATTGTTGTAGCAAGGTTTAGGTATATCCATTCTATAAATAAATAAATATCTTGTGTAAAATTATATCGTATTTAATAGTATTTCGTTGTAAAAATAATACTATTTCATATACCCCTAGTATAACATCAAGTATTTTTAGCGGTGCTGCCGGGGAAATTCTTGCTTAAACACCAGAAGCAAAACGCTATATATAAAAAAAAAGATTATTATTAATTTTTAGTTTACTTTTATAAAAATACGCTTTTGTACAAATACGTTTTAAATATTCGAAAATATAAAAAGAAAAACAAAATATTTATATATTTTTAATAGTTTGTTATATATATATTAAATTATAAAGTTTCTTTATTTTTATTTTAATTTTTAAAATACAAGTTTTTATTTATTTATATCATTATTTATTAAAACAGAAAAAAAAACTCTCGGCCTGGTACTGTAGCAGCCCAACACCTGGCCCGAAACCCTAGCTCATGCGATCGCATGAGCCCAAAGGTAAAACTTCATGCGATCGCATGATCGTACCTGACACGCCACAGTTTGACCTAATCCAGCATTAATTACGGAGTATATTATTATTATTATTATTATTTAATTAAACCCTAATTAGGTTTTTAGGTTATTTAATTATTTAGTATTAGTTTTAATTAATTTGTTTTATTTAGTTTAATTAGTTTTAATAAATTATAAAATTAATAGTTTTATAAAATAAATAATATAAAAATAATATTTTTATAAAAATTGTACTTTTTACAACTTTAAGTTTTATTTTTAAATTTCTTACCTTTTTAATCATTTTTTCCGTAGTATTTGTATTTTTCGCTCGTATTTAGTTTTAATTCATAGTTTTTGCCATAGTTATTTTTATTTCTAGATTTTTTAGGCTTTGCCGTAAAATCCCTTAAGTGCTTTTTCTTTTGACTAAGATTTAGATGCTTTAGAATTTTGCGACGCCGTTTTTTATATTAGTACCTTTTTAAGTTATTGCCATTTGAGATATAGTTTTTCTTTTAAAATTTAATATTTTTAGACGCAACTTTTAATTCTTAGTTTTTAGACTTTTAATTTTCGACGCGCTACTTTCTTATTTTTATTTTTCGACGCCTTTTATTTTTCGACGTTTTCCGACGCATTCTTTTTCATTCTTATTTTTCGCCACTCTAGTTTTTAGGACTTAGATTTTTTTCTATTTCTTCTCTAAAATTTCTTTAAATTTTGACGAAAAATTATTTTAAGTGGTTGAATTGATAGACATCCAAATTTTCTGCTTCGTAGTAATAGTTGGATTTGTTAGTGGCTGAGTTGTGAGCTTCCGTTTTAAAGGGTTCTGGCTCCCTACTACATCTATTGGCTATTCGAAACGTGGGCAAAAGCAGAAAAGTCTATTAATTTGATAACTTATATAATTTTTCTTATTTTTATAACTAATAGGATATTCAGTGAATGCACCGAGCAAAACGTTCACCACCTTTTGTACGTTCACCACCTGTAACTCGATCAAGACATCTAGAAAATATTGTCGCCGTTGATTTTTCTTTAGAATCGTCATGCAGTCGACCAAGTACTCCAATTCAAATTTTCGATAATCCATTTTTTGAACCCTACCTCACAATTGAGAATCCGGAGAATATTCAGGAACAATTCAGAGATCCTAAACCATTAATCTTTCCTCCGGAACCACCAATCATTCAAACAGAGATTGTTGAGGAACCAACCATTAAATCAGAATCCTCTAGTGATTCATATTCAACAAATTCAAAAATGGAGAATCTGGAACCTCTAAGTATGGAAGAGCGAATGCGAGCTAAACGCACTGGCCAAGGTCACGCAATTACTCAACCAGACATTAATGCGCCAGATTATGAAATCAAAGGACAAATCCTACATATGGTAACTAATCAATACCAATTTAGTGGTGAGCCAAAGGAAGATCCAAATGAACATCTTCGTACATTTAATAGGATCTGTACACTATTTAAAATCCGAGAAGTGGAGGATGAACAGATATATCTCATGTTATTTCCCTGGACTTTAAAGGGAGAAGCCAAAGATTGGTTAGAATCATTACCTGAAGGGGCGATTGATACATGGGAAGTTTTAGTTGAAAATTTTCTTAAACAATTCTTTTCGGCATCTAAAGCCGTGAGACTTCAAGGAGAAATTGTTACGTTCACACAAAAGCCAAATGAAACTCTATATGAAGCATGGACAAGATTTGGAAAGTTATTGAGAGGATGTCCGCAACATGGTTTAGACACCTGTCAAATAGTACAAATATTCTACCAAGGATGCGACATCACTACAAGGAAAGACATCGATATAGCAGCTGGTGGTTCCATTATGAAGAAAACAGCAACTGACGCTTACAAAATTATTGATAACACTGATTCCCACTCACATGAGTGGCACCAAGAAAAAGATCATCTAAAGCAGCTAGAGCGGATTCTAGCCATGACTTTGATTCCATTTCCGCAAAGATAGATGCTGTCGAGAGACGAATGGAAAAGATGACTAAAGATATTCACTCAATACGAATTAGTTGTGAGCAGTGTGGAGGACCACATTTGACAAAAGATTGTCTCAGTATTGAACTAACAATGGAACAAAGAGAGAATGTTTCATACATAAACCAAAGGCCTGGAAATAATTATCAGAATAATTATCAACCGCCAAGACCAATCTACAATCAAAATCAGAACTATAACCGAAATGTTCCATACAACAACCAACAAGGTCCAAGTAATCAACTAGTATCCAATAATACTTACAACCCGCAAAGACCTATTTTTCAAAACAAACCACCACAAACCAATGATAAAAAGCCAAATTTAGAAGATATGATGTCAAAGCTAGTTGAATCTCAAACGCAATTTTTCACATCTCAGAAACAAACCAATGAACAAAATGCTCAAGCATTTTGAAATTAACAAGCTTCTATTCAAAATTTGGAACAAGAAGTGAGCAACCTAGCAAGGTTAATAGGTGAAAGAAAATCGGGAAGTCTACCTAGTGATACAAATGCTAGCCCCCGGAATGAAACAGCTAAAGCCATTACCACGAGAAGTGGTATTACACTTAAACCACCCGAAATACCTGTAATTTCTAATGAATCAATTCCTACTCTACAAGAACCACAATCTGAACAAGATAAGGAAAAAGAACCTGTAGTTGAAAAGGTTAATGAAGATAACACAGTTAAGGCTAAACCTTATGTTAAACCATACCAACCACTGCTTCCTTACCCGAGTAAAATGAGAAAAGAAAGACTTGAAGCCGAGCAATCCAAATTTTTGGATATGTTTAAACAGATAAATGTAAATCTTCCTTTCATTGATGTGATTTCAGGAATGCCTAGATATGCTAAATTCTTGAAAGATCTAATCACAAATAGAAAGAAAATGGAAGAACTCTCAGCTGTTACAATGAATGCTAATTGTTCTGCATTGCTATTGAATAAGATACCAGAAAAATTATCAGATCCAGGAAGTTTCACAATTCCATGTTTTCTGGGTAGTCTTAGTTCAATAGAAGCATTGGCAGACTTAGGTGCTAGTATAAATCTAATGCCGTATTCACTATACGCTAAACTAGACCTTGGAGAATTGAAACCAACACGAATAAGCATACAACTAGCCGATCGATCAGTAAAATATCCTAGAGGGATAATGGAGAACATGCTACTTAAAGTTGGTACTTTAGTATTTCTAGTAGATTTTGTTATTCTGGATATGGAAGAAGATTCTCGAGTTCCTCTCATATTAGGAAGACCATTCTTAAACACAGCTAAAGCAATAATAGACGTGTTTGGTAAGAAACTGACCCTAAGTATAGAGAACGAGAGTGTTACCTTTTCAGTGGATAGAGCCATGCAACAACCACAATCTGCAGATGATACATGTTATTATATTCAAACTATAGATTCACATGTAGAATTTTTAGAAGAATTTCCAGAATTACAAGGAACAGGAGAATGTTCTTTGGGAGAAAGTACTGAACCAATTGAATAAACTGAAATGGTAGCTACACTTATGGCTAATGGATATGAACTAACAACAGAAGAAATTCAAATGCTAAAAGAAGAAGACAAATATCGATATAAATCGTCGATAGAAGAACCACCGACATTAGAGTTAAAGCCACTTCCAAACTATTTGGAATATGCTTATTTACATGGTGAATCTGAATTACCTGTAATAATATCGTCTTCTCTTACTGAAAATGAAAAATCTCAACTCATTACTGTGCTAAAAGCTCATAAACCAGCTATTGCATGGAAAATTCATGATATTAAAGGAATAAGTCCTTCGTATTGCACACATAAAATCCTTATGAAAGAAGGTCATAAAACGTATGTGCAACACCAAAGAAGACTAAATCCTAATATGCAAGATGTTGTTAAGAAAGAAATTATTAAACTGCTTGATGCAGGTTTAATTTATCCAATTTCTGATAGTCCATGGGTAAGCCCAGTTCAATGTGTACCTAAGAAAGGTGGCATGAATGTTATCACAAATGAAAAAAATGAGCTTATTCCTACTAGGACTGTAACAGGATGGCGTGTTTGTATTGATTATAGAAAATTAAATGATGCCACCAGAAAAGATCACTTTCCCTTACCTTTCATTGATCAAATATTAGAAAGATTAGCCGAAAACAGTTACTATTGTTTTCTTGACGGTTTCTCCGGATATTTTCAAATTCCAATCGCACCCGAGGATCAAGAGAAAACCACGTTCATATGCCCTTATGGTACTTTTGCTTACAAACGCATGCCATTTGGACTTTGCAACGCCCCTGCAACCTTTCAAAGGTGCATGATGGCGATTTTTCATGACATGATAGAAGAATGCATGGAAGTTTTCATGGATGACTTTTTAGTCTTCGGTGATACTTTTGAAACATGTTTAGTTAATCTTGAACGAATGCTTATTAGATGCGAACAATCAAATCTAGTTCTTAATTGGGAGAAATGCCATTTCATAGTTAAAGAAGGCATCGTTCTTGGTCATAAAATTTCAAAGAAAGGAATTGAAGTGGATAGAGCTAAAGTAGATGTAATTGCTAAACTTCCACATCCCACCAATGTTAGAGGAGTTAGGAATTTTCTAGGGCATGCCGGTTTTTACCGACGTTTCATAAAAGATTTTTCTAAAATTGCCACTCCTATGAATAAACTCCTAGAAAAGGATGCTCCATTCATCTTTTCAGATGAATGCATCAAATCTTTTAATATTCTTAAAGTGAAACTCACTAATGCGCCGATCATGATAACTCCAAATTGGAATCTACCGTTTGAAGTTATGTGCGATGTAAGTGATTTTGCAATGGGAGCCGTTTTAGGACAAAGGATTGAAAAACGATTTCAACCTATATATTATGCTAGTAAGATGTTACAAGGAGCACAAACGAATTATACAACTACTGAAAAAGAACTCTCTGCTATTGTCTTTGCTTTCGACAAATTTTGTTCATATCTCGTTCTAGCAAAAACGGTGGTCTATACTGACCATTCTACTCTTAGATACCTATTTTCAATACAAGATGCTAAACCAAGATTAATCTGTTGGATCTTACTCTTACAAGAGTTCGATATTGAAATCCGAGATAAAAAGGAAGTAGAAAATCTCGCCGCTGATCATCTTTCTCGTCTTGAAAATCCCGAATTAGAAGTTCTAAATGAATCGGCCATACAAGACAACTTTCCTGATGAATATCTATTGAAGATAGATTATAATGAAATTCCATGGTTTGCAGACTATGCAAACTACTTAGTATGTGGATTCCTTGAAAAAGGATTGTCGTACCAAAAATGAAAGAAATTCATTAGTGATATAAAACACTATTTCTGGGAAGATCCACATTTGTTTAAAAGTTGTCTCGATGGAATAATACGCCGATGTGTATTCGGAGATGAAGCTAGTCAAATCTTAAACCATTGTCACACAGGATCAACAGGAGGGCATTATGGGTCTCAACTTACAGCAAGAAAAGTTTACGATGCTGGATTCTATTGGCCTACAATTTTCAAAGACGCACACCTTCTTTGCAAATCCTGTGATGCTTGTCAAAGGGCCGAAAAAATAAGTCAACGTGATGAAATGCCACAAAATGTCATTCAAGTATGTGAAGTATTTGACATTTGGGGTATTGACTTTATGGGTCCATTTCCAAAATCTCATAATAATCTCTACATTCTCGTTGCCATTGATTATGTATCTAAATGGGCGGAAGCACAAGCTCTCCCAACTAACGATGCACGAGTTGTAGTCAACTTTTTAAAACGTCTTTTTGCTAGGTTTGGAACACCGAAAGCTTTAATAAGTGATCGGGGTACTCATTTTTGTAACAATCAACTTGAGAAAGTTCTCAAAAGATATGGAGTAACTCATAAAATCTCCACTACTTATCATCCACAAACAAGTGGACAAGTTGAAAATACCAACCGAGCTTTAAAACGTATTCTAGAGAAAACCGTAGGATCAAATCCAAAGGAATGGTCCATGAAATTGGAGAATGCACTCTGGGCTTTTAGAACAGCCTACAAAACTCCAATTGGAACCACACCTTTTAAACTCGTTTACGAAAAAGCATGTCATCTTCCAGTAGAAATTGAACACAAAGCATTTTGAGCTTTGAAGACATGTAATCTTGATTTACATGAAGCCGGACGTCTACGATTAAGTCAATTAAACGAATTAGAAGAATTGAGACATGAAGCATACGAAAATTCATTAATCTATAAAGAAAGAACGAAGAAATAGCATGATAAAAAAATCAGAAGTTCAAAAGAATTTAAGGAAGGAGACAGAGTTCTTCTTTTCAATTCACGATTCAAGCTATTTCCTGGAAAATTGAAATCAAGATGGTCTGGACCATTCATAGTCAAAAGAGTTTTCCCGTACGGAACAGTAGAATTAATAAATTCAAATGGGATTGAATTTAAAGTTAATGGTCACAGAGTCAAACATTACGTACATGATCCGATGGAAGTTGACAACGAAGTTAATAACAATTTCAACACCACAGCTAACTAAGTGTGGGGAGGTTCGAATCTTTTTAGGGTAATATGTATTTCTGTTAGAGTTAGATTTTCTGTTTTCGTGTAGTTCTCGAAAATGGAATCCGAATGGTCTTTCCCTAGCAGACCTTAAAGAACTAGTCTTCTCCCCCCATTCTGAATTTTTAATTTTTTTTTAGGTTTTACGAGATGAAGGCTTCCTGTGAATTAAACCATGGTGTAATGCTACACGCTTTGATCACTAAACGTAATAATGACACCCTTCCAAGTGAATTGGTATCATTAATCAGAGGTAAATTGGACGGAGTAAGAAAAGAATCTAGGAACGAAAATAATAAGTTACAGTTTGGTAAAGGAAAATCTAAATCCGCAGCGAAAAGAAGAGCACGACACCTTGAAAGATGTCACAAATGCGGAAAATTGTCACACGAAGGAAAATGCTCGACAAATCAGACTTATTCCAATACCGAGTTCATTACTTTATGCAGAGATGGACCGTTCATATGTTTCGAAGAAAAATCGTTAAATGCTCGAGGTTACGCCTATGTAGTTATGGAAAACCAATTAGTCCGACTATCTTATGAGTGGGCTAAAGCAGGTCACTAAGAATTCTATTTCACAGGTAAGTATGTACAGTTTTTATTTTTATTTTATTGCTTTTAACCTTTTGATATTAAACGCTAAATTGTTCGCTATAAAGTATTAAATTGGTATTCAATAAAATTAGGTTTTGCGATTGAAATTATTGATACCATACAAAAATTTATTACAACACTGCGAAATTTACCGTTTATTCTAAAGGTATAAATATCTTTAATCATTCAACCCAAAATATTTCAAAAATTCGTCATGAGTTAAACTAGGTTATGGAACCGAAATTACTTTACCGAAAAGAGGGGCGTATATTTTTGATAATATTTGATTGATTAAAGTGGGATAAAAGACCAAAAAGATTTTTAATTTTATTTTTACTTTAATTTTTTTAAATTAATATTAAATTATTATTATAAACACTTTTTAAAATCAATATATTTAAGTTTGTAAATATTTAAAAAATTTATGTTTTTTAATATATGTTTGTTTGTATAAAAACAAAAATATAATATAAGTTTGGTGTGAATTTTTAATCTTAATAATATGAATTTTTAATTTTATGCATTTTAAATTAAAGTTTGGTGTGAATTTAAAAACAAAAATTTACTTTATTTCGTTAAGTTAAAAATATGATTTTTAAAATTCGTCGTGAGTTGAAAACTAGGTCGTTGAACCGAAATTGCTCTACCCAAGGGAGGGACGGGAATTTTTATTATCATTATTTTTAATCTTGTTGAATTAAAGTATGCCAAAAAACATTAAAAAAATTCAAAAATCTTTACTTTTAAAGTCGCGCTTTAAATTGACAAATTTTAAAATTTTGTCAAGGGACGGACTAGGACAACGATCCGAAACACTCTCACTCCTAAAAAAAACAAATTTTTAAAATTTTATTAATCTATGTTTTAGAAGTTATAAGGTTTTTAAAAAAAAAAAAGTGAAAAGCACTGTACCCGGACCCCATTCGATCGCATGGGGTTTACACTGCAACTCCATGCGATCAAATGGAGCTGAATTTCAGGTCAGATAGAAAAAGTCCAGCGAGCAGTCTGTCTTCACACTAAACACACACAACATACACGAACACATACACATATTATCTTCAAAAATCACCATTTTAACACCAAAATTCACCAAATTTCTTGCTACAATCCGCTCTAAACATGAAATTGTTCAGAAGTTTATCAAGGAAGGTAACAATTACATCCCTAAACCTCTTTAAATTTGATTTTTAGTGTTCTTGAGCTATATTTTTGATAATTTGATTTTGTTAGTTTCTAGTGTAATTAGAGTTAAATTGTTAGTATTTTATGCATGTATAACCTATATTGATGCTATTTAACATGATTTGAAGCCAAAAACTTCAAAAATTTTAGGAATCTAGGGTTTGTGTTCTTGAGCAATTTGGGGCTTTTTGATATAAACAGGTTATGGCCGATTTTTGTCATGAATTATTGCTAAATTAAGTAGTGTAACATGTTTAGGTAGCTAAATGATCCTAAACATGATTTTTGGAGATTAAAGTAGACTTTTTAAGTCTAAAATTCATGAACTTGATTAATTTGATATAATTGCCATTTGAGACTTGTTTAATTATTTGTAATGACTATTTTGACATGTTATTTGAGTTAAATGCTTATGAACTTTGTATACATTTTCATATGTGCTTATTTGAAAAAGTGTAGAATTGTAAAAAATGTGAAAATGTGTATAAGTTTAATTTTGATTGAACATGCTATTGTGGTTAATTTAAGTTGTTATTTTGCTAACACTAATGCATATTTGGATGCACAAATTTTGTGTTTAATGTGTTTTGCAGAAAACCGATACTGCTGGTGCTTCATCATCATCTAGACAACCACAACAGGAACCTGAACCAGAATATGAGCCACAATACGAGCTAGAACCCGAACAAGAACCACAACAGGAACCACAACAACAGCCTGATCAACACGTACCTTATTATGATCCGCTACAATTTGTTGGTGCCTTCACAGTATTTCCGATGCATCCACCAGTAGAATACCCAACAATTCCTGAACACACGTTGCATCCTAATCTGAGATTCGATAGAAGCTGGAGAGATTACCCATCATATCAAAGTAACAAATTCAAACTGCTACCGAAAGATGTAGAGGTGCCTAGGGTAATTGATTGGGATCCTTTGGAAAGGGTCCAACTTGCTAACTCAGTTAGACAGCATTTGATTCAAAGGTATGGCAGTTCTTCTTTTACTGATTGGGAACGCTTATTCACCATTCGTAGGCCTGTATATAAGGAATGGTGTGTCGAGCTGATGAGTACTATAGTATTAAATGTAGATGTAGATAGATTAGATGATAGAAGTTTTCTTAGATTTATACTTGGCCGTAGGATGTACAGGATGTCCATACTGGACATGGCCAGGGCTTTGCAGATATATACGCCCGCTGAATTACTACTACCCGATTGTATGAATTTGATTTATCGTGGTGAAAGGGTAGATAGGAATTTTGATGCGAACGCCGTCTGGAGGCGTATGTTAGATTATAATGTTTTTGGGTGGGCAGGAACACATACCTACTTACATATTAATAGAGCCGAGCTTCGTATAATTCATAGATTTTTGGCTAACTCGATTACACAGAGAGGTCACAACAAGGAAAAATTGACCTTACATGATTTATTTTACCTAAAGTGTATTCGAGACCCAAAAGGCTTTATTAATATCCCTTACTGTGTTGGTTTTTATTTGTCTAAGATGGTTGAAGGAATACAGGAAGGGGGAATAATTGGAGGAGGTGTTTTTGTTACTCTCATTGGAGAGTATTTAGGTGTAGATAAGGACCAAGGGGGTCCACTTTTGGAATGTAGGGAACAGGTTGAGCCTTTAGGATTGCGGGTTTATGCGGGTGCTAAGGTATTGCAGAGTAGACGCAACCAGCCAATACCCTATGAAGGTAGTCATCCACAGGTAGAGAGAGGATCAGATGAGGAGATGGAGGAAGCAGATGACATTAGGGATGTCATTAAGGAGGCTATGACAGATGTCTACCAGCGTGTAGAGGAGGTAGATATGAAAAACGCGGAGAGATTTCGTCGGATGGAGCAGTGGCAAGCCCGGAATGATTACGAGCATTCCAGGCAACGACAACATGATAGATGAGACTATCATCAGCGTCAGATTATGAGCCGGCTGTCACCTCAGGATCACTACGTTCCGACCCGACCCGCTTACTATCCTCCACACTAGCCCGAGATGAGACCACCATATACTCTCTACGATCCTAACCTACCAGTACACCTATCACCAAGCATGGAACCCGGACGACGACATGAACTGGAACCCCTATCCAGATTGATATAGTTCCTGTTGGTGATTTCTATGATTTTTATCTTTTTATTATTTTTATTTATTTATGTTTAAACATATGATATTGTGATACATTAATGTAATGTTTAATATTTTTATTATTTTGTACTAATATTTCATATTTGATTTGAAAGTGGAATTTTAAGTCCCATTTCAAATTACCATGCATGTTTATATTTGTATGTATGTATATTGTCAATTGTACACAACAGGGTAAAACAGCGCATTTTCAAAGACTGGCATTAAGTTCAGTAAAAGCTAGTACTTTTGATGACAAAACGAAAAACAAATGTGATGTAACAACAAGACGGAATGAACAAATGATGTGCACCATTTATCATTCAGCAAACAAACGCCAATATGTTTGGAAACTTTGGTAAAATTTAATCATTTTTCTACGCTAAACACCTTCAATAATTTAAATTGTTACTGATTTCTTGCAAATGAGGGCATTGCAAGATCTTAAGTGTGGGAAGGAGTAAAATTCTCTCGGATTTTTAAAATTTTAACTTATACACTTGGTTACCATTAAAAATACTAGTAATGCATTAGTTGTATTAGAATCTAGTACTCTCTGATGATAAAGAACAGCCCTAGTCTTATATACTGACTACCCAATTCTAGTAAAATTTTCAATTAAATGAATTCAAAATCATGTTTATACATATTTATGAACGATAAAACTAGGTGTTAATACCGAAATTATTGTTACCTCGGAAAGGACATAAATTGAGAAACAACCCAAAATGTTAAAATTCACTTAAAATGGAATAGAGGACAATAAAAAGGCAAAGAAAGAAAAAAATAAAAGCCAAGTGTGGGAAAATTTACCAAGTTATTTTGAACATATGTCACATATTTTTTGTAACAAATAATTGAAAATACTTTTGCTTTGGACTAAACTAATCAGTTTTATTTAAAAGAAAGATGGATCTACATGATGAATCAATTCCATCATTAAAAGGAAGTAAAGTCTTCCGAAAAAGACACGCGCTTCTTGATTTAGGTCATGAAGTTGTCGTCCAGACCAGCTGTAGGTTGACGAAAAATCTAGAAAAGTCATCACTAAAATCAGCAGGAAATCCACGGACCTCAGCATCAAACAGGGTCGCCATGTGGTCAGACTTATCCTAACCATGAGTGGATCTGTCTTGTAAAATGGGGAGAGTTCCGTGCAAATTAGCTGGATAAGACTAATGAACTACATCCCCAGAAAGGATAATCTCCTTAAAAGATCAAAAATCAGCTTTTAAGCCTGATATTACTCAATCCTAGAGATTGACCTTAAAGATTGAGAATTACAAACTCATGGAATTCGATGATATCTAAACTCGAGCTTGAATGAGAAAATATTTTAATCAAAACTACAAACCGATTTGTTTTCTGAAAACCCATTTTCAATGCATTCATTATCATTGAACGTAAAATCCTAGGAATTCACCTAGAATTCATTAGGTCACCTGAACCAAATCAGGTGTCAATCGTAAGAACGGTGGTTGCATAGCATGGTCAAAGACAGGACCTTGTGCCAGACCGAAAAAAACTATAGGGTGAGCTTTACTATTGCTCCTACAAAGGATAGTAATTGCATAAACCATAATTAAAAGCATGTCAGGGGACAATGCCTTAACAGTTGCTTGTTCAACGCTTTCCTTTACAACCGGACGGTAGTTTACCGAAAGGTAATATACGGAGCAAGTATACTGGACGTGTTGCTTTACCAATACAAGGTTAGCAAGTAGGTGACACAAAACCGCAAGTTTTGAGCTAAAGTTTTCAAATCTGAAACCCACCAAACCCACAAAAACAATTTGCAAACACCGGTGAAGGGTTATTCCGGAAAACTTATCTAGGGTAAAAACTAGATTAAATTTTCAAAAGATCAAATGTTTTCATAAAGATCCAATTTCCTTAAAGGATCTAAATTTTTATAGTCATGTGGGACTGTAATCCACAACGTTACTACCATTGTTTATACCGCCGTATAGAATTCACTGATGTACAAAGTGTGAAGAATAAAGAAGTGATTCTAGTATGTTTTTATTTCAAGACTATATTGCTTGAGGACAAGCAACGCTCAAGTGTGGGAATATTTGATAATGCTAAAAACGAACATATATTTCATAGCATTATCCCTCAAGAAAGACAAGCTTTTAGTTGCAATTGTTCTATTTACAAGTGATATTCGTTTAAATAATAAAAGGTGAAGACAAAAGACAGATTTGACGAATTGAAGACGCAAACGACCAAAAAGCTCAAAAGTACAAAGTACAATCAAAGTGGTTCAAATTATTGATGAGAAACGTCTCAAAAATTACAAGAGTACAAGACGCAAAACGCAAAGTACAAGATATTAAATTGTATGCAAGGACGTTCGAAAATTCAGAACCGGGACCAAAGTCAACTCTCAACGCTCGACGCAACGGACTAAAAATTACATGTAAACTATGCACATAAATATAATATAATATTTAAATAATTCTTAAAATTATTTATATATTATATTTATTTATAAAAACCGTCGGCAGAAGAAACAAGCTCATGTGAGCTGGAAAAGCAGGCCATGCGACCGCATGGCCTGGTAGTTATAAAGCCATGCGATCGCATGGTGAATTGCACCAGGCCACATTCCTATAAAAGCACGCTCTGGTCGACTGAAACAATATCCATCCATCTCTCTATCTCACTCACGTATATATATATATATATATATATATATATATATATATATATATATATATATATATATATATATATATATATATATATATATATATATATATATATATATATATTTATATATATATATATATATATATATATATATATATTTATATTTTAATTTTAATTTTAATTTTAAATTCTAATAATAAGGGTATGTTAGCGAATGTTGTAAGGGTGTAAGTCGAAATTCTCTCCGTGTAACGCTACGCTATTTTTAATCACTGTAAGTTATGGTTAATGTTATTTTTAATTTAATGTCTCTTAGCTAAGTTATTATTATGCTTATTTAATGCCGAAGTAATCGTGATGTTGGGCTAATTATTAAAATTGGGTAATTGGGCTTTGGACCATAATTGGGGTTTGGACAAAAGAACGACACTTGTGGAAATTAGACTATGGGCTATTAATGGGCTTTATATTAACCAAATGACACCTCATTAATTTAATATATAGACTTATAATTTGACGTATTTATATATAATCACATACGCTTGACTGGGTACGGTGGGCGGGATATCTATAAATACCAATAATTGTTCATTTTACCGGACACGGAACTGGATTAATAGTTAATAGACTTGTTGAAACAGGGGTGAATTACATTCAAGGGTAATTGGTGTAATTGTTAACAAAGTAGTAAAACCTTGGTTTACACGCAGTCGATAACCTGGTGTATTCATTAAACAAAGTATTAAGACCTTGTTACAATTCGAATCCCCAATTAGTTAGAATATTTGACTTCGGGAATAAGAATAATTTGACGAAGACTTTCGCACTTTATGATTATGACTGATGGACTATTATGGACAAATTCGTATGGACATATCGAATAATCCAGGACAAAGGACAAT